>NW_027206151.1:0-375000 GCF_024711535.1 Dipodomys merriami
CCCCGTGCGGGGCTCCTCCGCCCCCCTTCCCCTCGCCCCCCCCCCCGTGCGGGGCCCGCTCACCTCCAGCACCGCCTTCTGCACCGTCAGCTGGCTGTACACGCGGATGCCCTCCTCGCCGCACACCTTCTTCAGCTCCTCCTTGTTCAGCGAGAACAGCTGGGGGCCCGTCAGGATGCCCAGGTTCTCCACGATCCTGGGGGCGGCAGGGGTGAGCGCGGGCGCGGGCCCGGCCCCGGCGCCCCCCGCACCCCACCGCAGCTCACCGGCCGCTGAAGGCCTTGGCTTCCAGCCAGGCGCGGACTTGCTCGGGCCCCGACTCGAAGGTGAGCGGCAGCTGCACGGGCTGGCTGCGCTCCACGCGGAAGTGCCGCTGCGGCTGCGCCTTGATGTGGCTGATCTTCTTCATGAGTTCGTCGTTGACCTCGTCCATGTGGTGGATCAGCTCTGTGGGCGTGGTGCAGGTGCTCAGCCCCGCCCCCGTGGGCGTGACAGGCGCGGCCCCGCCCCTCCGTGGGCGGGACAGGCGCGGCCCCGCCCCTCCGCGGGGGTGGTACCCACTGGTCCTCCCCCATTGGCTCTGGCACGTGCTTAGCCCCGCCCCTCTGTGGGTGTGACACGCATAGGTCCGCCCCCGCAGGCGTGGCGCACGGCCCCGCCTCCTCATGGGCGTGGCTTTCTTGGTTCCGCCCCGATGGGCGGGACACGCATGCTTGCCCCTCTCCTCCCCCACAGGCCCAATGGCTCACCGTCTTTGTTTCCGGCAAAAGTTGGGGGCAGTTTGTGGGTTGGGCTGGAGGGACCCCAGTATTTCTGGTTCGCCTGTGAGGGTGAGGGAGGGGAGGCGCCGTAAGGCCTTGCACAGGCCACCCTGTCTTTCCTTTCCTTTGGTCAAGAGGAGCTCCAGTGCCAGACTTGCATGGGGCGGGGACAGCAGGGTCCCCAGGTCAGGCCCAGTGTGGCGCTGAGACAGAGCCCAGGACAGCAGGGTCCCCAGGTCAGCCCCAGTGTGGCGCTGAGACAGAGCCCAGGACAGCAGGGTCCCCAGGTCAGGCCCAGTGTGGCGCTGAGACAGAGCCCAGGACAGCAGGGTCCCCAGGTCAGCCCCAGTGTGGCGCTGAGACAGCGCTCCCACGGCTCCCCGCCCACCCCCGGCCCCCAGAGCCATGGCCCTGAAGGACAGAAGAGCCCAGGACAGTTCGCACCTGATCCAGAGGCACCCCCACGTCCTCCGGCCGGGCCTCAGCCAGGATGTTACAGGGCACATAGCCGGCCTGGCCACTGCGATTCCGAAGCTTCCACCACTGCCGGCCATCCTCCAGCACCTGCGGGGGCGAGGGGGAGCAAGAAGGAGGTGTCAACTCGCTGTGGCTGCCACCCTGCTGGGGCCTCACCCCCAAGACCACCACCCTCCTCACCCCAGACCCCACCTTCCTCAATCCCCCAGACCACCACCCCACCGGCACCCCTTCCCTGGCTACCAGCACATGTGGGGTCCAGGGACCTCCCACCCCACCCACTTTAGCGGCCCCCTCTCCAGAGCCAGCCCTTGCCCTTCTGGTGCCATCTTAGATTTGCCCCCTCCCTGTCTGGCCTCTGCTGCGTCCGGCAGGGAGTGCCCCTTGTGGTGGCGAGGACACCCTCCCTCTAGCCTACTCCACTTTCCATCCCTCAGTGGGTGGCCTGGTTTCAGTTGCTGCCAACAGAGCTGGTGCAGATAAGCCGTGCTGGCGGCAGCAGTGACCGCCCCTCCCGCCTCACTGCAGGGTCCCTGCGACAGAGGGTCCCCAGACAGGAGGGCCACTCAGTCCCGCCATGCCCCAGGCCAGGAAGACCCGGCTCGGGGACCCAGGTGGGGCCCGGGGCCAGGGAGCCTGGGGCCAGGGTCTGGCGGCTGCCTCTGTCCTGGGTGGTCCTCACCAACCCTGCAGCCTGAACCTCACCTCCAGGACTTCATCCTTGAGCACAGAGAGCTCATTGGCGTTGCGTGCTGTGAAGTCATAGAGAATCTTCACGTACTTGGTCATGGCTGACGTTGGCTGGTAGCCCCTGAGCGGGAGAGGAGGGGTTGAGGCCCAGAGCTGGGCTGGGGTCTCCTCTGGGGCTGGCAGCTGACCGGCAGCCTTCTGTGGCACTGCCCAAATCTTGGCGGGGAGAGGCTGTGCCGCCAGCTCCAGCCAGGAATGGAAACTGTGACGCCGTGCTGGGGGGGAGGGGCTGGCGGGAGGTGGCAGGATGCACTCTCAAAGCCGGCCAACCCAGGCCCCCTCATGGGCTCCAGGCCTGCCCCCCCCCGGGGGGGCGGAGGCCCAAACCAGGCACTCCTGGGGAGGGCAGTGTCCAGCCACAGCCATTTGGAGACATCCGATGCTTGCTGGGTGGAGCACCTGCACCCCAGGGCACGGAGTGAATTCTGGCAGGGTCAGGCTTCAGGGGCTGAGAGGACAGGCAGGTTGATCATGTCTCCTGTGTGCTTCTAGCTAGGACCCGTGCTGACAGGGCTGGAGCTGATGACCCAGCCGCTCCCTCTGGAGACTGAATCCTGCTGTCTGGCAGATACCGGACTCTCCAGGCATCCCAAGGCCAGGAAGGTCCAAAGGTGTGCATGTCACTCACCTTGGGCTACAGTAGGTAGGGAGTGGTTACTGGCCCAACCCTCTGTCCCCAAACCCTAAATCACTCTCACGATGTTTGGTGGAGCTGCCATTTAAGAGCAATGGTATATATTAGATTTCTAACTTTTCGTTTTGGTCTGTGCTGGGGATTGAACCTACGGGCCTTGTGAATTCTAGACAAGTGCTCTACTACCGAGCTATGTCACTTTCTCCTTCCAACCTTGGTTCAAAACCAGAAACTATGAGAAGACCTGATGTATTAGGCCGGTGAATTCTCCTGAAACAACTTGAATAACCTGAAGTTTCCCCTTCAGTTTGGTGACAAAGTTAAGATGAAAACTAGGTGCTTTCTAATTTGGAAAAGGTGTTTTCTTAGTTGTGGGGCCTGAACTTTGGGCCTGGGGCTCTGTCCCTCAGCTCTTCAGCTCAAGGCTGGCGCTCTACCACTTGAGCCACAGCACCACTTCCTGCTTTTGCTGCTGAGGAATCGAACCCAGGGCCCCATGCATGCAAGGCAAGCGCTCTACCACTGAGCCATCTTCCCAGCTCTGGAAAAGTATTTTTGAGGCACGTGGATGAAGGTTCTGATTCTGGCAGTGGCAGCCCAGGATGCAGTGTGCCGAGGGGCGTGGCCTGCGCTGGTGTGGGGGCTGAGGGGCGTGGCTGGCTCTGGTGGGGCTGAGGGGCGTGGCTGGCTCTGGTGGGGGTGAGGGGCATGGCCTGCTCTGGTGGGGGTGAGGGGCGTGGCCTACTCTGGGCAGGGCTGTGGGGCGTGGCCTGCTCAGGATGGGGCTGTGGGGCGTGGCCTGCTCTGGTGGGGGTGAGGGGTTTGGCCTGCTCAGGATGGGGCTGTGGGGCGTGGCCGGCTCTGGGTGGGGGATGAGGGGCGTGGCCGGCTCTGGGCAGGGCTGTGGGGCGTGGCCTGCTCTGGGCAGGGCTGTGGGGCGTGGCCTGCTCTGGGTGGGGGTGAGGGGCGTGGCCTGCTCAGGATGGGGCTGTGGGGCGTGGCCTGCTCTGGGTGGGGGCTGAGGGGCGTGGCCGGCTCTGGGCAGGGCTGTGGGGCGTGGCCTGCTCAGGATGGGGCTGTGGGGTGTGGCCTGCTCAGGATGGGGCTGTGGGGCGTGGCCTGCTCTGGGTGGGGGTGAGGGGCGTGGCCTGCTGGAGGTGGGGGTCCTTACCTGTGAGCCTGCGGGGAGCTGAGGGGCGCGAAGGCTTCTGGGGGCCCGGCAGGCTCGGCGGAGAGGCTGTGCTTGGGGGAGTGTCGCGTGGACAGTCGGCCCATGGGGGTCAGCTGTGGGGAGAGTGGACAGACAGCCTGGTCTGTGGGGGCTGGGTGCAGGCGGGTGACAGGCGGGGCTCCCGAGCCCCGGCTGACCTGGTCGTCGGGCGCGGGTGCCAGACCTTCCACCTCCCAGGGAGCCTCCTGCAGCACGTCCAGGGGGGGCTCCCAGCCGCTGTGGAACTTGGGCACATAGGGGGGCACCTGAGGCTCCCGGGGCCACTCGGAGCTGGAGTGGGCAGGCCAGGGGGTCAGTCCCGGGACGTCAGAGCTGACCCCCGCCCCCGTCCTGTTCCCCCACGCTGTACCGGGGCCTCGTCCAGGTCTCCCCCAGCGACTCCCACAGTGCCATCTCCTTGGGGACCAGGTGGCCGCGCAGGAAGCCAGCGGCCTCCCGGGAGAGCAGGGGGCTGAGCACGGAGCGAGCGATGTCTGGGCCTCCACAGGTGTTGACAATCTGAGGGACAGTACGGTTCAGAGGGAGCCGTGCCATGCACAGCCAGCTCCTCCACAGGGCCCGGGCCCCTGAGAGCCTGGCCACAGCCCACATGAGCTGCCCAAGGTGGGCACAGGCCCACCCCCCCATACCCCTCCCCAGCCCCCGCCCTGCCCGGCCCGGCCCCAGGCACCAGGTCCAGAGGCCCGAAGAGGAAGTGCACCAGCTCTGCTGCACTGGGGTTCTGGATATGCTTCTGCAGCTTTGCCTGCAGGGAAACAAGCGGCAGGTGACAGGTGACAGGTGGGCGGTGGCAGCCGGCCTCTGCCCTTGCCGCCCGCACAGGCTGTTGACTCACCAGCAGGTTGATGGCCAGCTTGGTTTTCTGGAAACAGTCAACAAATTCTCCCTCTGAGGGGGGCCGTGCCCGCAGCGTGAGGACGCCCTCTAGCATGGGGTGAGGAGTTGGGTGTGCACGGCTCCAGCCACGCTGCGTCCATCCAGCCTGCCCGCTGTCCCGTGCCAACCCGCCTGTCCTGCCCCGGCCCGTGTGGCCCACAGCGGCTCTGCCGCCTCCCCCCTGTGGTCCTCTCCCCTGCCCCCCTGCAACCCCTCTCCTCTGTGCCCCAGTAACCCTCCCCTCTGTCCCCACCTGCTGGTCCTTTCTTCCCCTTCTTCTTCCCTTTCTTCCTCTGGTTCAGCTGCTTAAAAGCCTCTGCTGCCTTCTGCAGCCGGGCCACGAACCACTCGATGTCGTCCAGAGCACAGTTGAGGATTTGCTGGGGTTGGAAGGGGACGGGGGTCAGCTGTGGCCATCCCCTCCGTTGGGGAAGAGTCGAGGGACAGGCATGGGCCCGGGGAAGGGGGGAGGCCCGGCCAGGCTGGACACCCACCGTTTCCTTCTCAATCCTCTGAGCCAGCACAGCCCGGGGCTCCTCGTCCTGAGACTCTCGATGGCGGAAGCCTGGTAGAGACGGAGCAAGACAGGAGAGACCCCGTCACCCCCGGCCTCGGACCCCGGGAGACCCCGTCACCCCAACCTACTTGGCTCACTGAGTGGCACTGGGGGGCCCACACGGTTCTTGGCCTGGGGAGACTCTCCGGCCCGGTGCTGGAAGGGTATGGGGGCTGGAGGCTGGGGAGGGGGCAGGATGGACTGCCGCTGCCGGATCTTCTCCTGGTGGCCTCTAGAGGGAAAGAAAGGCCCGGCTCAGCCTGTCAGTGGTCCTGGCCTGGGCCCTGCCTCCTGATGCCCTCCCAACCCGGTCCACAGCCCTGCGTGAGACCCGCTGCCCGCGGCCCTCCCGGCCCTACTTCAGGGTCTGGGGCCGCGTCTTCTTCCCCAGGCGGCAGTCGGCCAGCGCGCTCTCAATGTCCTCCTGCACCAGCTCTGCCTAGGGACACAGGCATGTCGGCTCAGCTCGGGGCGACCCCAGGCCCACCCGGCAGTGTCGGGGCGACCCCAGGCCCACCCGGCAGTGTCGGGGTGACCCCAGGCCCACCCGACAGTGTCGGGGCAACCCCATGCAGCTCAGGGCACCCCAGGCCCACCCGGCAGTGTCGGGGCGACCCCAGGCCCACCCGGCAGTGTCTGGGAGGCCCATGCCCGGCCGCCTGGCTCACCTCAACCTCGTCACAGTGGAAGAAGTGGATGTCGGGCTTGGTCTGCTCGGAGTCCTGGCACACCAGGAGCAGCACAGAGGGGTACCGCAGCTGATTCAGCACTGTCTGGCTGTGCTGCACGGTGGGCAGCGGGAAGTTCTCCAGCTCCTCCTAGGGACAGGCGGTGGACACAGGCTCGGACCCCAACATGGGGCAGGCCTCGAGTGCGGCCGTGGCACAGGGACTTTGGTCCATAGACATCAGACCTGCACAGACCTGCAGGTGCACCAGAGAGCCCAGGCCAGACACGGCCACAGGCATAAACACAGACAACGATAGGACCGGCCAGGGCCGCTGTGGCTCAGAGCACTGACCCTGGACACAACTGGGCCGGGCTCACCGCAGCCAGCCAGTTCTTGAAGACGAGGGCTGGGCTGCGGACATGGCCACAGCAGACACTGAGTGGAGCCCGCACAGGCTGCCCAGAGAGGCCGAGACTCAGCTGTGCCGGCCTCCTGCGCGCCCTGTCCGCACCCTTCCACGGGCCAGATGGGGGCGCTCCAGAGAGGCCGCTGCACCTTTGGCGGAAGCACAGGTCAGGCCCGGCGTCTGCCCGCCTGCTCCCGGCCCCGTGGCCAGCGGGTACCTGAGACTCGATGTCCAGCAGCCTCAGCGACTTGTCGTTCACTTGCAGCAGCACTTCCTGCGCCCACACCTTCTCCTTGGAGCTCAGCTGCACCAGCTTCCGGATGGCATCGTCCACCGATGTGATGGCCTCACTCTTGTCCATGATGAATGTGGCCAGGTGCTGGGGAAGGGTCGGCGGTCACTGCTTGTGCCCATGCTAGCCTCGACGGCTGCCCCAGAGCAGCCTGGGACAACCGGCTTCCTGAGGGAAGCCAGCTCAGGATGGGGAGTCTCCATTCTGACTCAGGGTCATGATTGTGTGCTGAGTAGGACCTTTAAACAATTCCAGACTTGGGGCTGGGAAGGTGGCTCAGTGGTCGAGTGTCCGCCTAGCATGCATGAAACTCTGGGTTCCATTCCTCAGTACCCCATTCCCACAAAAAGCCAGAAGTGGTAGAGCACTAGCCTTGAACAAAAAGAAGCTCAGGCATGGCGACCAGGCCCTCAGTTCACAACCCGAGACTGGCAAAAATAAATAAATAAGACCAACTCCAGATCCTTTGCAGCCTTGTCCCGCAGCCCTCACTCCTCCCATCCCCGGACACTCCGCTCCAGGGCGGCCTCCCTCCCTCCAGAGGCTCTGCCTTTGCCTGCAGCCCTCCTTCGCTGACTGCATCCTCTCTGGCCACTTTGGTGGCCATTCCTCAGCCCCCCCCATGGTGTGCGCCTGCCACAGCCTGGGGCGGGGTTGTGCTGTCTCCCTTGTCTGGGGCAGCACTGGCCCAGGAAGACCCTCAGAGGGTGCGCACAGAACCAAAGCACCCCCGGGCCCTGGGGCCGGCGGCCCTGCCCACCCTGTGTCTTCTCTCCAGGAGCCTGGCTCAGGCACTCTTCCCTGCTTTTCCTGAGTGAAACCCTTCCACGGAGACTCGAGATTCAGTAAACAGTGCTGGGAAAGCTGGATAAACGCAGGATAGAAGCCAGGACAAACAGGCTCACCTAACTGAAAAACTTGACAAGGCAATAAAAGCGCTGGAAGGAAATTTAGGAAGCCAGGTGGCAATGGCTCACACCTGTCATCCTAGCTACTCAGGAGGCTGAGATCTGAGGATCATGGTTCAAGGCCGACCCTGCCCGGAAAGTCTGAGACTCTTATCTCCAATTAACCACCTGAAAACCAGAAGTGGCGCTGTGGCTCAAGTGGTAGAGTGCTCACTTTGAGCTGAAGAGCTGAGCAACAGCGTCTAGGCCCAGAGTTCAAGCCCCATGACTGACCAAAAAAGAAAATACAGGATAATTTCTGATTATCTTAGAAGAGCCTTTCCACATTGCACTTTGCTCAGCAAGGACACGTGAAAGACCAATAAATTTAACTTAATAACAAAATTAGAATTTCTGGCTGGGGGTATAGCTCAGAAGTAGATTGCATGGCTGGAATGAACAGTGCTGGGATCAGTCCCCAGCACCAGAATATAAAAAGAAAAATTTCCAGCTGGGCGCCAGTGGCTCACACCTGTAATCCTAGCTACTCAGGAGGCTGAGATCTGAGGATCATGGTTCAAAGCCAGCCCAGGCAGGAAAGTCTGTGACACTCTTAGCTCCAATAAACCACCAGAAAACCGGAAGTGGCGCTGTGGCTCAAGCAGTAGAGCGCTTGCCTTGAGCTGAAGAGCGCAGGGACAGCGTTCAGGCACAGAGTTCAAGCCCAACGACTGACAAAAAAAAAAATTCTATACCTCCCACCCTAGTACTCAGAGGTAGAGACAAAGGATTGTGAGTTCAAGGCCAGCCAGGACTATATACTAAGACTGTCAAAAAAAAAAAAAAAAAAAAGCTCAAAAAAAGACTTCCTGTAAGGTAGGTGCCGGTGGTTCACACCTGTAATCCTAGCTACTCAAGAGGCTGAGATCTGAGTTTTGTGGTTTAAAGCTAGGAAAGTCCCTGAGACACCCATCTCCAATTAGCTACCAAAAAGCAGAAGTAGAGCTGTGGCTCAAGTGGTAGAGCACCAGCCTTGAGCACAAAAGGTCAGGGACAGAACCCAGGCCCTGAGTTCAAGCTCCAGAACTGACTGGCAGAAAAGAAAAAAAAAAAAAAAAAAAAGCAAAGAAAGGAAGAAAGGAAGGAAAAAGAAAAATTAGAAGTCAGAAAAACATAGGCAATAAATATAAAGGGCTAATTTTCTTTTCTTTTCTTTCCTCTCCCTCTCCCTCTCCTCTCTCTCTCTCCCTCTCCTCTCCCTCTCCTCTCTCTCTCCTCTCTCTCTCCTCTCTCTCTCTCTCTCTCTCTCTCTCTCTCTCTCTCTCTCTCTGTATTAGGATTTAAATGCTGGGCTTTGTGCCTTGTGTTCGGTAGACAGTACTCAGTACTCTATCATTAGAACCAGTCTTTCAGCCCCTTTTGCTTTTGTTATTCTTCTGCGGTGTCTTGAACTCTGATAGGTACTGTCCCTCAGCTCACGGAAGCATTCTGCCTCTTGAGCCACAGCGCCACTTCCTGTTTTCTGGTTGTTAATTGGAGAAAAGAGTCTCACTGACTTTCCTGCCCAGGCTGGCTTTGAATTGTGATCCTCAGATCTCAGCCTTCTGAGTAGCTAGGATTATGGGTGTGAGCCACCGGCACCCGGCAATTTTTCAATTTTTAATTTTTGCTGGTCCTGGGGCTTGAACTCTGGGTCTGGGCTTTGTCTCTGAGCTTCTTTTTTTTTTTTGCTCAAGGCATGCACTCTACCTCTGGAGCCACAGCTCCACTTCTGGCTTTTTGGTGGTAATTATTTTTTTTTGTTGTTGTTGTTTGTGTATTGTTTTGTTTTGTTTTTGGTTGTGGGGCTTGAACTCTATCCCTCAGCTCTTCAGCTCAAGGTGAATGCTCTACCACTTGAGCCACAGCGCCACTTCTGGTTTTCTGGTGGTTAATTGGAGATAAGAGATTCACATGCCAGGCGCCGGTGGCTCACACCTGTAATCCTAGCTACTCAGGAGGCTGAGATCTGAGGATCATGGTTCAAAGCCAGCCCGGGCAGGAAAGTCCACGAATCCCTTATCTCCAATTAACCACCAGAAAACCAGAAGTGGCGCTGTGGCTTAAGCGGTAGAGACCTCGCCTTGAGCTGAAGAGCGCAGGGACAGTGCCCAGGCCCAGAGTTCAAGCCCCACAACTGACAAAAAAAAAAAAAGAGAGAGAGAGAGAGAGAGATTCACAGCCTTTCATGCCCAGGCTGGCTTTGAACCTCGATCCTCAGATTGCAGCCTCCTGAGTAGCTAAGATTACAGGCGTGAGCCACCAGTGCCCAGCCTAAATTACTTTTTAACATAGTAAATTGCATGCACTCATTGAATATAAGAACTGCAAACCAGTCTTCTCCGCTTTCTTGCATCAATGGTGGGTGGCAGCTGTTGAGGGGGAAGCCGATAACCACCGCCCACACGGGGGAGGGGGGCGGGGGGATGTCTTCCTTACACCCTATTTTGTCCTCGCTTGCAGTGCCTGAGTTCGCCAGCATGTGTGGTACCGCCCAATCATTCACGGATGATTCAGTCTGGTAACAAGTACATCCAGCGAACCAAACCTCTCACCCTGGAGCGCACCATCACTCTGTACCCTCTTACCGATTACGCTTTTGGTACGAAAGAGCCCCTCTATGAAAAGGACAGCTCTGCTGCAGCCAGATCTCAGCGCATGAGGGAGGAATTTGACAAAATTGGAATGAGGCGGATGGTAGAAGGGGTTCGGATTGAACATGAGCACCAGCTGACCCATGTGTTGCTGTTACAGCTGGGAACAACGTCTTCAAATTACCTGGTGGTGAACTTAACCCAAGAGAAGACGAAGCTGAAGGACCCAAACGCCTCATGACAGAGATACTAGGTCGTCAAGATGGAGCTCTGCCAGGCTGGGTCACTGACGGCTGCATTGGTAATGGGTGGAGACCAAGCTTCGAACCTCCTCAGTACCCATATATGCCTGCCATATTACAAAGCCTAAGGAACATAAGAAGTTGTTTCTGGTTCAGCCTCAAGAGAAAGCCCTGTTTGAAGTTCCCAAAAATTACAAGTTGGTAGCTGCACCGCTGTTTGAATTATATGAGAATGCACCAGGATATGGCCCCATCATTTCTAGTCTCCCTCAGTTGTTGAGCAGGTTCAATTTCATATACAACTGACTTCCTGCATGGAGGAGAAGTTGAAGCCGAATCTGTCAGCACAGCAGAACACAGTGTGGAAGAATAAACGTGGTAGAAGTTCTGGTTTTCTCTCTTTCCATCCCTAAATCTCCACCTATTTTCTATTTGAACAGTAATGTTCATATGAAAAACTAGATAGTGTAAACAAGTGTGATAATGTTAACTTTTGGTTCTACTCATACTTTTTGTTCAGTATTAAAGAACATGAACATCTATTTGTATTTTTAAAAATTTTAATTTCTCATTAAATTCTGAAAAAAATCTTAAAAAAAACCCTGCAAACCATAAACCGATACCCTAAGACTATTATTTTAGAAATGAACAGACCATTGAAATTTTTACCTACTCTACAATAGGACAGATCCTGTGCTTCCTCCTACAAGTTACGATGTGGAGACGGGAGTCCAACGCCTGCCCAGCCTTCTGAAGAGAGTCGTGACACTTACAAAGGTACAACAACCTTGCTTTCCAGTTCTACGTCAGGAAACCTACACAGGTACAAAATGTGGCACAGGTACAAGCTTATTCACTGCAGAACCACCATAATAATAAAAGCTAGGCCCAGCTGATATGTCCACCAAAAAGTCAAATAATGAGTGGATACACAGCGTGGAATAGGAGAAGCGCTCCTGTGTGAAACAGGGCAAAACCTGAAATGCAGGGCTAGCAAAACACACCCTGCACGAACAAAACCATGTTGTTAAGCTAACAAAACAAGTCTTAGAGCATTTCAGATGGGGGCTGGTGGGTACTCAGGAGGCTGAGACCTGAGGCTGCCAGTGTTTGAAGCCAGCCAGGCAGGAAAGCCTATGAGAATCTCATCTCCAGTGAACCACCAAAAAGCAAGAACTGGGGCTGGGGCTCAAGTAGTAGAGCATTAGCTCAAGGCGAAGAAGCTCAAGGACAGCTCAGGCCCTGAGTTTAAATTCCAAGACTGGAACACTCCCCCACAAAAAAAAAACCTAAAGGCTGGAACCATACTGAGCATATGTTCTTTGACCATACTAGAATTAAAGTAGATATCAATAATAAAAACTTAGGGGGCTGGGAACGTAGCTCAGTGGTAGAGTGCATGCCTTGCAAGCATGAGGCCCTGGGTTCGATTCCTCAACACCACATAAACAGAAAAAGCCAGAAGTGGCGCTGTGGCTCCAGTGGTAGAGCGCTAGCCTTGAGCTGAAGAGCTGAGGGACAGCGCCCAGGCCCAGAGTTCAGGCCCCATGACAGGCAAAAAAAAAAAAAAAAACCTTAGAAAATTGCTGGGTGCTGGCGGCTCACACCTGTAATCCTAGCTACCCTAGAGGTTGAGATCTGAGGATCAAAGTCAGCCCAGGCAGAAAAGTCTGTGAGACTTTTTCTTTTTGCCAGTCCTGAGACTTGAACTTAGGGCTTGGGCACTGTCCCTGAGCTTCTTTTGCTCAAGGCTAGCGCTCTACCACTTGAGCCACAGCACCATTTCTGTCTTTTTCTGTTTATGTGGTGATGAGGAATCGAACCCAGGGCCTCAGGCATGCTAGGCAGTACGCTACCAATAAGCCACATAGTATCCAATTAACCACCAACAAACTGGAAGTGGTCCTGTGTTCAAAGTGGTAGAGCATTAGCTCTGAGCAAAAGAGCTCAGGGACAGTGCCCAGGGCTGGAGTTCAGGCCACATGACTGACAAAACAAAACAAGCATAAAACTCAGAAAATGGGCTGGGAAGGTGGCTCAGTGGTAGAGTGCTTGCCTTGCATGCATGAGGCCCTGAGTTCGATTCCTCAGCACCACATAATCAGAAAAAGCCAGAAGTGGCACTGTGGCTCAAGTAGTAGTGCACTAGTCTTGAGCTGAAGAGCTGAGGGACAGTGCTCAGGCCCAGAGTTCAGGCCCCATGACCATCACCACCACCACCACCACCACCACCAACAACAACAACAAAAACTCAGAAAATTGCCAAATATTTGAAATGAAGCAATTGAAGATATAGGTCAGTGGTAGAGCACATGTCTAGATGCAAAAGGCTATGGGTTCAATCTCTATCTTTGCATATAAACAAGGCCAGGCCAGGAGCTAGCAGCTCATGCCTGCAATCCTAGCTACTCAGAAGGCTGAGGTCTGAGAATTGAGGTTTGAAGCCAGCCCGGACAGGAAACAATTAACCACCAACAAGCTGGAAGTAGAGCTGTGGCTCAAGTGGTAAAGCACTAGTCTTAAGCTTAGTAGCAGACACCAGGCCCAGAGTTCAAGCCCCATGACAGACAAAAAAAGAAAAAGAAAAATACTAACTAAAACATTAAATCCCTAAAACAAAAGAGGGGCCATCTCTACAAATCACACAGACAATAAATAAAGTTAATCAATAGTCAGAATTTCCTACCAAGAAACCCTGTGTGCAAAAGGCCTAAGTGGTGAATTCTAACAATATTTAAGGGGAAAATATCAAGTTTCTCAAGTTTCTTTCTGAAAAAAGGAGGAAGGAATACTCGCCCACTGTCTTTTTCCCTCTACTGTCTTATAAGTTCAACCCTACTATGATACACAAACCTGCCAAAGACGTTATATGAGAAAGTTATAAATTCAGACTTGTGGGGCTGGGAAGGTGGCTCAGTGGTAGAGCGCTTGCCTTGCATGCATGAGGCCCTGGGTTCGATTCCTCAACACCACATAAGCAAAAAGAAAAAAGCCGGAAGTGGCGCTGTGGCTCAAGTGGTAGAGCGCTAGCCTTGAGCTGAAGAGCTGAGGGACAGCGCCCAGCCCCAGAGTTCAGGCCCCACAACCGGACCCAAAAAATAAATAAATAAAAATAAAAATAAATTCAGACTTGTAATGGACATTGATACAAAAACCCCTAGGGGCTGGGAAGGTGGCTCAGTGGTAGAGTGCTTGCCTTGCATGCATGAGGCCCTGGGTTCCATTCCTCAATACCACATAAACAGAAAAAGCCAGTGGCACTGTGGCTCAAGTGGTAGAGCTAGCTTTGAGCTGAAGAGCTGAGGGACAGCGCCCAGGCCCAGAGTTCAGGTCCCACAACCGACCAAAGGGGAAAAAAAAAAAAAAAACTAAACAAAATGTCAGCGAATTAGTGCATGGACACAAAGAAGTATAATGTATCTTGAATAAATGATGTTTATTCCAGAATGTAAGGCTGATTCAATATTGAGAAAAAAAATCAGTGTATGGTGATACACACCTATAATCCCAGTTACTCATGAGACAAAGGGGAATTGCCAGTTCTGGTCCAATCCAAGCAAAGTTAGGGAGACCTATCTAAAAATGAAAATACAAAAGAAAAGGGGTGGGGGTATGGTCCAAGTAGTAGAGTCCTTTCAGAGCATGTGTAAGACCCCAGATTCTACCCTAGTACTCAAAAAAACAAATCACTAGGTGCTGGTGGCTCATGCATGTAATCTTAGAGATTCAGGAGGGTGAGATTGAAGGATGGTGGTTCAAAGCCAGCCTGGGCAGGAAAGTCTGAGAGACTCTTTTCTCCAATTAACCACCAGAAAACTAGAGGTGGATCTGTGGCTCAAAAAAAAAAAGAGCTCAGGGACAGCACACAGGCCCTGAGTTCAAGCCCCAGGATTGGCACAAACAAACAAAAAGCTCCAACAAAACCCACAAAATATTTGTTGGCAAATTAGATGATTTAATAAATAGAAAGATATCCCATGCTCATGGATAGGAAAATGCAATATTGTTATAATATCAAGTCTCTCAAATTGTGCTTATATATTTGACTCGGAGCCAAACACATTCCAGTAGTCCTTCTTTGGGAGCAGAAATAGGCAAACTGATTCTAAAATTTATATGTAAGTCCAAAGAGTTTAGAATACTAAAGAAGAAAGTCTCATCTGGATATCGAGAGGTATGTGCCAGTGGCCCAACTACTCAGGGGGCTGAGGCCAGATCATGGTCTAGGCGTTCTAGACCAGCCTGGACAACAGAACAAGAGCTCATGAAAGAAAGGAAGATGAGAGAAAGGAAGGGAAGAAGGCAGGGGGAGAGAGAGAGAGAGAGAGAGAGAGAGAGAGAGAGAGAGAGAGAGAGAGAGAGAGAGGGAGAGAGGGAGGGAGGAATGGAAGAAAAAGAACAAAGTTGGAGAACTTGCATGGCCTGATTTCAAGATGAATGAGTCAAAGCATGTATCTGGCCTAACAGGTCAGTGAAATGAAGACTTCAGAAACAGACCCACCCATGGTCAATCAGTGTTTAACAACTGGCACCAGAGACGCTCCATGGTGCATGAAAACCTACTCAGCACAGGCGTACATTCATCTGAGAAAAAAGCCTGGTCCCTGCCTCACACGGGCAAAAAAAAAAAAAAAAGAATTTACAGCTGATCGCTGTCCTGGCCGCAGACTGCACTAGGCATGGACACGAGAAACATGGAAGGAATCCTGTCTTGCTGAGGCGACAGCTCTTTTGGAGAGAAAAACCAAACCAGGAAAGAAAACGTAGTTATGCCTGGATGTCATCAAAACGAACATTTCTACTCAACAAAGGATAGCGGTAAAAGCCAGGTGCTGGTGGCTCACACTTGTAATCCTAGCTACTGAGATCTGAGGGTCCAGGTTCAAAGCCAGCTGGGGCAGAAAAGTCTTTTGAGACTCTTCTCTCTAATTAACTAGCAAAAAGCTGGAAGTGGAGGTGGGGCTCAAGTGCTATTGTGCCAGCCTTGAGTGAGAAATTCAAGGCCCTCAGCTCAAGGCCCAGTATTCACGCGCGACGCACGCGCGCGCGCGCGCGCGCGCGCACACACACACACACACACACACACACACACACACTTCCCTGTGAAGTCAGAACACCTTTGCCTTTGTATGCAGAAAGAGAGCAGAGCGGGGAGAGACCCCGGGCTGGGCTGACTGGTAGAGATGCCCCGCACCCTAGGTCTGGCAAATCCCTACCCTCTGCATAGCTCCTTAAGCTAAGTTCACAAAGGAGACTGTGAATTGAAGGACCTCATTTCCAAAAAGACAAGACTGTAGCAATGGACATTGGTCAGATCGGGGGCAGGGGGGCTGCAAACACACCAGGGGCCCTGCAAGAACGTGGGGTGCTGACGGAGCTGTCCTGGGCCCTTGGGGTGGATGGTACCAGAAACACCCCCGCCCACTTAACTGTGTGGAGAGTTAGACGCAAGGCCAGGCTTCCGTGTCCCCCTTGCAGCGCAGCCGCTTCTTCACTGGGTGGGACAGAAAAGCTCTACCACTTCCACCCTTGTTGGCCTTCGCCCAGGCAGGAAAGGCCCCCACGACAGCGAGGCTGAGCCAGGCCAGTGTGGTACAGAGTCCAGTGGCCAGCCTGGTGGCCCCAGGTGGTTGCTCAGCAAGGAGGACAAAGTCCTACCTCGGAGAAGGACGGCAGCGCCATCCAGGAAGGTAGGGACCAGGTGGAGCCATCCGTCTCTCTGTGCCCTGTTGCTGGCAATGGTCACCGCCACCCGCTGGCCCCGGTGGGCGGGTAGGACCCTGGTACCCCCAACACAGCTGTACTCAGAAGCCCGGGACACTCCTGCTGGTCCCTGGGACCCACGGCACAGAGAAGGAAGCCAGGCTGGGGCCAGCAGCCTGCCTCAGCCTGAGGGGGGCAGGTGGAGCCTGGGAAGGATGCAAGGACAGCAGGAGGGCCAGGGCCCAGCGACCCAAGGCCCGGGCTGGCGGCACAGAGGATCCCATCCTGTCCTCTCCCCATCTTCCTCACCCATGGTCCCACAGACTTGGATCATGGCTACGAGCCTGGCCAGCTCCCAGGCATGGAGGACCGTTTAAAAACCTATTGCCCGAGGGCTGGGAAGGTGGCTCAGCGGTAGAGCGCTTGCCTTGCATGCTTGAGGCCCTGGGTTCCATTCCTCAGCACCACATAAGCAGAAAGAAAAAAGCTGGAAGTGGCGCTGTGGCTCAAGTGGTAGAGTACTAGCCTTGAGCTGAAGAGCTGAGGGACAGCGCCCAGGCCCAGAGTTCAGGCCCCACGACCAGACCCAAAAAAAACAAAAAAACAAAAAAAACCTATTGCCCGAGTTCTGTGAATTAAAACGGTAGACCTAGGAGAAGGCTCTCCAGATCTGGCAGCTGGTCAAAGGGCGCAGGGTGCCGGCCCGGCCTGGCCCGGCCTCCCCGGCTCCCGGCAGCACTTCATAAAGGACCTCTTTGTTCCAGTGCCTCCCTCCGGAGCCAGTTCCCTGTTTTGGGGCCAGGGGACAGCTTCCTTCCCATCGAGGGCTACATGGCACCCAGGGTGGTGTTGGCCAGACACCCAGGGCCCTGCTGGCCACTGAGAGCCTCTCTGAGCCGCAGCGGCCAGGACCACCCCAGCTCTGAGCTGTTTCCCACCTGCCCAGAGCGCTTCCTGGGCACGTCTCACCTGGACGTGGTACTGCGAGGTCTCGTGCATGATGACATTGGAGTTGGAGTACTTCTTCCTCTGCTCTGGAGGGAAACAGCTGTCACCCACCCAGGAGGTGAACCCCACGGCCCGCGGCCCAGGGGGTGCTGGGCCCCCAGAGGGACCCCCGAGGAGGGAGGAGCTGAGGCGAGGGGGGCTGCTGCGTGAGCCCTCACAGCCAGCAGGAGGGACAGCACGGCGCGAGGAGGGAGTGGACCTCTCCTGGAACCCTGGAGGTGTCCAGGAAGCCTGTGCTGAGGCCTCGGGGCGGGGGAAGGAGAGCACAAGAGGCCCGCCTAGAGTGGACACTGTCCTGGGGCGGGCGGGAGGCCAGCCTCCCCCACAGAGGCCGCCATGGCTGTGCCGCTGTCCTGAGGGAGGGGCCTGGGCCACAGCTTCCCCACCCTAAGAGCTACCCAAGAATCTCCAGGCTGCGGGGCTCGGTGCGTTGCCAGCTGTGGAGCACCAAGCACCAGAAGGCAGGGAGGAGGGTGTGGTAGATCCACGGAGGGGCTGTGGCCAGGCTCCCTTGGAGCAGACGCTTGGCAGCCAGGCCTTCTGGCCCCCTCGATCGGGTTGCAGGGCTGCACGGTCGAATCAATATTGATGCTCCCTGAATTATTCGTAAAGGCCTCTCCCCTTACGGAGTGGGGGCAGGGTGTTCGGTGGCAGGAGCTTGGGGGACAGACCACCAGTCCTCTCAGTGAGTCAGGGTCCAGAGGCCTCCTCCGGTCCCTCGGGGCCGGACCAAGGCCTGGACACACAGGGGCAGGAGGGGCAGGCTCCACGTCCCCCCGCCCTCCAAGCCCGACCCACTCACCAAACAGGTCCTTGGCGCTCATCTTGGCCACAGCAGCCACACTGTCAGACCGGCCCAGGCTGCCACTGCAGGGTTAGTGGCAAGTGAGGAGCCCCACCCACTCCACTCCCACCCCCGGGGACTGTGCCCTGGGACTGGGGGCGCTGGGGGTCTTACTTGGCAGCTCCCGGGCAGCAGCTCATAGACCCCAACTGGCTCATGGTGAGTTTGGTAGCAGCCAGAGGCAGGGAGGGCAGACCTTAATGAGACCAGAGTCTGGGGTCAGTGCCCGGCCCTGCCTCCCGTGAGGACAGGAAGCCAGGCAGGCACTTCCCCTACCAGGCCCACGGCTTTGCTATTCCCAGGACTGGACCTGTGACTTTGCTGCTGGGGTTGTCCCGGGCTCTCCCCTCCCCCACTCAGGTCCAGGCCCACAGCCCTCAGTGGCCAGATCTTCAGGGAACAGAGTCCATGGTCCGTGCCCCAGAAGGTGTCCACTGAGGTCTCATTTCTACCCAGGCCTTTAGCCTCGCACGGGAAACCCTCGGAGGCTGCCGGAGAGGCTCTGAAGTGGGACCAAGGGTGAATGCCCGGACCCACCTCTGAGCAGAGAACAGCTCAGTCAAAAGCCCTGAGGCAGGGGGCCTGCCAGGGGGCCAGGGGCAGGAAAGGGCGGGGCCTGAGTGAGCAGACCGCTCCTGCCCTGCCACAGGCTCTGCCAGGGTGCCAGTGCCCGTGCACGGCTGCTGCAGAGGCCGGCCTTGGCTTCCTCGTGGGTCAGAGAGTCAGTTCAGGGAAGGATCATGTGGGCTGTTCCCTGGGGTTCTAGGTACCCAGAAGGCAAACTGAGGGGTACAGGGTCTCTTTACTCTGGGGTGTCCAAGAGCAGGCCTTGACCTCAGGGATCGCAAGGGTTGGCTCAAGGGAGAGCCTGAGAGGACAGGGATGGGGTTCAGAGGTAAGACTGGCACCCTGAGTCTCCACTGCAGACCAGAGCCCTGTCCTGGCCAGGGTCTCTCCAGGGGTGGAGTCCCCCCCCCCCCGCCTCCCTCTGGCTGCATTTTTGGGAAACAGGCTTGACGGCTGCAGTGGGCAGGTGTCTGATCTGGGCTTTCCCCAGGCCAGCCCCATACCGAGTGGGGACCTGCAGTCAGGTTATCCTCACAGCCCTGAAAGGGGAGCTGGGTTAGCATGTTTTCCACCTCCTTCACAGTGAAGGAGACTGGGGGGGGGGGTCCAGCATGTCTGGGTCTGCTGGGGTAGGGTCAGCAGCAGGGGAGGTGGCAGGGGGACAAAGGGGCAGTCCTGCGCCCAGGCTGCTCCGTGCCTTCCGGTTTGACCAGGTCCTGGGGGACTCCCCACCCTGGGCCTGCTCCCCGTGGCTCCCGTCACGCCATTAGGGCTCTGGCTTGCCCGAGGGGGCTTGGCCAGATTCTTCCGTCCACCTAGCCATGGAGAATGTCCGGAATGCTCATGACCTCAGTGGGCGAGTCCAAGTGTTTGCTTCATAGGATTCCTGGCTCCACCAAGGGCTCAGAGCACGTGGGGCCAGGTACACACACCTGAGCAAAACAAACCAGCACAGACCCGGCCTGCAGGCGCACAGGCCTGTGCAGGCTACGACTCGCAGCCTCCCCTTTAAGTCTAGGCTGGGGCTCCAGCCCCAGGTTGGGGGAGAGGACTTCAGGGCTACCCCCAGCGCCCCAAATCTCACCCCCAGGGCCTTCCTCAGTGAGGAGCCACGTAACCTAATGGCAGTGGAGATGGAGCAGCCCTGCCCTGGTTCTGGGAGCCCGAGAAGCCCTGGGGGCTTTGGTTCCACTGCAGAGATTTTCCAGGGATGAAGGGGGGGTGGAAAGGTGGGGGGGTGGAGAGTAGGGGGAAAGGGGGAGGGGGAGGGGGTAAGGGGGAGGAGTGGTGGAGGGGATGGGGTGGAGGGGATGGAGTGGAGGGGTGGTGGAGGGGTGGTGGAGGGGATGGGGTGGAGGGGATGGGGTGGAGGGGTGGTGGAGGGGATGGGGTGGAGGGGTGGTGGAGGGGATGGGGTGGAGGGGATGGGGTGGAGGGGTGGTGGAGGGGATGGGGTGGAGGGGATGGGGTGGAGGGGATGGAGTGGAGGGGTGGGAGGGGTGGTGGAGGGGATGGGGTGGAGGGGTGGTGGAGGGGATGGGATGGGGGGAAGGGGTGGAGGGGGGTGGAGGGGTGGTGGAGGGGTGGTGGAGGGGATGGGGTGGAGGGGTGGTGGAGGGGATGGGATGGGGGGAAGGGGTGGAGGGGGGTGGAGGGGTGGTGGAGGGGTGGTGGAGGGGATGGGGTGGAGGGGATGGGGTGGAGGGGTGGTGGAGGGGATGGGGTGGAGGGGATGGGGTGGAGGGGTGGTGGAGGGGATGGGGTGGAGGGGTGGTGGAGGGGATGGGGTGGAGGGGATGGGGTGGAGAGGATGGGGTGGAGGGGATGGAGTGGAGGGGTGGTGGAGGGGTGGTGGAGGGGATGGGGTGGAGGGGATGGAGTGGAGGGGTGGTGGAGGGGTGGTGGAGGGGATGGGGTGGAGAGGATGGGGTGGAGGGGATGGGGTGGAGGGGATGGGGTGGAGGGGATGGAGTGGAGGGGTGGTGGAGGGGTGGTGGAGGGGATGGGGTGGAGGGGTGGTGGAGGGGATGGGATGGGGGGAAGGGGTGGAGGGGGGTGGAGGGGTGGTGGAGGGGTGGTGGAGGGGATGGGGTGGAGGGGATGGGGTGGAGGGGTGGTGGAGGGGATGGGGTGGAGGGGGGAATGGATGGGGTGGGGGAGCGGGAGCGGGGGAGCGGAGGGCGTGGAGGGGAGGAGGCCCCAGCAGAGCAGGGGAGGTGGAGGAACTGGCTCCAAGTTCAAACTCCAGTCCACGCGCAGCCGGTGACCTTGGGGAGGGGTCAGCTTAGTCACCGCGGCACCTCGTGGAGCTGGGTGGGGCGGGCGCGGGTGGCTCGGGGCCAGCCCGGCCCGGGAGCCGCGGAGAGGGAGGCAAAGCTGGGGATCGGGAGGCCCGAGAGGCCGGGTCGGGGAGCCCGCGGGTCCAGGAGAGGCCTGGGCACAGGGTGGACCCCGGGTCATCCCGGCGGGGTGGGCCTGGGCGGCCGCTGGCCCTCCCGGGTCACAGGCAGCCCCGACCGGCCGGACCCAGAACCAGGAAACCGGGCAGCCCGGGAGGACACCTGCCAGCCCCGGCCAGCCCCGGCCAGCCCCGGCCAGCCCGGGGCCCCCTCGGCCGGGGTCCTCCGCCCAGCGGGGTCCTCCGCCCAGCGGGGTCCGACCTGCTGCGGGGAGACCCCCCCCAAGCCCCCGGCTGGGAGGGGCCGGACGGGGAGGGTGGGTCACGGCGCCCGGACCCGACGGGCCTCGGCCGCCGCCCGCCCCGTCCGCCGTCGTCCGGGGACACGAAGGCTCGAGCGGCAGACTCGAGGGGCGCACTCACCTGCTCCCCGACGGCCCGCGGCCCGTCCGCCGGTGCCGGCCGTCCGTCCGTCTGTCTGTCCGCGCGCCGCGCGGCGCTCGGTTTCCGCGGGCAGGCGGGGCCTCGGCGGGGCCGGAGGCCGGGGCGGGGCGGGGCCGGGAGGAACCTGAGCGGCAGGTTACGGAGCCACGGGGCGCGGGGTGGACGAGACAGCGGGGCTGGCGCCTCCTGCCAGCTCCGCCCCGCGAGGCCCGGGCCGCCCCCAGCCTCCGCACCCCGGGAGCCCAGGGCGCGGCCCCAGCGCAGCAGGTGGTGCCCGGCGGGTCTTCCCAGGGCGCCCACCCCTGGGGAGCCAGAGCCCCGCCCCTGCCGGCCCCAGAGCCCCGCCCCGCCGGCCCCAGAGCCCCGCCCCTGCCAGCCCCAGAGCCCCGCCCCTGCCGGCCCCAGAGCCCCGCCCCTGCCGGCCCCACCCCAGGGAGCCAGAGCCCCGCCCCTGCCAGCCCCAGAGCCCCGCCCCGCCGGCCCCAGAGCCCCGCCCCGCCGGCCCCAGAGCCCCGCCCCTGCCAGCCCCAGAGCCCCGCCCCGCCGGCCCCAGAGCCCCGCCCTGCCGGCCCCAGAGCCCCGCCCTGCCAACCCCAGAGCCCCGCCCTGCCGGCCCCAGAGCCCCGCCCCTGCCGGCCCCACCCCAGGGAGCCAGAGCCCCGCCCCCTGCCGGCCCCACCCCAGGGAGCCAGAGCCCCGCCCTGCCGGCCCCAGAGCCCCGCCCCTGGGGAGCCAGAGCCCCGCCCCTGCCGGCCCCAGAGCCCCGCCCCCTGCCAGCCCCACCCCAGGGAGCCAGAGCCCCGCCCCTGCCGGCCCCACCCCAGGGAGCCAGAGCCCCGCCCCTGCCGGCCCCAGAGCCCCGCCCCCTGCCAGCCCCACCCCAGGGAGCCAGAGCCCCGCCCCTGCCGGCCCCACCCCAGGGAGCCAGAGCCCCGCCCCTGCCGGCCCCAGAGCCCCGCCCCTGCCGGCCCCACCCCAGGGAGCCAGAGCCCCGCCCCTGCCGGCCCCAGAGCCCCGCCCCTGCCGGCCGCACCCCAGGGAGCCAGAGCCCCGCCCCTGCCGGCCCCCCTCCCTGTGGCCCAGGGGCAGAGCATCTTATCTTCCACGCATTAGGTGGGCTTCTCTGTAGGGGCCATGGAGGGTCCCTGTGGGAGACTGGAGAGGGCATCACCAAGCTGATCAGGTAAGGTGCCTCCTCCTCCTCCTCCTCCTCCTCCTCCCAGACCAAGAGTGCCCAGGCCGCCGGCCGCTCTGCACCTGAGCACCGCCCCACGGGGCTGTCTAGAGAGGACCGTGCGATCCCTGGGCACCCTGCCCACCCAGGCTGCCAACAGCCACTCATGGAGCCCTGAGCACACACAGACCAGGCCACAGGCTGGCCTAGGGAAGGAAGGGACAGGGGCACAGCCAGGAACCCAAGGCCCTGCCCCGTGTCTGGGGCAGGGGACAGCGGGAATGGGTGCTGCCAGGAGGGCAGTGGTGGGTGGCAGGGCCCCGGCGCCCTCCCTGGGAAAGCGGGTGCACTGTCCTCTGGCCTGCACACTGGGATGCAGGCTCAGCATCTGCCTGAGCCCAAGGCAGGCCTGGTTTCCTGGTTCACAGCCTTTTGCAGCTGATCTCACAGAACCTGCTGGGCACTGCCCCCTGTGTGACCTGGCCAAGCCCGCCAGGTAGAGGCCAGGCACTCAGCTGTGAACAGGGAGGGGCAGGGGCACACCTGTGCCTTCCCTCTGCTGGGCAGAATGCGGGAGCTGTGCAACACAGCCAACTCCAAGGAGGGTCTCCCGGGTCCGACCCGAGCGACACACGCCTGCCTTGGGCCATCTGGAGCCACGTGTCCCAAGGTCCCGTGTCCACTTGCCTTTGTGTAGACAGGGTGCTGAGGGGAGGGTTTAAAGCCCAGATTAACTATGAAGGTGATGGGCTCGTTGGTCAACAGAGGCTGTGGCCTGGATTGCAGGACAGGCTGGTGACAGCAGAAGTACCCAGGCTACAAAATGCTAGGGAGGGAAACAGCCCCAGGTGGTCTGGGGCACGGCCCCTTCCCACACCCAGTGGGAGCTGGGCTCTGCTCAGCGCTGGGAGTGGGAGGGCAGATCTCCAGGACACTGTCCCCATGGCCTCAGAGGGCTGCAGGTCAGATACACTGGCTGAGGAGCCATGGGTGAGGAGTGTGTCCACAGCACCCCTGGCCCCAACCGCCTTGCCTATGGAGGGGAGAGCTTCCTCCTGCAGAGTGCTGGGCAGCTGGCCAGAGGGTGAAGGTGGGTTCCAGGACGGGGTCATGAAGGTGGAGAGGATGGTGGACTCTTCGGTATCAGGGCCCGTGGAAGGTCATGGCAGAGCACTTACGTAGCAAGTACAAAGCCCAGTTCAAACCCCAGCACTGCGGAGGTGGGGAGGGGAGAGGATGAACCACATATAAAACATTTATATGGTATAAAAACCTTTATTTACAACGAGATATTTCAACACATTATTCCAAACAGATACAACAGAAATGAAGGAATTATAAATATAATAACGTATGTTTAGAGCCTGATCCCAGTGGCTCCAGACTGGATTCAAAGCCAGCCCAGGCAGGGAAAGGTAAACACTCCTATTTCCATTTAACCTCTAAAAGGCCAGAATTGGAGCTGTGGCTCAAGTGGTAGAGCATCAGCCTTGAGTGAAAAAGCTAAGGGGCAGGGTTCAGGCCCTGAGTTCAAGTACACACACACACACACACACACACACACACACACACACACACACACACACACACACACACACACACACACACACACACACACACACACACACACACACACACACACACACACACACACACAGCTTAGCAGGCATGAGGTTCACACCTGTAATCCTTGCTACTTGGGAGGCAGGAGGATTGAGTTTGAGGCCAGCTTGGGCAAAGTTACTGAAAGCCTAATGCAAAATAAAAACAAAACAGGTCAGGGGTGCCACTTAAGCAGTAAGAGCTAAACAGCCAGAGGAGATGCACTTGCAGGAGCCAGAGGGGGACCAGGCCTGGGGCGGGGCCTGGAAGCAGAGCACCACGGGCTCTCAGAACACGAACTGGGGCTGGTGCGGAAACCTGAGATGCCAAGAACTTCTGTGTGAGAAAAACACAAGGTGGGGGATGGGCCGCAGGCGTCCCGGGTGGGCTGGCTGAGGGTGGGGCTGTTTCTCTGTGGTGACAGGGTGGAGCTGCTGGCAGGCCACTCTGTAAAAGCCTGCCTCCCGCTGGGCCCTGCTGCTGAGGCCAGGCCTCCAGCCAGGGGACCTGTGTGGGCAGACCTGGGGCTACCTTTCCCCCTTCCCCCCCACAGTCGCCATTCTCAACACTTTCGTGTCTCAACAAGTTGGTTTTGCCCTGGACTACCATAGTTACCCCACCTAAGAAGATTTGTAGGCCACCCCAAACCATCTACAAAGCCAGGTGTGGAGGTCTGGCTCATGTGGTAGAGCACCACACCCTGAGTCCAGGCCTCAATTCTGGCATGAAAAAATAAAATCAAAACCCAAACCAAACCATCTATATCAAGTGGGTCAGAGACGCTGTGCACCGGGAGCCGTGGCGGGGGCTGAGCTGGCTCATCTACCTGATGAAGGCAGCCGTGGTCACCACCTGCAGGGCGGCCTCCAGGCCTTGCAGGGCCAGGAGAGCAGTGCTCAGGACTGAGTCCACCCACAGCACCAGGGTCTGCCAGAGCATGAAGTGGACCGAGAGGACGCTGCCTCCCACTGTGAGGGCCAGGCTGGTGGCCAGCAGCACCTCAGCCTGCATCAGGTTGCCCTTGGTGCCTGGAGAGCAGAGCAAAGAGGAGAGTGAGGTGTGGGCTTCGGGACGTCCCAGCCTGGGCCTCAGGACCAGCTCCGGAAGGCTGCCTCCCACAGCTATGCCGCGGCTCAAGTCCGGTCTCTGAAAGTTTGGTTTCTCTAAAAGGAGGGGCATCTGCTACCTTTTCCTAACTCCAAGTTGGATCAAAGGGATTTTGTTTAAGCCCTCCAAAAATATTTTCCTCTGGGCTAAGACAGTCTGGGTTCTGGAAACTTTCACGAATACTTACAAAAACAAAACTGCCTGTTTTACAACCAGATCAGTCATAGAACATGCTGGCTGGAGGTTGCCACCAGCTGACCCTGTTGCCTGGGGTGTGCTGAGGGCCTGCCGTGCCTCAGTTCACCCTGCAGCCTCCTGGGGGCGGGTCTTCCGCCCTGCTCCCCTGCTGGCTGGGCCCAAGGTCTGCAGCCCTTATACCCTCCTGGCAGCACCATCTTGTGGGCAAACCACAGAAACTCTACTCCACCCAGGCAGACACTGGGCTTCCAGACACTGGAAGCCCAGCCCGGTCTAGGATTCACTCTGGCCACTCTTGGAGTTCCGGGTCTGACAGCACCAGACGCATAGAGGCCACTTCTCTGTGTGCCTCCATTTCCTCTCCATATACACGGTGGTGGAAGAAGAGCCTGGCAATGGTGCTGTGCTGCAGGAATTCCTGGTGTCAGGGCTATTCATGGTTTGATTTTTTTGGGGGGGGTGGGTCGTGGGGCTTGAACTCTGGGCCTGGGCACGTCCCTCAGCTCTTCAGCTCAAGGCAAGTGCTCTACCACTTGAGCCACAGCGCCACTTCGTTTTTCTGGTGGTTTATTGGAGAAAAGAGTCTCACAGTCAGCAGGGCACCGGCGGCTCACACCTGTCATCCTAGCTACTCAGGAGGCTGAGATCTGAGGATCACGGATCAAAGCCAGCCCAGGCAGGAAAGTCCATGAGACTCTTATCTCCAATAAACTACTAGAAAACTGGAAGTGGCACTGTAGTTTCAGTGGTAGAGCGCTCACCTTGAGCTGAAGAGCTGAGGGACAGCTCCCAGGCCCAGAGTTCAAGCCCTACAACAGACAAAAAAAAAAAAAAGTCTCACAGCCTTTCCTGCTTGGCCTGGCTTTGAACTGTGATTCTCAGATCTCAGCCTCCTGAGTAGCTAGGATGACAGGCGTGAGCTGCCAGCGCCCATCGATAAGGTCTGATCTTATCTGAAAATGAGACATGCCAATGAGCAGGAGCGCAGTAGGGCCACAGCCCAGGCTGCAGGCAATCTTGGCAGTCAGCTCTGGGAAGGGGATTCCCACATTTTCCCTTTGTACTTGAGCCAAGTATGAGGACGTACCCTCAGATGAGCTGTGTGGCGAAAGAAAAGGGAGTTGGCTTGTAATGGTCACAAGAGGCGGTGGCAGACGTGACCGGAGGGGACAGGAGAGGCTGGGCCTCGGCCTCAGGAGGAGCTCACAAGATGCTCCACACCTTCTCCCCTAGGCTGAGGCCGGGCAGTGTGCTGGGGTCGGGCTCTGACCTCCTGAGCTTCTGATCGTTGCACTGTTGTGGAGTATGCTTCCGGATGTGAAGAGGCCACTAGTGTCACCTGTCTCCGGGACAAAGCCTCTGAACAAGCATGTAATACTTAACGACACAGTAAGGCAAGGCTACAATGCGCTCGGTGAACCAGTTTGGATGAAAATGTCTCCAGGAGCTGGGCGCCGGTGGCCACGCCTATCATCCCAGCTACTCAGGAGGCTGAGAGCTGAGGATCGAGGTTCAAAGCCAGCCTGGGCAGGAAAAGTCTGTGAGACTCTGATCTCCAATAAACCACTAGAAAACCGGAAGTGGCGCTGTGGTTCAAGTGGCAGAGCGCTCGCCTGAGCTGAAGAGCGCAGAGGCAGTGCCCAGGCCTCATGGGAAAAAAAAAAAAAGGCTCCAAGAACCACGCCACAAAGAGCTCAAGATAGAAAGGTTTAGCACATTCAAGATGGCACCTTTGTGACCACAAACCCTGTATGGTTTCACAGCCAACTCACCCAGGTACAGATGGGCTCCCTCCAGAACCCCCATCAGAAGTAACAGTGTCAGATCAAGGGCCAGGCAGCTCCAGGGATAGCTGAAAACCTGGCCTGGGAAGAGTCAGAGTCAGGTCAGCGTGTGTGTGTGAGCGTGGGATCCCGCGGCTCCCGCACGCGCCTTACTTACTCTTATACACGATCAGCAGAAGCGTGGCTAGGAAGTACAGGGCGTAGTACAGGGCGCTGAGATGGAAGAGCATTTGAAGAGGAACTGATGGGAGCTGGTACGTGGTCAAGGACCTTCGAGCTCAGCAGAATGGGGTGGCGCACCTGCCTGGGCGGCCACGACAGAGGGCTGTGATGATCCTACGAGGCCGGCGGCCACAAGCTCAGGCTCCAGCAGGTGAGCACCCGCGGCTCCTCACTCGGGGCTTCTATTGCTACACCCGGTGTGGTCACCCGAGGGGTCCCAGTGGCTACTGGGGACCGAGGTCTAAGCGCCACACCGCGGCTACCATGGGAACTTCCTAGGGGCTGCCACTCCGCCACAGGTTGGTAAAAGAAGACCATTTTCATATTCTTAAGATAAAATACATGTTCCCCTGACTCGGAGGAGAATATTTAAATCTCCAGTAGTAATTTCCCGAGCTCCGCCCACATCATACATGTTTCTGTAATAGTGAAGCTCAGGCGCGTCATCTTCCTGCCACCTGGCCAGGCTGTGAAGATGAGGCCACCTCATGACCCCCACAGGACCTCGGCCTGTGGGTGGCAGAGCCGGCACTCCAGGAACTCTACTCCCCCTGAAAGGCCCCGTCTGGATGAAGGAGAAAGTGAGGCAGGGTGAAAGGCACAAAGGCACCAACCCAGCCTGGGGGAGGGGCTCAGGATGCAGGATACGTCAGCTGCGGGGCGCCACGTCCAGGGGGCTTCTCCCTAGGAAAGACAGTGTCACCATCAACCCTCTGAAACCGTCCTGTTCAGTTCTCCTCTGGCCTCATGTTTATCTTTTTTTTTTGGGGGGGGGGTCTGGTCGTGGGGCCTGAACTCTGGGCCTGGGCGCTGTCCCTCAGCTCTTCAGCTCAAGGCTAGCGCTCTACCACTTGAGCCACAGCACCACTTCCAGCTTTTTCTTATGTGGTGCTGAGGAATCGAACCCAGGGCCTCAGGCATGCAAGGCAAGCGCTCTGCCACTGAGCCACCTTCCCAGCCCTGGCCTCACTTTTATAGGCGAGTGCTCAGCGGGCCGCCAGCTTGCCCTCTCTCATCTCTACATCCGTCCCTTTGAGGAAGATGTGACAACTTCTGACTTCACATACCCACAACTGGGAACAGACTGTACCCAGAGCCGGGCCGGGCAAAAGTGTTGTAGCCTGGGTGCATGCCAGAGTCCAGGCTCAACAAGATGGGTGTGATCTGTGCCTTGGGAAAGAAGCTCCCGGAACAAAACCCAAGGCAACTTTCTCACCGCCTGTGCTTCGCACACATATATCACACTTAGGTAATTACATGGAGATCTTTTTCTGTTATTAAAAAACCCTTTTTCATCATTGATTAGATATTTTGCTTTCTGCTCAAATTTTATTCACTTCTCCACAATAACCCTCTGGAATTTTTTTTTTCTCCCAAATTATCCATCCTTCTCCCACCCTGACACAGGTGTGGATTTCCCCTCATATTTGGTTCTTGGGGGAGGGTCCATTTCTAGAAGCACTGTTTCTGCCTGTAAAGAACTTCCTGATGAAATGTGACTGGGCCAGATCACCTGTCAGAAGCTCACAACGCATTTGTAACACACTTGTAACACATGCATGTCTCTACGTGTGCATTCCACCCGGAAAAATTAAAATTTTGCCAAAACCTCCTATTAAAAAAAAAAAAAAAGCTCGTCACACTGTGGCTCAAGTGGTAGAGCGCTCGCCTTGAGCTGAAGAGCTGAGGGACAGCGCCCAGGCCCAGAGTTCAAGCCCCACGACCAACCAAAAAGAAAAAGAAAAAAAAACGAAATAAAAAAGCTCTGGGGCTGGGAAGTTGGGTCAGTGGTAGAGCGCTTGCCTTGCATGCATGAGGCCCTGGGTTCAATTCTTCAGCACTCCATACGCAGAAAAAGCCGGAAGTGGTGCTGTGGCTCAAGTGGTAGAGCGCTAGCCTTGAGCTGAAGAGCTGAGGGGCAGCGCCAGGCCCAGAGCTCAGCCTGCTTCTGTGTATCGGGCATGGCAGTTATCTGAACCCAGTCTGCAGCTGTCTGCCATTTCCTTTTCTCTTTCTAGGGAAGGTAAGGAAAACAGGAGGCTTGGTAGGCTTCTGTAGGACATCTGACTTCGTGGGCAAAGTTGGACCATCTGTTCCAGAGGTGTGAACTCGAGTGGCATGAGTCTTAAAGTGATAAACACAGGACTTCAGCGAGGGGCTCTGGACGGGGCCCCTCCTGGGGGTGCCTGTGGGAATAGTAACCAGGGGAGCCACCGCTTGCGCTGTGTCCCATTTCAGCATTCTGAATCTGATCCGTTCTTTTCCAGGCCCCAGATGAACTAGGCCACCTAGGTACGTGACTGCAGATTAATTGGGGATTTCCTCCCTGCAGATACTTGGGTCTGAACTCAGGGCCTGGCACTGTCCCTGAGCTTCTTCTGCTCAGCTAGCACTCTATCACTAGAGCCACACCACTTCCTGCTTCTTCTGTGTATGTGGTATGTGCTAGGTAAGCACTCTACCACTAAGCTACCTTCCCAGCGCCCAGGATCTTTTTCTTAAAGGTCAACCAACATTAGGGTGGGTGCTAGTGCATCATAAAACTATAATCCTAGCTACTCAGGAGGCTGAGATCTGGGGCTCTTGGTTCAAAGCCAGTCAGGGCTAGGAAGTGTATGAGACTCCAAATAACTAACATAAAGCTGGAAGTTGACCTGTGGAGCAAGTGGTAGAGTCCTAGTCTTGAGCATAAAAAGGTCAAGGACAGAGTCCAGCGGTCAAGCCCTAGAACCAGCACACAAATAATAAAAGGCTAACACTAGGGACATAGCAGTGGAAGAGTGCTTGCCTTGCATGTGCGAGGTCCCGGGTTCCATCCCTAGTACCTCAAATAAATAAACAGATCAGAAAAATTTCCCTTTTAGCTGTTAGTTGTTCATTGCTACAGTCCAAAACTGTGGGACTTAGATAAAAACACTCAAAACCACAAATGACGTTTAAATGACATTCTCACTTTCAGGACCACAGGGGCTCATTTGGACTGAACTCAGTTTTGCTTTTTTCAGGGATTTGCTGCAATTCCAATTTGACTACCGACAGATGGGAGGTGGAAGTTCAACATGGAAGCGAACAGCTGTTTTCCTGATGTGAGCCAGTCAGTGCAGAGATCCTGTTCTGTACAAACTTAGCTCTTTTTTTCCTGGATAGTGCTAGAATGGCCAGGGCCTTGTCATCAGAGCAAGTGCTCTACCACTGAGCCACACTGCTAGCTCTTTGTTTGTTTGTTTTTTAAACAAATGAAAATAATCCAATAAACCTAACTAGCAGAGGATGGCTTGGAGCCCGACCAGAAAGCTTGTCAGAGAACACCAGAAAGGTGGGTCTTTGTAGGGTTACCTGTGGTGTCCCTGCCTATCCCTGGTCGAGGAATTTGGAAACTGTTTTTTGTTTTGTTTTTTAACTTAACCAAATGAATACTCCATAGTAACTGCAAGCCCCCTTCAAGGCAAACACAGGTAAACAGAAGCTGGTTCTGATCCTCTGGGGGTAGGTACTACCAGACTGTGTGCAGCCACACCCAGGGAGCACCTCCAAAAATGTATTTCATGAGGGAACATTTGGAAGAGCTGCGGGATGGAGTGCACGATGTTGTTGTTGGATGGATTCAAGAATGGGTGGATGATGGATAGATGGATGGGTGCGTGAGGGTGGGTGGCGGGTGGGATGGGGCTGGGTGGCGGGTGAGGGGTGGAGGATGAGGGGTGGTGGGAGGGACAGGGCTGGGTGGAGGGTGAGGGGTGGGAGGGTGAGGGGTGGTGGGAGGGACGGGGCTGGGTGGAGGGTGAGGGGTGGAGGGTGAGGGGTGGGAGGCAGGTGAGGGGTGGCGGGAGGGACGGGGCTGGGTGGAGGGTGAGGGGTGGTGGGTGAGGGCTGGGTGGCGGGTGAGGGCTGGGTGGCGGGTGAGGGGTGGTGGGAGGGACGGGGCTGGGTGGAGGGGTGGAGGGTGAGGGGTGGCAGGTGGGACGGGGCTGGGTGGAGGGTGAGGGGTGGTGGGTGAGGGCTGGGTGGCGGGTGAGGGGTGGAGGGTGGGACGGGGCTGGGTGGAGGGTGAGGGGTGGAGGGTGAGGGGTGGATGTCAGGTGAGGGGTGGTGGGAGGGACGGGGCTGGGTGGAGGGTGAGGGGTGGCGGGTGAGGGGTGGAGGGTGAGGGGTGGTGGGTGAGGGGTGGAGGGTGAGGGGTGGCAGGTGGGACGGGGCTGGGTGGAGGGGTGGAGGGTGAGGGGTGGCGGGTGAGGGGTGGGAGGTAGGTGAGGGTGGCGGGTGGGACGGGGCTGGGTGGAGGGGTGGAGGGTGAGGGGTGGAGGGTGAGGGGTGGCGGGTGAGGGGTGGGAGGTAGGTGAGGGTGGCGGGTGGCGGGTGGGACGGGGCCAGGACCGGCTGTGAGACCTTCCGCAGGACTCAGGCCTCAGTGGTTTGCTAACCTGTCCTCGGGGCCGGTCCGGGACGGGTTTAGGGAACGGATTGGGGACAGCAGGAAGCCGCCGCCGTCCGCGCCGCCCCGACTCCCGGTGTGCCGCCGATGGTGTGTGCCCGGAAGCCCCCGGGGAGCGCGGGGGTCCCGCCCCGTCCCGGGGAGCGCGGGGGTCCCATCCGGGGAGCGCGGGGGTCCCATCCGGGGAGCGCGGGGGTCCCGCCCCGTCCCGGGGAGCGCGGGGGTCCCGCCCCGTCCCGGGGAGCGCGGGGGTCCCATCCGGGGAGCCCGGGGTCCCCGCCCCGTCCCGGGGAGCGCGGGGGTCCCATCCGGGGAGCGCGGGGGTCCCGCCCCGTCCCGGGGAGCGCGGGGGTCCCATCCGGGGAGCGCGGGGGTCCCCGCCCCGTCCCGGGGAGCGCGGGGGTCCCGCCCCGTCCCGGGGAGCCGGGGGTCCCGCCCCGTCCCAGGGAGCGCGGGGGTCCCATCCGGGGAGCGCGGGGGTCCCATCCGGGGAGCGCGGGGGTCCCGCCCCGTCCCGGGGAGCGCGGGGGTCCCGCCCCGTCCCGGGGAGCCGGGGGTCCCGCCCCGTCCCGGGGAGCCGGGGGTCCCGCCCCGTCCCAGGGAGCGCGGGGGTCCCATCCGGGGAGCGCGGGGGTCCCATCCGGGGAGCCGGGGGTCCCGCCCCGTCCCGGGGAGCGCGGGGGTCCCATCCGGGGAGCCGGGGGTCCCATCCGGGGAGCGCGGGGGTCCCGCCCCGTCCCGGGGAGCGCGGGGACCCGGGGGCCACGACGACGGGAAGGCGCGCGCCGCACCGCCGCGGCGGGACCCCGCTCCGCCGTCCGCACCGCAGGGCCGGGGCCCGCACACGACGTCAGGCGGCGCCGGCGCGGCCGCCCGCCTCACCTGCGCCCGCGGCCGCCACCTTGCCGCCGCGCCTGCCGCGCTCCCGGCGGCCCCTCCGCGCCCTCCCGCCATCTTCGCTCCGCCCTCCGGCCTCGACACGGCCTCCCGGCGGCACTCGGGCGCTTCCGGGCGAGCGCGGCGGGAGGAGCTTGGCCGAGGCTCCGGGGGACGCGGTTCGGAGGCGCTCGGCCCCGCTCGGCTCAGCTCGGCCCCGCTCGGCCCCGCTCGGCCCGGCTCGGCTCGGCTCGGCTCGGCTCGGCTCGGCTCGGCTCGGCCCCGCTCGGCTCGGCTCGGCTCGGCTCGGCTCGGCCCCGCTCGGCTCGGCTCGGCTCGGCCCCGCTCGGCTCGGCTCGGCTCCACTCGGCTCGGCTCGGCCCCGTTCGGCTCCTCTCGGCTTCTTCCGGCTCCTCTCGGCCCCGCTCGGCTTGGCTCGGCTCAGCCCCGCTCGGCTCCTCTCGGCCCCGCTCGGCTTCTTCCGGCTCCTCTCGGCCCCGCTCGGCTTCTTCCGGCTCCTCTCGGCTTCTTCCGGCTCCTCTCGGCCCCGCTCGGCGCGGCTCCTCCCGACTCCTCCCGGCCCGGCCCCGCTCGGCTCGGCCCGGCCCGGCTCGGCTCCTCCCGGCCCCGCTCGGCTCGGCCCGGCCCGGCTCGGCTCCTCCCGGCCCCGCTCGGCCCCGCTCGGCTCCTCCCGGCTTCTCCCGGCTCCTCCCGGCTCCTCCCGGCTCCTCCCGGCCCCGGACCCGACGTCGGCTGGGCTCGGCTCGGCCCGGCCCGGCGGGCGTCTGGCCGCCCCTTCCGCGTCGGCTCGCGCGGAGGCTTCGGAAGACCTCGGCCCGGCTCGGGAGGCCTCTTCGGGCCCCGCTTCGGGCGGCCCCGGCCGGCGCCTTCGGGCGGGCTCGGCGGAGTCCGGATGGAGGACTCGGACTCGGCCGCCAAGCAGCTGGGCCTGGCCGAGGCGGCGGCGGTGGCGGCCGCGGCCGCTGTGGCGGCGGCGGCCGCGGCCGCGGCGGGCGGCGAGGCGGAGGAGCCGGTGCTGAGCCGGGCCTCGGACTCGGAGGAGGACGCGGACTCGGAGGCGGAGCGCGAGACGCGGCGGGTCACGGCCGTGGCGGTGATGGCGGCCGATCCCGGGCACATGGACATGAGCGCCGAGGCCCTGCCCGGCCCCGACGAGGCCGCCGCCGCCGCCGCCGCCTTCGCAGGCAAGTGCGCCGAGCCGCCGGCCTCGCGCTCCCCGCGCCCGCGCCCGCGCCCCGGCCCCGCCGCCCCGCGCCCCGCGCGCGCCCCGCCCCCTCGGCCAGGAGCGCCGCGCGCGTCGTGACTTCCGCGGGAGGCCGCGGAGCCCGCGGCCCCGGAGGGCGGCGTGCGCGGGGGACGGGGACACCCCGGGCCCCGGGAGCAGCCCGGCCGGCCCGGCGAGCCCGCCCCCCCCCCCCCCCCCCGCGTGTGCGGACGCGGCCTCCGGCCTCCGCTGCCCCGAGGTCGCCGATGTTGTGACACAGCCCCTATTCTCGGGTTTTCTAGCACGTGGAGCCCGGGCCGCGCGCCCTCGGACAGGTGAAGTCAGGCCGGCGCGCCGCGCCTCCTCCCCGCCCCGACGGTCCCCGGGCTCGCAGTCGCTCGCGCTGCCGTCCCTCGCGGAGCTCCGCGGGTTCGGGGCCCCGTCCTGCTGCGGGGTGTGGGTACCTCGAAACTGCCTCTCAGGGGCTGCGGTGGAGGGCCAGGGTCACAGCTGGCCTGCGCCCCGACGGCCTGACAGCCCCGGGCGGCCTGCGCCATGGCCTGCGCCCCGACGGCCTGACAGTCCCGGGCGGCCTGCGCCATGGCCTGCGCCCCGACGGCCTGACAGTCCCGGGCGGCCTGCGCCCCGACGGCCTTTAAGTCCCGGGCAGCCTGCGCCATGGCCTGCGGCCTGGGCGGCCTGACAGTCCCGGGCGGCCTGACAGTCCCGGGCGGCCTGCGCCCTGGGCGGCCTGACAGTCCCGGGCGGCCTGCGCCATGGCCTGCGCCCCCGACGGCCCGCTGGAGACACGGCCGCAGGCAAACACGTGGGAGCGCTTAGATCATAGCACACTTCTTATAAAGTCCAAGGTTTGGAACCTCGACGTTTTGTCCTTTTAGCAATTCCTCTTTGAGTGCAGAGAAGATGAGGCCATCCTGTCCGTGCTGCTTGTTTTTTTTTTTTCTCTGCAGAATGTTATGTGTTCAAATTTTAATTTGTGTGCACACGCATGTTGGAGTGAGCGAGTGAGCACATTGCACATGTTTTATTGAGTTACTGAAGTCAGGTAGTTCCAGGTTTAAGCGACACAGCAGGACAGACTGTCCATCTTTGGCGATAGCAGCTGGAGCTGTCTTTAGACCTATGTTCAGACAGGCCCTGGGTTGTAGCCTGTGCCGAATGCTGAGAGGAGAGAAGGAGTTAGCTGCAGTCGTGGTCTGCCGCAGACCAGGGGTCTGGCAGTGGAGGGAGGAGACTGGAAGGTACCTTGGGACGGTTTGTTGGGAGTTTGGTCAGTGGGAGGGGCAGGACTCCGAGCACAGGCCTCTGCCAGAGACTGTCCTAGGATTCTGAGCAACAGCAGGCGCCCGGAGGGAAGGGTGCAAAGACAGGGGTGTGTGGCCTCACAGCACGTTGCCGCAGAGCCCCTGGATGTGTCGTGAGGGTGGGTGTGGTAGGTCAGCCTGCTTCTCAGGATCGTTGCTGGGGACCAGAGCAGGTATGGGCACAAGGCTGTGGTACATATTTGTGATGAATATTTTCACTGTAAAGGAATTCACTGGGGAAGAGTCGTGTTCTCTTCTGAGACAACCAGATGACTAAGACTAGAATAAAAATGTTGACAGCATTTTTACAAAAGCGTGGAAGTGGAGCTATAGAGTGCTAGCCTTGAGCTGAACTCAGGGACAGCACCCACCCGCTGAGCTCAAGCCCCCTGACCGAGAAAAAAGTACAAAGGGGCAAAGATGTCACAGTGGAGTATAAACAGCCATGTGGAATGCTTTGTCTGTATCTCCTGTGTGAGACCCTGTCTTTTGTGTTTGTTTGTTTTTTCTTTTCTTTTCCGTCATGGGGCCTGAACTCTGGGCCTGAGCACTGTCCCTCAGTTCTTCAGCTCAAGGCTAGTGCTTGCCACTTGACCCATAGCACCACTTCTGGCTTTTTTTGCTTATGTGGTGCTGAGGAATTGAACCCAGGGCCTCATGCGTGCAGGACAAGTGCTCTACCACTGAGCCACCTTCCCAGCCCTTGTGTTTTTTCTTTACCCTATGTAAAGTCTAGTTCCTTCTGTTGCAGAAGTGACCACAGTGACGGTGGCCAACGTTGGGTCCTCTGCAGACAATGTCTTCACAACGTCAGTGGCAAACGCGGCGTCCATCTCAGGACATGTCCTGGTAAGAAGTTGTCAGGGTGCAGTCCAGATCTGCTGGTCCTGCCCTTGGCACTGTGGGCTGCTTCGTACAGCTCCAGGAAGCATTTCCAGTCCTTAAAGACCATTGCAGGGTCTGGTGTGCACGAGTATCTGCACTGTTTAGGTGGGTGGAGGGTGTGTGGGCCTTCCTCGCTCTCAGGAGCCTTGGGACTGTGCCATACAGGAAAGATCAGAGCAGAGATGAGTTTCCTGTGGCATGCCAGACAGGGGTTCTAAACAAGGGCTTACGCTTTTGTCCTCACTGTGCTTCACCGTTTGAGGACGATGCAGAGTCAACCTGGCTTCTGGGAGGTTATAGGGAGACAGGGGAGCTGTTGGGGCTGACAGGTTGGGATCATCCTCAACAAATGGCCTTCCAGTCTCCATCTAGCTCAGGTTGCTCTCTACCCAATGTTGATCTGCCAGTGGCTGGCACTGCCTGACGTGTTCATAACACTCCATAGACTCACAGACAGACCCGAGTCTTGCTTCCCTCGGTTCTCCTGGGCTTACAGCTCATACCCACAATGCACTATGGCAGGCCTTGCTGCCCATCACTGTTTATATGGCTTCTGTGCCCCAATGCAGAAGTCATTTACAGCCCCACCATGTTAGCCTGCTTCCTGTGGATGCTTGGGATCAGTAGACAGGCTTTCCTTCCTGGTGCAGGTGCTAGTGGGCACATTCCCCAGAAAGTTGCTGTGTTTGTGGAGCATGGGGATGTTTTTGCTTCGACAGATCAGCAGCCACTTTGGCATGGGTCTTTCTTGTTCTTGGTTCTTGAGAACATATCTGGAGAGGATGTGGGAGGCCTGGCTTGGATTTTCTGGTTATCAGCGGCAAGAGCCTCGCTGTAGGGCCACGTCCCATTGGGCTGAGTGACATGCCGGATATCTAGGAGCTGACCAACAGAGATGTTCTTCTTTCTAGTCTGGTAGGACAGCTCTTCAGATTGGGGACAGCCTGAACACAGAGAAGGCCACGCTGATCGTAGTCCACACAGATGGGAGCATCGTGGAGACAACTGGGCTGAAGGGTCCAGCAGCCCCGCTCACCCCAGGTACCGAGCCCTCCGGAATTTATTTGAGTTTTTCTGTTGTTTTTTGTTTTTGTCAGCTGTGGGGCTTAAACTGAGGGCCTGGGCACTGTCCCTACGCTCTTTTGTTCAAGCCTAGCACTGCCACTTTGAGCCCATCTCCACTTTTAGTTTTCTAAAGGTGGTTAATTGGGAATAAGAGTCTCACGGAGGGGCTGGGAAGGTGGCTCAGAGGTAGAGTGCTTGCTTTGCAGGCATGAGGCCCTGGGCTCGATTCCTCAGCACCACATAAACGGAAAAAGCTGGAAGTGGCACTGAAGAGCTGAGGGACAGCGCCCAGGCCCTGAGTTCAGGCCCCATGACTGACCATAAAATAAAAAAAGTCTCATGGACTTTCTTGCCTGGGCTGGCTTTGAATGTGATCCTCAGATGTCAGCCTCCTGAGTAGCTAGGATGACAGGTGTGAGCCACCAGCGCCTGGCTGCTTATTTGCTTTTGTAGTAAGTTTGGAAACCAAATATTGACTTTGGGAGCCTGGCAGGAGTTCTCTGGGCAGAGAGAGCATTGCCCACAGGGAAGGGGTGGTGCTGTTGTACTAAACCATCTGTATACCCGCAGGAAAGGAGGGCAGATGTGAGCTGGCATCCTGTCTGTCCTGGTGACAGGGGCCTCACGGCCTCTCTTTGTGCAGGTCCTCAGTCTCCTCCGACCCCGTTGGCACCAGGCCAGGAGAAGGGTGGCACCAAGTACAACTGGGACCCCTCGGTGTACGGCAGTGAGCTGCCTGTGCGCTGCCGGAACATCAGCGGCACGCTCTACAAGAGCAGGCTCGGCTCAGGTGAGGCCGCCGCCCATGTCCACTGGAGGACTGTAAACCGGGGCCCAGGGACCCTAAACGCACTGAGGAGAGGGAACTGTGGGAGACCTCCAGCCTCCGTGGTTGAAACCCAGCCCATTGAAGGCCTTGGCCGGGGCGGGGGGCCTGGGGGTGAATTCTGGGTCATGGTGGCTCTGGGAGAGAGAGAAAGTAGGAGAAAGGTAGCGTGGGGCATGTTTCCCACGAGACTCACACAGGGATTGCGGGGAGTGGACAGCCGCGGGCTGTGACAAGCTGGTGCTGACTGTGGACGTGGCTGGGAGACCACCACAGGTGCTTCTGGGGTGACTTTGGTGTCAGTGAGATCAGCGATCAGGTAGGACGGGGCAGCCAGGAGGGCAGTGGAGAAGGAGACACGGTGGAGGAAGGGCCGGGGCGGCCAGCTCTCAGCTGTGAGGAGTCGTCATGACAGGTTCACTTTCGTTCCAGGCGGCCGCGGCCGATGCATCAAGCAGGGGGAGAACTGGTACAGCCCCACGGAATTCGAGGCCATGGCAGGAAGAGCCAGCAGCAAAGACTGGAAGAGGAGCATCCGCTACGCCGGCAGACCTCTCCAGTGCCTCATCCAGGTACGGCCACGTGTGGCCCGGCAGCTGCATGACTGCAGAGCCATCCGGACGGCTCAGCCAAGGCCCATGTGGCCGTGGGTGCATTACTGGCTTTCCAGGAGATGTGGTGCAGGTAACCCCAGAGGATTGCTGAGGGGGTGCATCATGAGGCCCAGGAAAAGGAAATGCTGGACACAGAAGAGAGGCAGCAAAGCCAGGGTGTCTGTCTGTGACTGTGTAAGATGCTTGTCTTCTCTGCCCTACTTTACTCCTAAGAAAGAGATTGCGTTTTTGTTTTTTTAAATTAATATAATAAAGGTGATGCAGAGTTACAGTTACATAAATCAGGTAAAAGGTACATTTCTCTTTGGATTGTGACACCCCTTCCCTCATTAACTCCCAGTTTTTTCCTCTTGTCTCTACCCACAAATTGTATAGTTCATTTGCTTTGTTTGTTTGTTTTTGTTTTTTGGTCGGTCTACCACTTGAGCCACAGCGCCACTTCCAGTTTTCTGAGTGGTTTATTGGAGATAAGAGTCTCACAGACTTTTCTGCCTGGGCTGGCTTTGAACCGTGATTCTCAGATCTCAGCCTCCTGAGTAGCTAGGATTACAGGCGTGAGTCACCAGCACCCAGCCCTGCCTTTTTTTTAGATTTTAATTTTTTATTATTATACAGATGACATAAAGAAGGGGTTACGGGGCTGGGAAAGTAGCTCAGCGGTAGAGTGCATGCCTTGCAAGCATGAGGCCCTGGGTTCGATTCCTCAGCACCACATAAACAGAAAAAGCTGGAAGTGGCGCTGTGGCTCCAGTGGTAGAGCACTAGCCTTGAGCTGAAGAGCTGAGGGACAGTGCCCAGACCCAGAGTTCAGGCCCCATGACCGGCAAAAAAAAAAAAAAAAGAAGAAAAAAAAAAAAAAAAAAAAGAAGGGGTTACACTTACATAAGTCAGGTAAAGGGTACATTTTTTTTTTTTTTGGACAATGTTATCCTTTCCCAGTTTTTCCCCTCCCATTTCTGTCCACAGATTGTATGGTTCATTTTCAACGTAGTGTCTAGTGACTACCACTGCTTCATTTATTCACCCTTTGTCCCTCCATTTATATGATCCCTCCTTACCTTTCCAAAGTCAGTAACTGAACAGACAAGACAAAAAGAAAAGAAAAACAGCAACAAAGGAAAAAACTTGATGTCCATTTCCTGGAGTTTTGTTTTGTTTTGTCTTGTGTTTTGTCAGTCATGGGGCTTGAACTTGGCCTGGGCGCTGTCCCTCAGCTCCACCACTCGAGCCACAGCGCCAGTTCCAGTTTTCTAGTGGTTTATTGGAGATAAGAGTCTCACAGACTTTCTTGCCCGGGCTGACTTTGAACCTCAGTCCTCAGATCACAGCCTCCTGAGTAGCTAGGATGACAGGTGTGAGCCACTGGCGCCCGGCCTCCTGGATTTCTTTTTGATCAATGCTATTTTATATGATCAGATACATGCACATAGTCCTCTCCTAAGAAGGAGGACTTCTTACCCTGCTCCAGGTCAGCTCCCAGCATGGCTGGGGAAATCCCGAATGCCTGTGGGGTCTTCTGTTCTCAGAGGGCTTCAGGGGAGCCCTTCATGTAAAGATGTAGCAGTTTCAGGAATGTTACATTTCACGTCTTCCATGTGTGGTGGTGAATGCACAGTAGAGCTGAGTGCAATCTCCTGATGGGCAGCCTGTGCTGGGACAGGCGTTCTAACGTGGCTGACACCTTCTGTGTTGTAGGATGGGATTTTAAACCCTCACGCCGCCTCATGCACCTGTGCCGCCTGCTGTGATGATATGACCCTGGTAAGTCTTGGTGCGTGTGCTGCGGGATGTGCGGGTGGACACGCCAGCCTCTCACCTCTTGTCCTACTTTTCTGTTGCCCCGTGCCTGGGGAGATCCTACCCACCTTCGTAGACGTGCCTCGGTGCAGCCCTAGTCCCTGTGTCTCCAGAGGGGTCCAGGGTCTGAAATGAGGAAGGCCGCGCAGCCACTAGGTCTGCCCCAGAAGCAGCACAGTACATGGGCGTGTGTGTGTGCGCCAGTACTTACTGGGGCTTGAACTTGGAGCTCTGCCTCTAGTTGGCATTTTGCTGCCTAATTGAAGAGTCTCATGGTTTTGTCTGCTTGAGCTGGCTTCAGACCTTGATCCTCAGATGTTAGCCTCCTGGACCAGCTAGGTTGACAGGAGTGAGCCACTAGCGCTTCAGTCTAACACGGACGTTTAGAGTGGTTATAGCAGATGCACATTGCGACTCACGGTCTGCACTTTTAACACGGTTTTGTGACAGTGCGCCAGCTGTCACGTGCGTGGAGTTACCGTGTCCTGAGAGCCAGCCAGCTGCCTATCCTAGACTCTTACCTGCTGCTGCTCTACAGGAGGCAAGATCGTTTTATGTCTATTGCCGTATGGTTTTTAAAAGTATGATACTGTTTATTTACTCTGCGTGTGATACAGTTTGTAGGGTACTACTGTACAAGTTTCATTTCCGTTTTCCTTAGTTAATTTTTTTTTTTTAACCAGTCCTGGTGCTTGAACTCTGGGCCTGGGCGCTGTCCCTCAGCTCTTCAGCTCAAGGCGAGTGCTCTACCACTTGAGCCACAGCGCCACTTCCGGCTTTTTTCTTTTTGCTTATGTGGTACTGAGGAATCGAACCCAGGGCCTCAGGCATGCAAGGCAAGCGCTCTACCACTGAGCCACCTTCCCAGCTCTTCTTCCATTTTTAAAGACATCAAAGATCTGTTATATCCTTCTCATGCTTCAGATTTCTCTGTTCTGCTATGCTGATTCAGCCAGGAAAGGTTCTCCATTGTTACAGAGCTTGTGATTAGATTGGCCTCCTTAGGTTACCCAGAATAATCTTCATCTCAAGATTTGTAGTTATATCTGCAGAATCCCTTTTGCCAGTCAGAGTAATGTCCTTACAGTCTCCAGGAGTTAAGATGACTACTATTTCATCTGCTGCAACTTCTAAATGTTGTTTTTCTTTGTTAAAAAAAAAAGAAAGCTGGGCACCAGTGACTCACACCTGTAATCCTAGCTACTCCCAAAGCTGAGATCTGAGTTTGGCAGTTCAAAGTCAGCACCCGCAGCAAAGTCCATGAGACTTATCTCAAATAAACCACCAGAAAACAGGAAGTGGCACTGTGGCTCAAGTGGTAGAGTTGCTAGCCTTGAGCTGAAGGGCCTAGAGACAGCGCCCAGGCCCAAAGTTCAAGCCCCACAACCCGCCTCCCCCCCCCCAAAAAAAGAAGAAAATGTTTTTTACATATTTGCTGGTAATAGGGAGCTCATTGCCTTGAGCTTTATCTGCTCACAGCAGGTACTCCATTTATAATTTTTTTCCTGCTTATTTAGAGGTAAGATCTGCCAGCTAGGAAGGTGGCTCAGTGGTACAATGTTTGCCTTGCATGCATGAGGCCCGGGGTTCTATTCCTCAGCACCACATAAACAGAAAAAAGGCCACAAGTGGTGCTGTGGCTCAAGTGGTAGAGCGCTAGCCTTGAGCTGAAGAGCTGACGGACAGCGCCCAGACGCAGAGCTCAGACCCCATGACCAACCAAAAAAAAAAAAAAAAAAATCTGCCCAGGCTGGCTTTGAACTATGGTTCTAAGATTTTAGTTCCTTAGTAGCAAATACTATAATATGGGCTTGTGTGTGTGTGTGTGTGTGTTTTTCTTTTTTGATGCTGAGGATTGAACCTAAGATGTTGTACTTGTTAGGCAAGCACTTTATTTCTGACCTACATCTCAGCCCTCATTTTAAAATTAAAATAAAATTTAAGCCTTAGCCTAGGAGTGTGACTCACAGTAAGCGGACTTGCTTAATATGTGTGAGGGCCTAGGTACTACCCAACACCACACACCTAAACACTACAGGCCTTGTGGCCTTGTGTTATAAAACAAAACAGTAAGCATCTGCTATTCTCTCTCTCTCTCTCTCTCTCTCTCTCTCTCTCTCTCTCTCTTTCTCTCTCTTTCTGTACTGGGACTTGAACTGGGTTCCTCCTTGTTAAGAATGTACTTTACCATTTAAGCTGTGTTTCTGTACGTACTTATTTTTATTTATTTATTTTTGCTGGTCATGGGGCTGGAATTCAGGGCCTGGGCGCTGACCCTGAGCTTCTTTTTCTCAAAGCTAGCACTCTCCCAGTGGAGCCACAGCACTACTTCTGGCGTTTTCTGTGTATGTGATACCGAGGAATTGAACCCAGGGCTTCATGCATGCTAGGCCAGCACTCTACCACTGAGCCACAATCCCAGCCCCGGTACTTATTTTTGAAGTAGGGTCCATGCTAACAGCAGTATGATGAACTGTTCTCTACCATGCCAGCTTTTTCTGTTGAGATAGTCTTGCAAACTTTCCCTGGCCCAGGTAGCTAGGATTACGGGTGTGAGCCATTGGTGCCAAGAGAAATGCCAAAATAGTTTTGATTTTTTTTTTCTTTTTTTTTTTGAGGGGGGGGGGTCCTGTCGTGGGGCCTGAACTCTGGGCCTGGGCGCTGTCCCTCAGCTCTTCAGCTCAAGGCTAGCGCTCTACCACTTGAGCCACAGTGCCACTTCCGGCTTTTTTCTTTTTGCTTATGTGGTGCTGAGGAATCGAACCCAGGGCCTCATGCATGCAAGGCAAGCACACTACTACTGAGCCACCTTCCCAGCCCCCCAAAATAGTTTTGAAAAAGAAATCTAACATTGGAAAAAATTACAATTGAGGGGTTTTAAAACTTGGTGTCATTACAGTAATCAGGACAGTATGGAACCCACAGGGGAGACTTGAAGGATATAAAGAAGAGATCAGAGTCTAGTTGCTTACCAAGACAGGAGTTCTAGCAAGTAGTGTTGGCACCTCTATGCTGTCAAAGGACTGAGCTTTGGCCCAAACTTCACACTTTGCACAAATGTAGTTTAAATTGGATCAAAGATCTAAACAGAAGAGGAAAACTATCTAGGTGGACTATCTTCATTACTTAGGATTTGACCCAGAGTTTTTTAGGTTTGATAACAAAAAGTTCTTTAAACACAGAATCAGTAAGTTGGTCCTTAACAGGTTGTTTAAATCTTGGCTTCCACGTGTGGGTGTGATGCCACCATCGGTCTGCTCCCAGAGAAATACCTGGTGTGGCTGGGAGGATTATAGAAAGCACCCACTTGAGGTCCCTCGAGGTTACAGGACCCATCTCCCCACAGAGCGCCAACTCCCACAGAGCAGCAGCGCAGCAGCCGCGGCTCCTTCCGTTCTCGTGCAGACCCTGGTTGAACCAGCTCATTTCGTGTTGCAGTGGAGTCTGCCAATGGCACCAGCTTAGCCGGGGCCAGGACGGCCAGCCACAGATGACTCTGCTCCCTGGCCGAGCCCTGGGGGCATCTGCTCTCTGCAGGGGAAGATCTTTTATCCCAACAGCGCCCCCAGCAGGAAGCCCCTGGGTCTTAATACCCAGTGCTGCTATAGTATGTCGTGCTCAATGTCTGGGTTTTTGTTTTTTGATGTTTTTAATTGTTATTATGAAGATGCTGTACACAGGGCTACAGTTGCGTAAGCCAGGTAAAGAGTGCATTTCTTTGTGGACAGTATCACCCTCTCCCGGTGAATGTTTTTTAACGAGAAATTTAAGATGTACAGAGAAGTAGGAAGCATGGACCATGAATGTAAGAAGAGGCTCGGGTGCAGCCTAAGAGTCCAAGGTGCAGGGTTAACCAACAAAGCCTTCAAGGAACTTTCTAGGTGTGCTCAGGGAATCATCGCAAGCGTGGAGAATAGGGTATGGGAGTGCAGGCCCGCAATCCAGCTACTTGCGTTCCGGCAGCTCAAAGAGCGGGAGGTAAAGCTCAGCAGGTAAGAAGGCTTAGCACACAGAAAACCCTGGATTCAGTTCCTAGTACTGGAAAAAAACAGGAGGCAGGCGCTGGCCGCTCACACCTGTAGTCCTAGCTGCTTAGGCGGCGGAGATCTGAGGATTGCAGTTTGAAGCCAGCCTGGGCAGAAGCGTCTGTGAAACTTTTTTTTGGTCATGGGGCTTGAACTCGGGGCCTGGTTTGGGGGACCCTTGTCTTGTGGCCTTCTGTGTCTCTTGTGCAGAGCGGCCCTGTGATTCTTTGTTTCTGCTGCTTGGTCTTCCCAAGCTGTCTTCTGACTGAGCGGAGGATGATGGGCATCACTGGCAGCTGTGGCCTGGGATGTGGTTTTTCTTGTTCCCCATTTGGTTCCACTTCTTCTTCCCTTCTAGGAATCCTAAGGTCCCATGTGTCCGTGGTGCTGTCTTGCATGGCAGTACTGTTCACGGTTGCTTTTGAAAGCATTCTGTCTTTGAGGGGCAGGAGTGGGCTTTCCTCGGGAGAATGTGCTTGAGAAGAGTCGGGCACGCACCCCCCTCTCCCCGAGGCTTGATGGCCACGCTGCCTTTCTCCCTCAGAGTGGTCCCGTGAGGCTGTTCGTTCCTTACAAAAGGCGCAAGAAGGAAAACGAACTGCCCGCCACGCCCATGAAGAAAGAGTCCCCCAAGAACATCACTCTGCTCCCGGCCACGGCAGCCACCGCCTGTGAGTTTCACCAGAGCCACGCCTCTTCTGAGGGGAGCGGATGGGCTTACACCGAGTAGCTTGTCTGAAGCACTTGCTGAGGAGCTAGGGAGGCGGTTAGCCCCACTGTGGGTGGGCTACTGGGCGGTGGCTCCCGTGGGGGTGCACACCCTGCCTCCCTCCCTCCCTCCCTCCCTCCCGTGGGGGTGCACACCCTCCCTCCCTCCCTCCCTCCCTCCCTCCCGTGGGGGTGCATACTCCCTCCCTCCCTCCCTCCCTCCCTCCCTCCCTCCCTCCCTCCCGTGGGGGTGCATACTCCCTCCCTCCCTCCCTCCCTCCCTCCCTCCCTCCCTCCCTCCCTCCCGTGGGGGTGCATACTCCCTCCCTCCCTCCCTCCCTCCCTCCCTCCCTCCCTCCCGTGGGGGTGCATACTCCCTCCCTCCCTCCCTCCCGTGGGGGTGCACACCCTGCCTCCCTCCCTCCCTCCCTCCCTCCCTCCCGTGGGGGTGCATACTCCCTCCCTCCCTCCCTCCCGTGGGGGTGCATACTCCCTCCCTCCCTCCCTCCCTCCCGTGGGGGTGCACACCCTCCCTCCCTCCCTCCCGTGGGGGTGCACACCCTCCTTCCCTCCCGTGGGGGTGCACACCCTGCCTCCCTCCCTCCCTCCCGTGGGGGTGCACACCCTCCTTCCCTCCCTCCCGTGGGGGTGCACACCTTCCCTCCCTCCCTCCCGTGGGGGTGCACACCCTCCTTCCCTCCCTGGCTTGCTCCCCTGGTGCGGTGTGGCTCATCCTGGGCTCTTCCCAGCCCCCCGAGGGCATCCACATGGAGGCCCCGGGGCCACTAGCCTCCTCTGGCAGAGCTTGTCCTCAGCAAGCACCCCGTGGTGGATGGGGCTGGGAGGGCCGCTCTCTCCTGGATGGTGCATGGGGCTGGGAGGGCCGCTCTCTCCTGGATGGTGCATGGGGCTGGGAGGGCCGCTCTCTCCTGGAGACTTGCAAGCCCAAGCCCCCAGTAGCTTGGGGCAGCCTTTCATAGAAGTGTCGTTGTCATGAAGCCTCTTCTGGGTCCAGTTTGAGTACTTCCTGTTGCCTGTGAACTGATCAGGAGAATCAAGGAACCAGAAGGGAAATCTGGCTCGCTTAACCAGAGAATGGCTGGGCACTGGTGGTGCACACCTGAAATCTTAGCTACTCAGGCGGCTGAGATCTGAGGGTTGCAGTTCGAAGCCAGCCCAGGCAGGACAGTCTGTGAGACTCTCATCTCTATAGTTAACTACCAAAAAAGTCAGAAGTGGAGCTATGGCTTAAGTGGTAGAGTGTTAGCCTTGAGCATAAAAGCTCAGGGACAGCTTCCATGCTGAGTTCAAGCCCCAGGACTGGCACAAAACAAAACAAAACAGCCGGGCACCGGTGGCTCATGCCTGTCATCCTAGCTACTCAGGAGGCTGAGATCTGAAAAGTGGAAGTGGCGCTGTGGCTCAAGTGGTAGAGCACTCGCCTTGAGCTGAAGAGCACAGAGACAGCACCCAGGCCCAGAGTTCAAGCCCCATGACCGACCAACAAAACAAAACAAAAACAAACAACAGATGTGTGGGAAAAGGAAAAGGCCTTGGTCAGACCTCAGCCTTGGGAGCCATGTGTCCCTGCAGGGCATGGTGGTCCCCACACTGGTGGTCTCTAGGTCTGCCCATCTTGAGGGCCGGTCGGCATCTCGTGGGCTGACAGCAGGAGGAGATGAGGCGGTGAAGGCTGAAGGTCGCAGGCTGGACCGCTGATGAGCACAGCCCTGATTAGAGCCTTTTCTTCTCATTTATTTTGGTGCTGCTCCTGCAGCTGGAGCTCCAGGCTTGAGCTCCATCCCTGAGCCCTTTTGCTCAAAGCTAGCATTCTACCACTTACCACACCTCCCTCCACTTCTGACTTTTTTGGGATTTAATTAGAGATGAGACTTTCCTGTGTCCACTGGCATTGAACTGCAATCCTCAGAGCTCTGCGTCCTGGAGTCGATGAGGCCTGGCTGAGTGTCAAATGCACTTCTGCTTTCCAGTCACTGTGACGCCCTCAGGACAGATCACTACCTCTGGGGCACTGACCTTCGACCGGGCTTCCGCTGTGGAGGCCACTGCCGTCATATCAGAGGGCCCCTCCCAGGGCGATGTCTTCGCTGGAGCCACGGGTGAGTGGTGGACCGCTGTCTGACCTGTGTGCAGCCCCAGTCTCCTGGCTCCCCACGGTGGGCCTTGTCTGCTACTGGTACCTTGGGAGGCCCTTTGAGCAGCTGTCTGCTGCCGACCCGCGGAAATCCGATGAGTGCGTGTGGCAGGCACGTGGTGTGGGACCTGATTATCTGTGACAGAGCCGCGTCTGCCAAGCTGGTCTGCCAACTCCCGCTTGGGTGCAGCGCTGTCTCACGGGAGTAGTCCCGGCCCCTTCGCAGGGGCCGTGTGAGGAAAGTGGGTGAAACAGGCGAAATCCTCATGTGTGGTCTTCTGACTGTCCACACTCCGTCACGTCCTCCCAGTACCTGTGGCCAGGACCTGTGGTGTCTGTGCGTGGCTGAAGCCTCCTGTCGCTCTCTCTGCAGTGCAGGAGGCCGGGGTGCAGCCCCCGTGCAGGGTCGGCCACCCTGAGCCTCACTACCCCGGCTTTCAGGACAGCTGCCAGATCGCCCCGTTCCCAGAAGCCGCTCTGCCAACGTCACATCCCAAAATAGGTGAGTCTGACACACGCGTGGGTCACCCTCAGGTCTCACATGCTGTCAAGGGTTCTGCCACCAGCTCCAGCCCCAGACCTGGGCTGTTTGGTTTTCCTTTCTTCTTCTCATTAGCTCACGTTAGTTAAGTAAGGGGGATTTCTTTATCCATTTGCACATACACGTGTGGTGTGTCCTGGTCGATCTCACCCACCTCTGTTGCTGTTTGCTTTTCTGCTGCAGCGCAGGTAAGGGCTGACCGGAAGCCTACCTGTGTGTAAAGAGCGTTTTACTGCACATCGGCTCCCTGTGAGCCCTCGTTGGTCTAGTGTCAGGCAGCTCCCATAAACACCAAAACTCCTTTGAGGCCTAACATAGGTATCGCCAGGTCCTCTGGGAAGAGGAGGTGTTCATAGAGGACCCACACCCCTGGGTCCGGAGCTGCAGAGTGACGGTTTGATGCCCATGCCTTCATGGCTGAGAACTCGCCGTTCTGTGTGTACTTTTTTTTTTTGTCGGTCGTGGGGCTTGAACTCTAGGTCTGGGCGCTGTCCCTCAGCTCTTCAGCTCAAGGCGAGCGCTCTACCACTTGAGCTACAGCGCCACTTCCGGTTTTCTGGTGGTTTATTGGAGATAGGAGTCTCACAGTCTCTCCTGCCCGGGCTGGCTTTGAACCGTGATCCTCAGATCTCAGCCTCCTGAGTAGCTAGGATTACAGGCGTGAGCCACCAGCGCCCAGCTTTCTGTGTGTACTTTGACCTGGGTTTTCACTTGACTATGTTTTGTTTGTTTGTGTGTTTGTTTAGTTCCAATCCTCAGGCTTGAACTCAGGGCCTTGGTGCTGTCCCTGAACTTTTTTTGTCTAAGGATAACACTCTACTACTTGAGCCTTCTTATGATTAATTAATTAATCATATGATTAATACTGCTTCCAGCTTCTTATGATTAATTGGAGGAAAGATTCATGGACTTTTCAGCTTGGGCTGGCTTTGAACCATGATCCTCAGATCTCAGCCTCCTGAGTATCAAAGATTACAGGAGTGAGCTGCTGGCACCCAGCTATTTATTTTTTATTAAAAAAAATTTTTGGTGATACCCAGGTTTGAACTCAGGGCCTCTATTTCTTGAACTCAGCCCCACTTCTTCGGCTTTAGTTAGTTTTCCACACAGGGTCTCCACTTTTGCCTGGATTGGCCCTGGACTTTCACCTCCTACCACATTGGGATGGCAAGCATGAACCATTCTTTTTTAGTACTGAGGATCGATCAGACCCAGGACCATGGACTTGCTAGGCAAGCTGCATTCCCAGCCTAAAGCATGCACCATTCTGATGACCTCAACTCTTACTTTTTTTTGGGGGGGGGGGGCGCGGAGTTGGTCATGAACTCTGGGCCTGGGCGCTGTCCCTCAGCTCTTCAGCTCAAGGCTAGCGCTCTACCACTTGAGCCACAGCGCCACTTCCGGCTTTTTTCTTTTTGCTTATGTGGTGCTGAGGAATCGAACCCAGGGCCTCAGGCATGCAAGGCAAGCGCTCTACCACTGAGCCACCTTCCCAGCCCATCCCCAAGCTTTTTTACTGAAGGCTATCATTCTACCATTTGAGCCACAGCTCCTTTTCTGAGTTTTGGATGATTAATTGGAGAGGGAAGCCTCACGGCCTTTCCTTTACTGGGCTTTGAACCGTGATCTTTGAATCTCATCCACCTGCGTCCCTAGGATGACAGGCGCCAGCCTCCAGAACCCGGCTTGCAGTAAGTTTTTAAAAGTCCCTCCCACCTTGACCAAACTTCTGTCCTTCTGGCTCACACAGGCTGCACCTTGGTCCAGATCCCCCATCCTCTCATTTTCCATGTCTGCCGTGGGCCGTGTGGGACAGGGCTTGTCCGCTGCTCATCATGAACTCAGGAGGGAACCCCACCTCCAGAAATTTTGTTAACATCCAAGTATCTCTGTGTGTGTGTGTGTGTGTGTGTGTGTGTGTGTGTGCAAGTGTGTGCGTGCACCAGTCTTGGGGCTTGAACTCAGAGCATAGACTTTTTCTCTGAGCTTTTGTGTTCTACTACTTGAGTCACAGCCCCACTTCTGGATTTTTAGAGTTAATTAGAGATAAGAGTCTCATAGACTTTCCTGCCCGGGCTGGCTTTGGACTGTGATCTTCAGATCTCAGATTCCTGAGTAACCAAGATTGCAGGTGTGAGCCACCAGTGCCCAGCTTAAGAACTTCTTTGTAGAAATGATCTCAGATGTACAACAAAAGATCAACGATGTGTAAGGAACTCTCTCCCTTGAGCTATTTGATAGTAAATTGCAGATACTCTTCATCTTGCTCTACTGTGCTTTTCTTGAAAACCAAGGATCATGGAAGACTCAGGAAATGAGCATCAGCTGCTGTGGCCTGTGACAGGAGGTGGCCAGTGTCAGGGCTGCGCTTGCTTTCTGAGCTCAGCCCACCGTGTGCGCCTTCCTGCCCCCAGACACTGCTGTGGAGGCTGCCCAGAGCCCTTGTCTAGAGTGGTCCTCACCCGGGCTGTGACGCCAGGCACTTGCCTGTGCCTGGTGAGGGTGGCCTGCCCCTGGGTGAGCGGTGTGCATCGCCTGCCCGCCCGCGGGGAGCTCTGGAGGCCCGCTCACGCCCGCCCGCGGGGAGCTCACACCCACCCCTGTGCACCAGGGCTTCCTGCTTCACTGCGGGAGCCGGAGCTGCCGCTGGGCGCTCTGCCGAGCGTGCGCACCTGTAATCCCCGGAGGACTGGGAGTTCAGGGCCAGTCGGGGCTGTAAAGGGAGACCCTTCTGTCTTTAAAAAAGAAGCCAAAAGTAGGAAACAAAACATGAAAGGTTTTCCTTCCTTGGACGTGTAAGGAAGCAGCCTCGGGTTAGTGCTTGTTTGTCGCCCTGCCCCAGGTAGGTGTCTGTGCACACGGGGTTCTTGGCCCTGTGTCGGCCGTGGGCCTGTCTGGGGCTTGCTGCTGGCAGCGCTGAGAAGGTGCAGGGGGGACAGGACACCCGCTGTTCCCACATGTGAGCGTGCTTGGTGCAGGCTGTCCGGAAGCTTGGGAGTTGCTAATGTCTTGGTTTACCCCCGTTCTACACGTTCCAGTCCTGACACCCCTGCCTGCCCTGGCAGTGCCGCCTTCCACCCCCACCAAAGCTGTCTCCCCCACGGTGGTCAATGGGCTGGAGATGTCAGAACCGCGCAGCTGGTTGTACCTGGAAGAGATGGTCAACTCTCTGCTCAGCACTGCACAGCAGCTGAAGACAGTGTTTGAACAGGCCAAGCAGGCCAGCTCCTGCCGTGAGGCCGCCGCGACCCAGGCCAGAATGCAGGCCGATGCCGAGCGGAAAGAGGTAACGCGAGCTCCGATGTGTGGCCGTGTCCCCTGTCCCCCAGGAGCCCTGGGCCGGCCGGTGGTTCCCACGTCGGCCAACGAGGCTCACTGCTCTGCTGCCCCCGAGACCGAAACCCTGGAAAATCACCACAGTCGAGGCCCTCCTGACGGGGCTTGGGTGGACTGTTTCTAAAATGTCCTGTGTTTGTGAAGAAGTTGGCTTGCTGCAAAAGTAAAGGCCGTTTGTCGTTGGCTTTTTTCACCCGAGCCACTCCCTTTGAACACGCACTGCTCACAGGATTCATACTTCCAGGTTATCTTTATGTAGTAGAATAAGAAGTTTAAGTTCAAGGACACACGCAGGCACTGGCGGGCGGGTGCCAAGAGCTTTCTGTCCAGTCAGCCTCCGCCACCCCGGGCAGAAGGTCACACACATCGTGACCAACAGGATTTCCCCAGCGCCCTCAGATTGTCAGGCAGGTTTTCTGTGTCGGAGCTGTACCCCGGTCTTCTTTGGCTTCCTTTTGTCCAAGGTTTTAGACTGAGGGTAAAAACCTAAGTACAGGATAGAGGGCAAAGATCGCCAGGCTCAGTGCACCGGGGAAGAAGCCACTCTGATGTGAGCCCACTGGGGAGGGGTGAGGTTACCATGGAGAACGGGGGAGGCTGGTGCCTCGGGTGGAAGCTTGAGAACCCGTGAAGCAGAGCCGTGAGTTCAAAGCTCAGGGCTGCTGGGAAGGTGCCGTGGGCGAGCGCTTGCCCGGCCTGCACGACGCCCTGGGTCAGTGCCTCACTACCACATACACAGAAAATGCCAGAAGCGATGCTGTGGTTCAGGTGGTTGAACGCTAGCCTTGAGCAAAAGAAGCTCAAGGACAGCACCCAGGCCCTGAGTTCAAGCCAGGACTGGCCAAAAAAAAAAAAAACAGTCTTGTGAATGAACTTTTCTGCCTGGGCTTTTGATAAACCATGATCCTCAGATCTCAGCCTTTTGAATAAGTGGGATTATAGACATGAGCTATTGGTGCAGGACTCTGAATGTTTTTGTTTTTATTTTATTTTTTTTGGTCGGTCATTGGGCTTGAACTCTGGGCCTGGGCGCTGTCCCTCAGCTCTTCAGCTCTAGGCAAGTTTACTGCTTGAGCCACAGCGCCACTTCCAGTTTTCTAGTGGTTTATTGGAGATAAGAGTGTCATGGAGCCGGGCGCTAGTGGCTCATGCCTGTAATCCTAGCTACTCAGGAGGCTGAGATCTGAGGATCACGGTTCAAAGCCAGCCCGGGCAGGAGAGACCGTGAGACTCCTATCTCCAATAAACCACCAGAAAACCGGAAGTGGCGCTGTAGCTCAAGTGGTAGAGTGCTCGCCTTGAGCTGAAGAGCTGAGGGACAGCGCCCAGGCCCAGAGTTCAAGCCCCATGACTGACAAAAAAAAAAAAAGAGTGTCATGGAGTTTCCTGCCTGCGCTGGCTTTGAACCGAGATCCTCAGATCTCAGCCTCCTGAGTAGCTGGGATTACAGGCGTGAGCCACCGGCACCAGTTTATCTGAATATTTTTAATATGTAATGTGTTGGTTTTCAAGGAAAAAATGGTTTCTACTTTTTTTTTTTTTTTTTTGATCAGTCGTGGGGCTTGAACTCTCCCTCAGCTCTTCAGCTTAAGACAAGCTCTCTACCGCTTGAACCATAGCATCACTTCCATTTTTCTAGTGGTTAATTTGAGATAAGAGTCTCACGGACTCTTCAGCCTCCTGAATAGCTAGGATTATAGGCGAGAGCCACCGGCTCCCAGCTCTACTTTTTTTTTTTAATGGTAGAGAAAACTTAAAATATTTTTTTCAAAAGTGTAATTTCAGGGTAAGTGTGACTCAGTGGTAGAAGGCGTGCCTGGCATGTACAATGTCCTGGCTTTTTGCCAGCATATGTGCACCCCCTCCCCCCCGCAGTTCTAGATTAGCGCAAAACCCATGCTGACATTTGTGGGAAATAGACAAGCTTATTAAAGAGAAAAAAAACCAAACTCCTTCCACCCTGATGCCCAAAGATAATGGCTTATTGATGTTTTCTGTGTGCCTTTGGACTCTAAAAAGTGGAGGTGAAGTTTATGCAGAATGAAATGCCTGAGCCTTTGCGTGCGGCCAGGGAGGCTCGCACCCGCGTCACTGGACACGGCGAGCCTCCTCCCAGCAGTCCCCGCGCCACGCCGGCTCTCCGGGTTTCTGTCAGCTCTGACCTCACGGAGTCAGCGCTCCTGTCCCTCTTCACGTGAGCTGCCTGGGGAGATTGGTTGAAAATAAACTGACAGCGCGATGTGGGTCTCCAGGTTTTGTTTTGACCTGGATGGTTTAAAAGTGTAGAGGGTTTTGTAGATTTTTTGGCGGGGTGCTGGGGTTTGAACTTGGCCTTGTGTTTGCTAGGCCGGTGTTCTCAATCTTGGGCACAGCCCCATCTGACAGACTTCTTGTCCTTTCTTATCTCCAGGAGATAATATGCTGTGTAATAATTTAAATGCATGCATTGTTTGTTTGTTGTGTTGAGACAGGGTCTTGGCTGTGTAGCTAGCTGACCTCAAACACAGCTCTGCGATCCTCCTGTCAGTCATCCTCAGTGGAAGAATTAATGCTGTGCTTTTAAATGAATGAGACTGGACTTGTTTTGTGTCTAAGACTGTTCTCTTTCTTGGTGAATATTCCAGATACACTTGATTTTGCTGGGCACCAGTGGCTCACATCTATAATCCTAGCCACTCAGAAGGCTGAGATCTGAGGATCATGATTTGAAGCCAGCCCAGGCAGACAAATTGTTGAAAACTTACCTCTAGAAGAAGGCAAAAGCCAGAATAGAGCGGGGCGCTGGTGGCTCACTCTTGTAATCCTGTCTACTCAGAAGGTTGAGATTGAGGACCTCGTTTGAAGGCAGCCTAGGCCAGAAAGGCTTTGGATTCTTACCTCCAGTTAGCAGCAAAAAGCTGGAAGTAGAGCTTTGGCTCAAGTGGTAGAAGTCCAACTTTGAGTGAAAAAGCTAAGGGACAAAGCCCTGGACCTGAGTTCAAACCCTAGTACCAACACCCCTCTTCCCCAAGAAAGAAGCCGGAATGGGAGTTACAGTAGAATGCCAGCTGTGAGCAAAAAAGCTGAGCAAGAGTACACAGTGCATGGCTCTGAGTTCAAGCCCCAGTACCATCACCACCAAAAAAGAAAAAAGGAAGCCGGGCGCCGGTGGCTCATGAGCTCTGAGGACCACCGTTCAAAGCCAGCCAGGGCAAGAAAGTCTGATATCTTATCTCCCATTAACTACCAGAAAACTGGAAAAGGTGCTGTGGCTCAAAATGGTGAAGTGCTAGCATTGAGCAAAAAAGCTCAGGGACAGCACCTTAAGCCCATGACCAATCCAAAAAAAAAAAAAAAAGAAAAGAAAAAGAAAGACTCAGTGTGGATTTTAATGTCCAGTAATGCTATTAGGCCAAAATAGTTCCAAGCACTGGTCAGTTCTTCCACGGAAGGCTGTCCGTAGCATTAATCTTCCTGCTGGACCCATTGTTTCTGCCTCCTGGGCAGACTCAAACTGTCAGAACCAGACCGGAATTCTGTTTGAAGTCTTAAAGAAAAACAGCAAAGAGAAGTCACATGAGAAGGTGAGAGACAGGAGGTGGCGCTGTGGCTCAAGCGGTAGAGCGCTAGCCTTGAGCACAGAGGCTCATTGACAGCACCCAGGCCCTGAGTTCAAGCCCCACAAACAACAAATAAAAGAAAAAGTGATGGTGAGGGGCTGGGAAGGTGGCTCAGTGGTAGAGCGCTTGCCTTGCATGCATGAGGCCCTGGGTTCGATTCCTCAGCACCACATAAGCAAAAAGCCGGAAGTGGCGCTGTGGCTCAAATGGTAGAACGCTAGCCTGGAGCTGAAGAGCTGAGGGACAGCGCCCAGGCCAAGAGTTCAGGCCCCACCACCGGACCCCAAGGGGGGAAAAAAAAAAAAAAACAGTGACAGTGAGAGACAGCATGAGCCGAAGCCAGCCGTAGCTGAAGCCAGCCCCGGAGAGCCCGGGCGGCCCCTGTGAAGGGGCTATTTCCTTTGATTTTCAGGTATATGGTCCTGAGTTGGCACTTTTTCACCCAGCACTTTGAAGAGGTTCTCACTTTCTCTCCTAGCCAGCACCCTTTGTGTTAATATCTAATAGGAATTGCCTTTTTCCTTAATGGCTTGTTGGCTTTAAGCTTCTCTGGGGCCGTGGATATCACTCGTGGTGCAGAGTTCTCCTGGTAGCTTGGCCAGGGCCTGGGTTAGATTCCCAGCACAGCCCAAAACAAAAGAGCACATAAAAACAATGTGTGGATATATGGCACCTGTCTGTAATCCCAGCCACTCTGGAGTAACTCAGGGTGTAGAGGTCATCCTGGGAGGTTTAGCAAACGGTCTCAGAATACAAGAAATAAAAAGAGGAGGAAGCCGGGCGCCGAGGCTCGTGCCTGTAATCCTAGCTAGTCAGGGGGCTGAGATCTGAGGATCACGGTTCAAAGCCCACCCGGGCAGGAAAGTCCATGAGTCCCTTATCTCCAATTAACCACCAGAAAACCAGACGCGGTGTAGTGGCTCAAGTGGTAGAGCGCTCACCTTGAGCTGAAGAGCTGAGGGACAGAGCCCAGGCTCAGAGTTCAAGTCCCATGACCGGCAAAAAACCCCCCATGTTCCTGTGCCTGGTACTGAAGCAGCCTGCAGGCCGAGGCGGAGGCAAGAGAAGGTTTTCATTGGCTCATGTGGGCGTGGGGGTGGGGAGGATATCTCTTCCTTAGTTGATTCCATTCGTGACACAGCATGTGTGTTTACAATGTGTCCCAATCACTATTACTGCTCTGTTACTTTACCCGCCCGACACAATGGACCTGGGCGCTGTCCCTTAGCTTTTTCACACAAGGCTAGTGCTCTACCCCTTGAGCCACACCTCCACTTGCCGCCTTTTGCTGGTTATTGGAGATAAGAGTCTCACAGACCTTTCTTCCGGGGCAGTTTTCATCTCAGTGTTAAGATAGTGAAGTCTTGGCTAGTCCAGCATTCAGGCCATGTCAGGTTCTGTTTATGTCCGCGTCTGTTTCTCCTCCTGTGGGTACTCTTTTGTGTCTTACATGTCTCATAACTGTTTATTGGGCATTGTAGTTTACCGGGTGGTGGAGGTGCATTTCTGTTAGATTTTGTTTATCCCCTGAGAAGTGTTGGGCTCTATGAGAGCGGGCACCCGTCCGGCCCTCTCGTCTGGGTCGTGACCGGCACATCCCTAGTTTGGGATCTATACAGTGCAATGGGGCATCCACTGACCCCTGTAGCCCAGCTGTTGACCTCCAAGCCCTGCCAGCTAGGGAGCAGGTGCTGGGAAGCTTGCCCAGTACTTCAGTCTTTTGGCCTACTTTCAGAGGGCCTCATGGGAAGGCTCGGGGTCCAGCTGCTACCTGCCGCTAGTACAGCCACGCTATACCCGGTGTTTCAGTCAAGAGGATGACGATGGCTGTGGGCAGTTCCCCTGATGGTTGAAGCAGTGTGGTGACCACAGCTGCTGGACAGGAGCTCTGTCACTGATTCTAGTAATATGGAGGACAGCAGCTCTGTCACTGAGTCTAGCAATATGGAGGGCAGGAGCTCTGTCACTGGCTCTAGTAATATGGAGGACAGCAGCTCTGTCACTGGCTCCAGTAATATGGTGGCTCTGAGTTAGGGCTCAAACCCTTTGAGAGCCAGCCGGCCCTGCGGGATCTTCAGGACAGGGCCCCAGGAAGATAGGAGGACAGGTTGGGCTCAGACCCTTCCTAGTGCACTGCGCTGTGTCTGTGGGAGTGAGCAGTGGGAGGAAGGGCGCCGTGGAGGACACAGCCCAGTGGCCTTTGTGCTTGTGAAAGTGACAAGTCTGTCTTAGTCTCTTGAAGGGTCTGCTGTGACACTGATGTTCAAAGATTAACTGGTATTAAAAGTACAGCTGGGGGGCTGGGAAGGTGGCTCAGTGGTACAGTGCTTGCCTTGCATGCATGAGGCCCTGAGTTTGATTCCTCAGCACCACGTAAGCAGAAAAAGCTGGAAGTGGCGCTGTGGCTCCCGTGGTAGAGCGTTAGTCTTGAGCCGAAGAGCTGAGGGACAGCACTCAAGCTCAGAGTTCAGGCCCCACGTCCGACCAAAAAAATAAAAAATAAAAAAAAGCAGCTGGGGATCTGGGCACCAGTGGCTCACGCCTGTAATCCTAGCTACTCAGGAGGCTGAAGCCAGAGCAGGCAGGAAAGTCTGTGAGACTAATCTTCAATAAACGATTGAGAAAAAGTAGGAAATGGTGCTGTGTCTCAAGTGGTAGAGTGCTGCTTGAGCTGAAGAGCTGAGGGACAGCGCCCAGGCCCAGAGTTCAAGCCCCACGACCGACCCAAAAGAAAAAAGAAAGAAATCAAGTTGAATGGCATATTTGCCAACCCCTCTGCTCTCTGGCCCCTACTGCTCTCCCTATTGGTATATATGCCATAGAATACATCTTTTTTTAAAGCACTGTATTGAGCTCAACTGAAGCTTACCAAGGGGATTTTTACTGACTTTAATCATGGAAATTTTGCATTGTGTATAATTAGTTCTGCAGAGATAAGCAGGGCAGAACGGCAGATGTGTTTGGATGTCAGGGTGCAGTGTCCAGCAGAAAGCCAGCGGAGTGGCCGCAGGGGCTTGGCTTGACTGCCCTTCCCTGAAGAAGCCTCTCCCAGAGCACAGAAGCCGGAGCCTGTGCTCGGGAACCGTCCTTGAGACCCAGGCCCGAAGTACAGCGGCACAGAGGACCCTGAGGCTCCAAGGGAGCTGTCCATATCAGCGGTGTGGTGGGAGGAAGGACAGGTCGGGTAGGCATTGAGCCAGGAACAAGGAAGTTCTACACAGGCCGTAACTTCATGTGAGTTTCCTCCCACACCAGGGAGCCAAGTAATAGCAGCCGGGAGAATCTCTCCCGTGGCTTCACAGCCAGAGGCCCTGAGACGGAGGCTGTCCTGCCTTCAGGGAAGTGGTGTGGGCTTGGGGTTTCCCCTTCAGGAGCTTCGGCCCTGTTTGAGCCCCAGACCTCACGGAGCACATGCGTGTTCTTGTCAGACGTTGTGAGGCTGGTGCTCCAGGCCTGTGGGATTCCAGAGCAGGGCCAGGATGCAAGGCTGGTAAAGATGGGGAGCCCCCTGCGTGTTCCCCGAGAACACTGCCTCCTGCCGCATGTGTGCTGCTGTGGACAGCTGGCCTCCTGATGCTTCCCTCAGCAAACAGATGTGGGTGGTGAGGGTCACTGGCAGCACAGACCTGGGGCCAGGGGACCGCGACCCTGGGGGCCAGGGGACCGCGACCCTGGGGGCCAGGGGACCGCGACCTCCTGGGGGTCAGGGGACCGCGACCTTGAAAGCTGGCCTTCCCCGTGCCCCGTCTGTCCAGCACTGGAGGTTGCTTGGCAGACGGCCTGGTGAGGCCCCGGGTGCGTGGTCACAGTGCCCAGGGGGGCCCAGCTGTGGCTCTGGCTGTGCTCCATGGCCACCATGGGGCTGGGTCCCTCTGGGCCCAGTAGCCTCTGGCACTGCGTGTGTTCTTGGTCCACTTCACATGCCCTTCCCCTCGGTGAAGTGTGCTTAGCTCACACACATGCACACAGGCATGCACATGTTCACAGGTATGCACACATACCTGGCATATTGGGTTTTCTTTTCGCTTTTTTTTTTTTCCAGGCCTGGGGTTTGAACTCAGGGCCTGGGCTCTGTCCCTGAGCTGCTTTTGCCCACAACTTGAGCCACATTCCTACTCCCTTGGTTTTCTTTTTTTTTTTCTTTCTTTCTTTCTTTTTTTTTGTTTTGTTTTTGTTTTTGTCGGTCATGGGGCCTGAACTCTGGGCCTGGGCGCTGTCCGTCAGCTCTTCAGCTCAAGGTTAGTGTTCTACCACTTGAGCCACAGCGCCACTTTCGGCTTTTTCTGCTTATGTGATGCTGAGGAATCGAACCCAGGGCCTCATGCATGCGAGGCAGGCGCTCTACCACTGAGTCACCTTCCCAGCCCCCTGGGATTTCTTAGTCTTATGTAGCCCAGAGTGGCCTGGAACTCACAGTCCTCATACTTTAGCCTCCTGAGTGCTGGAGTCACAGGTGTGGCCACCATGATAGAATTTTCTATGAGTGTTTTTGGGGTGTGTAGGGGAGACAGGGAAAGACAGTATTGAGGTTTAAATTCAAGGCCTCGTGCTTGCTAGGCAGGTGCTCTACCACTTAAGCCATGCCTCCATTTGTGGGGTTGGTTTTTTTGCCTTATTTTTTTAATAGGGTCTAGTGTTCTTGCCTAGGCTGTTCTGGACTTCAATCCTGTTACTACCACACATGGGATGACTGGCATGTGCCACCATAACTGATTATGCTGGAATCTCAAACTTTGCCTTGGCTAGCCTCAAACCACGATCCTCCCAATCTCTGTCTCCTAAGTAGCTAGGTTTACAGGCAATTGCTACCACATCTGGCCCCTATGTACTTTTGAGAGACCAGGAGACTGGAACTTGGGTTTAAGACCTCGGCTTCACAGCTAGAGAGGTGCAGAAGCTGGTCTAGGCTAAGCCCAGGCTGCCACCTCCCCGCTTGGCCTTCGGCTGCTCCCAGCAAGGCTGTGCAGACAGAAGCTGAGCCCTCCACATGCTCAAGGTGGATTTGGTAAGGGGTGCTGCCCGTGGCGTCTGGGGTTGCTTGCCTCCTGAAGGTCTCCACCCCTTATTCCTGGCGCGTCACTCAGGGAGAGGCAAGGCCCGGGGAGTGGATGTCTGGACACCGAGTTGCGGGAGCACAGGCGCCTGAGCGGTTCTGAGCAGGAACTGGGCCAGAAGCAGATACAGGTTGTCGTGTGGCTGTTCTGGAAGAAGTGGGGGGAGGCGCACTCCCCGGGCCGACTGCTCCTCCGAGCCCCTTGATCAAGCCACGTAAAGTCGACGTCCAGAGGCCAAGAGCAACGGTGGAGCCATAGCTGGTTGTCAGAGCCAAGGCACTGAGCCCCTGTGTGGCAGCTCAGGCTCACTAGGCGTTTGGAGTTCTTCATTCCGTTCTTGGTTGGCTCCTTTTGGGAAGTTTGCTCCATTGCCCATAATGTTGAATTTGTTTGGTTTCCAAACCAGCAGTGCCCAGAGGGGAATGTGGAGCCCGGCCGCCCGTGCTCCTGCACGTGTGCTCCGTGCTCCTGCCACGCTGGATTGGTGTTGGAGTCGCCGCAGGTGCTGTGCAGGTGGACAGCGGCCTGTCTTGTCGCGGGCAGTGGCGGCTGGCCGCTCCCCTGTGCGGCTGGCTGCTTCCCAGGACTACGGGCCGCTTCTGAACTGCTCAGTGCTCGGGCCGCGTGGCCTCCGAGGGTTGTTCTGACCGACAGCCACTGACTGGCCCGTGAGATTCTGTAGGCTTCTAGAAAGTTCAGACGGGGCCTGCGGGTGCGGGTCACCCGGGAACATGGCGCGTATCCGGGATGTGCGCCTGCGTTGTGATAGTGCAAGTTTGCTTTAAAGTCTTTCCTTAGGGCTTCAGGGTCCCACGCAAGTGGCAGAGGTCGCAGGCGCGTGCACAGCCCGGTGTGAGGTGGCACCGGCACTCCCAGCTTGCACAGGGAGCCGACGCGCCGTCTGCCCGTTCCTCACGGCGCAGGGCTTCGCGTGGAGGCCAGGGCCCCGTCTCACTGCGGCTCCTCGCATTCCCCTGGCCTTGGTGGCATCCCGGCGGCCTGGGACCTCCCCCGCTGGGTCAGGGTTGATGTCAGCCAGCGTCTTCTCTGGAACAGGCGGCTCTCGCTCTGTGGGCCTACTTTCTGAGGGGCCCTCCCGGACAGGGAGCTAGCAGTGATTTAGGGTTCTGATAAGCATTCCTCCCCAGCACCCCCCCCATTACAGCTGTCACTCGTTTCTAGCAGATAGCTTACCAAGCTGAGAACGTGGATTGTGAGCTGGTGTCCTGTTCCTGAGCCCCTCTGAGTCTCCCATCCACACCTGTTTCCTGCCCCGCCCCAAAGCCAGCCCCCTCCCCAGGGCCTGGCCCCGGCCCCGCCCTCCCCAGGGCCCGACTCCAAAGCCCCCCCTCACACACCCCCCGTTCCCCCCCTCCACCCCAGGCCTGACCTCCACATAAAGTGTGGCCTCATTCCAAGGCCAGCCATGGCCTTCAGCCCTGAGGGGCTGGACCCTGCCCTGGCATGTGAGCCGACCTGGGCTGGGTCCCCCTGGGTCCAGCTGTGAGGAGCTGTGTGGTAGGTTACCTGCCCCTGTGAGGGTGTGAACGGAGTCTGAGACCTTTCTCCTTTGGGAGAAAGTTTCCCACTAGTTTACAGATTTTTTTTTTAACAGTATTTTACAGGTGTGAACCATCAGTGTCTACCTGAAGTTCACACTTTTTTGTCAGTTGTGGGGCCTTGGTGCTGTCCCTGAGCCTCTTTATACTCAAGGCCAGCATTCTACCATTTGAGCCACAGCGCCACTTCTGGTTTTTGAGTGGTTAATTGGAGATAAGAGTCTCACATGGGCTTTTCTGCCCAGGCTGGCTTTGAACCGCAATCCTCAGATCTCAGCTTCTTGAGTAGCTAGGATCACAGGCGTGAGCCGCCGGCGCCCGGCTTTCAAGCCAAATGCAACCTTCACTGGGAATGATGCCCTTGCATGTGTGAAAATCAGTACCTGATAAGTAGTTGCTGTGTATTGTGAATATGAAAGACAGCTATAGAGTTGGTTTAATTGGCGTTGTGAAAGTGGGCATCTGGTTTACCTGTGTGCGGATCACGGCAGGCTACTGCCCCTGCCCACCGGCACTGGCCCTTCCTGCAGTCCACGTGACCCTGGCTTGCACTGGGTCTTATCTAGTGGTTCTCTCCACATTGGGAAATGTTGGTTAACATTTCCCATTGACAAAGTATTGTCAAAGGCCACCGTCCGTTGTTTTGCAACAGTTAGTCATGGACAAGCTGCAGTATGAACAGAAACCCCCCGCATGCTGCTGAAGAAAGCCCTGTCCTGCCAGGCTTTGTGAAGAGGCCCAGGGAAGCGGTGGGGGGCGCCGTGGGGGCGCTGGGAACTCGGGGTGTCCTGCTGCACCCGAGCTCAGGTGTGCCTGCCGTGGTCCCCGGTGATCACAAGGTGTGGAGTGCTAAGGCCTGATCTTCCAGGGGAGCGACGGGGGGGGGGGCGCGGCGGAGCCCAGCCCGCGCTGCCCGCGCGGTGGCACTGACACCTCTCTGTCCTTGCAGCAGTCCTGTGTGAACTGTGGCCGGGGAGCCACGAGTGAGTGCACCGGTTGTCACAAGGTCAACTACTGCTCCACCTTCTGCCAGCGCAAGGTAAGCCCCGCCCGCCGCCTCCGAGCCGGCCCAGGCCGCAGGGAGGGCTGGAGAGGCCGGCTCTCTGCTGAAGGCCCTGGCCTCTTGGGCTGCCACTGGCTCTGCCGAGGTCAGAAGTCGTGCCCTCGCGGTGCAGGGTCACTCCTGGGCGAGACCCTGACGTTGGCGGTTCCGCTCTGAGCCTGGCGGGCCCTGTAGCGGCTGTGTGATGGATGCCGCCGCTTCTGTTGTCCTCCTCTGGCTGTGGGTTTTAAGGAAACTAAAGAGCGGTGTGGTAGGTATGTCACATCCCTGGACTCCCCCGCCGGTCCTCAGAGGGCTTTGGGGCGGGTGGCAGTCTCAGTGAGGTTAGCTAGTGTCCTACTAGCCAGCCCTGCTCTGCTAGGAAGTGTCCTGGGGCAGCTTCCTCAGGCCTCAGCCCGTACGCTGCTCTGCCCCTCCCACGGCATCCCGTCGCCGCCTGCTGCCGGTGCCATGACACGGACCGTGCGGCCTGTCAGATGGAGAGCAGGCGATCTTGTTGTGCTGCATTTTAGCAGTGTTGAGGGCAGTGCTGGCCAAGTGGACACTCCTGGAGCTTGGAAGCTTGCAGTCTGTCTGTCTGCTCACTGCACAATCACAGCATGCCCCTGCTCTTTGTGGATGCTCCCCTAACAAAGCCCTGCTTTGAAGATGGCATGTTCCTTTTCGTCTGGTTTGAACATGGCTTCCTGAGCTGGAGGGAGGTGCAGTGGCGCTGGCCCCGGGCTTGGCAGCGGCTCCTCTGGCCAGCACTAGCCCGGCCCTGGGCAGAGGTGCAGATGTCTCGGGGCTCTAGGCTCCGTAACCTGGAAGGCAGATGGGGAACTGACCTGCGCTCTGCCCAGCGGAGCTGTGGGTGGGGTGCTGCGGGGCGGTCGCTTGGGACGGGGCATTGTTCTCTGCTTTGGGCCTGGGTGAGCTGGTGAAAGGACACTGTGGCTCCAGGGACAGGGACACAGCTAAGCCGGGCTGCGGGCCTCGGTCCCGACGGGTGCACAGGAGGGAAGACAGCACGGAGGGTGGTCAGGGTGGATGTGTGCCCAGCACACCTCGGGGGCCTCCCTCACCCCCCGTGACACCGCCTTCCTGCCAGGGTCCTCAGTAGGCACAGAAGCTGTGTCCCAGGTCCTCCTCTCCAGCAGAGCAAGGACGAGCCCCCTTCGTCCGCAGCCCCACCTCTGCTCAGGCTCAAAAGATTCTGGAAGCAGAGCCAGAAGTGGCCCCTGAGCTTCTCCAGGAAGGCGTGTAGGCCAGCTGAGGTCACAGCTACGCCTCCCCTCAGTTGTCCCAGGAGTACAAGGCCACATTTCCAGGCGACGGCATCCGGCTGCAGTAAGCCAGAGCTGCTGAGGGTAGTCTGCACCGGCTGGGACACCTGGAAAGGGACAGGTAGCCTTCTCCCAGGACAGAGGACTGTCATGATTTTCGATTCTATCTTGCACCAGGCTTATTTTCTTCAAACCCCATTTGAACTGTCTGTCTGTGTGTGTGTGTGTGTGTGAGTCGAATTGACATACCATAAGATTGCCCATTTTGCTAGGTGCTGGTGGCTCACGCCTGTAATCCTAGCTACTCAGGAGGCTGAGATCTGAGGATTGCGGTTCAGAGCCAGCCCAGGCAGAAAAGCCTGTGAGACTCTTATCTCCAATAAACCACTAGAAAATCAGAAGAGGGAATGTGAATCAGTGGTAGAGCACTCACCTTGAGTGAAAAAGTTCAGGAACAGCGCCCAGGCCCTGAGTTCAAGCCCCAACAACAGCAAAACCAGAAATCAGGCACCCATGGCTCACACCTGTAATCTAGCTACTCAAGAGGCTGAGATCTGAGGATCATGCTTCAAAGACAGCCTGGGCAGGAAAGTCCATGAGACTCTTATCTCCAATGAACCACCATAAAGCCAGAAGTGGTGCTGTGGCTCAAGTGGCAGAGCGCTAGCCTTGAGCTAAAGAGCACAGGGACAGCGCCCAGGCCCCGAATTCAAACCCCACAACCAAAAAAACCAGATCACCCATTTTAAAGGTATAATTCAGTGGTTTTGGTAAGCCTACAGAGTTGTGCAAATCACAATTCAGTTTAGATCTTTCCCCTTGCCTGTGCTGAGCAAGAGCTCCACTAGTGAGCCACTTCCTCAGCCTATTTGTTACTTTTGTTGCTGGTCCTGGGACTTGAACTCTGGGTCTGGGCACTGTCCTGCATTCCTTTTGTTCAAGGTTAGCACTCTACCACTTGAGCCACAGCTCTACTTCTGGCTTTTTCTGTTTTTAATTGGAGATCAGAGTTCCAGGGACTTTCCTGCTGGAGCTGGCTTTGAACTGCAGTCCTTGGATCTCAGCCATCAGTCACTGGCTTCACTCGGTGTTTTTGTGGCAGCGTCTCACTCTGCAGGCCAGACTGGCTGCCTCAGCTGCAGCCACCACTGTGGTAGCCCCCCCAGGCAATGGGAGGGGTCAGCCAATAGCACTGCTTTGTGGATGGACAGGGCTTGTCTATCTGTCATCGGCGTGGACATCTGGGTGTTTTCTGCTGGCTGTTCTGGACAGCGCTGTTGTGGCTGTGCTGTGGACGTGGCATTTGTTGGGGTGTGCACCTGACTGTGCCTGCCTCCTCTCTCACGAGGCGTCCTAAGCTGGTGTTAATTATGGCTCTGGCCTCTACCTCCGGAGTGCTGGGTGTGTGCTACCACTCCTGCTTAACATTTTACTTTTTCTGGGCTTTTTGTTGGTGGTGGTAGTGGTGTTCGTGGGTTTTGAACTCAGGGCCTGGATGCTGTCCTTGAGCTTTATTGCTCAATACCCCTCTACCACTTTGAGTCACAGCCCCACTTCTGGTTTTCTGGTGGTTAATTGGAGATAAGAGTCTCATGGACTTTCCTACACAGGCTGACTTGGAACCACAATCCTTAGATCTCAGCCTCCTGAGTAGCTAGGACTACAAACATGAGCCACCAGCATCTGGCTTCATTTTGCTCTTTAATGCCAGTATCAGGGCTGGAACTCTGGATCTTGTACTTTGATTAGGCTTACTTGCTCACAGCTAGTGATCTACCAATTAAGCCACACCTCTAGTCTGGCATTTTGCTTGTTACTTAGAGATGGAGTCTTGTAGACTTTTCTGCATAGGCTGACTTCAAATCATGATCCTCAGATCTCAGCCTCCTGAGTAGCTAGGATTACAGGCGTGAGCCACTGGTGCCTGGCTCAGGTAACGTCTTTTAAGATGCAATTGTTAACAGTTTTCATTATACTGGGCTTGGTGCATAGAGGAGAGAAAGCCTGTGAATTACTGCCAGTGCTGTAGCACAAGGCCCTGCAGGACCTGCTGTGTGTGTCTGAAGTGGCTGGCCAGGAAGCCTGTAGCCAGTGCCTTCATGTTCTTGAGCAGCTGGGCAGACACTCAGCGGTGGTCAGAGTGCCCCAGGCCCCCTCCCTCCAGGCTTGGGGCCAAGCCTTTCTTTCCCCTCTCCATGGACAGTTTGAAATTCCACAGAAGTACAGCCCTCTGGGCTGCCCCTCCTGAATCAGGCCTCTTGATTCCCTCCTCCTTTGGGGCCAGCATTTTATTTATTTTTGGTTTATCGTGGAGCGTGTACTCAGGGCCTGGGCACTGTCCCTGAGCTTTCTCCCTCAAGGCTATAGTGGAGCCCCAGCTGCATTTTCAGTTAATTGGAGATAAGAGTCTCGCAGTTTTTGTTGCCCGGATGACTTTGAACCACAGTCCTGAGATCTTCCTGAGTAGCTAGGATTACAGGCGTGAGCTACCAGTGCCCAGCTATGGACTCATTTTTAATGGGATTTTTATTGATTTATTTGATCAGTCCTGGAGCTTGAACTCAGGGCCTGGGTACTGTTCCTGAGCTGCTTTTGCTCAAGGCTAGCACTCTACCACTTGAGCCACAGCGCCACTTCCAGCTTTTTCTGTTTATGTGGTACTGAGGAATTAAACCTAGGGCTTCATGCATGCCAGGCAAGCACTGTACCACTGAGCCACTTTCCCAGCCCTGCATGCACAATTAGATTGTATGGGTTCTGTCTCTTTTCAGGTTTTTTTTTTCATTTTCTTTTTTCCTTAAGAAAACAAGGAAATAGAAATGATAGGTTTATTGGGGGTAGGGGGAGGGAAGATGGGAAGGAATGGTAAGGGGAAACAAAGGAGGTAACAATGTTTGATAAGGAATGTACTCATTACCTTGCTCTTGTAATTGTAACCCCTCTGTATGGTATTTTCACAATAAAAAAGAAAAAAAAAGGTTTATTATAGGAAATATGGAAAAAGAGGTCAGTAGAAGGTGACTTTCTAGGAGATGACCTGTTTCCTTGGTGTGCCCATTTCTGCTCTTCCAAGGAGCAAATCACACACAGTCACACCGTTACAAGGAGCAGATCACACACCGTTACACCGTTACAAGGAGCAGATCACACACCGTTACACCGTCACAAGGAGCAGATCACACAGTCACACCTTCACAAGGAGCAGATCACACCAGTCACACCTTCACAAGGAGCAGATCACACAGTCACACCGTCACAAGGAGCAGATCACACACAGTCACACCGTCACAAGGAGCAGATCACACACAGTCACACCGTTACAAGGAGCAGATCACACCAGTCACACCGTTACAAGGAGCAGATCACACAGTCACACCTTCACAAGGAGCAGATCACACCAGTCACACTGTTACAAGGAGCAGATCACACACAGTCACACCTTCACAAGGAGCAGATCACACACAGTCACACCTTCACAAGGAGCAGATCACACCAGTCACACCGTTACAAGGAACAGATCACACACAGTCACACCTTCACAAGGAGCAGATCACACCAGTCACACCGTCACAAGGAGCAGAACACACAGTCACACCGTCACAAGGAGCAGATCACACCAGTCACACCTTCACAAGGAGCAGATCACACAGTCACACCTTCACAAGGAGCAGATCACACAGTCACACCTTCACAAGGAGCAGATCACACACAGTCACACTGTTACAAGGAGCAGATCACACACAGTCACACCTTCACAAGGAGCAGATCACACCAGTCACACCGTCACAAGGAGCAGAACACACAGTCACACCGTTACAAGGAGCAGATCACACCAGTCACACCTTCACAAGGAGCAGATCACACCAGTCACACCTTCACAAGGAGCAGATCACACACAGTCACACCTTCACAAGGAGCAGATCACACACAGTCACACCTTCACAAGGAGCAGATCACACAGTCACACCTTCACAAGGAGCAGATCACACAGTCACACCTTCACAAGGAGCAGATCACACCAGTCACACCGTTACAAGGAGCAGATCACACACAGTCACCTTCACAAGGAGCAGATCACACAGTCACACCGTTACAAGGAGCAGATCACACAGTCACACCGTTACAAGGAGCAGATCACACAGTCACACCGTTACAAGGAGCAGATCACACCGTCACAAGGAGCAGATCACACCAGTCACACCGCCACGTACAGGCGTGGTTCCTGCTTGCCTAGTTTTTGGTGGTTGTTTCCCCCAGTACTGGGATTTGAACTCGGGGCCTCACACTCTCACTCCACTTTTTGCTCATGACTAGCACTCCACATTTGAGTAATACTTTTAGTTCTGCCTTTTTGCTTATTAACTGGAGATGTGTCTCATACAAATTTGTCTGCCTGGGATGACTTCACATCTCAGTCCTCAGATCTCCTGAGCAGCTAGGGTTATAGGCATGGCCACTGGTGCCGAGCTCACCTGTCACTTTTGAGATATGATCTCTCTTCTTACCCAAGCCCAGTCCCTGCCCTCTGCCCTTCCACTTTGGACTTCCTGTTGTTGCAGGAAGGGCAACTGTGTGCCACCACATCCACCCAGCTTAATTTCTTTGTTTAAATTCCCAACAGCAGAAAAAACTCGTTGAAGGATAAGGGCTCCAGCTTAGTGGAAGAGAGCCTGCGTGGCGTGCAAAGGCTGTGGGCCCAAGCTCTGTCTGAACTGAGACCTGCTGGGAGGGGAAGTCGGCTCCTGGGTCTGGGACTCCGCGTGGGGAGGGCTTCCTTCACAGGCAGAGCCTCTGGAGGGCGGGGAGGGCTGGGGCCCTGCTCAGGCCCACCTGTGTCCTGCTTCCTCCGTGGCCCTCCTCGTCACATGGGTTTGTTTCCTTTCAGGACTGGAAAGACCACCAGCACATATGTGGCCAGTCCACTTCAGTCACTGTCCAGGCAGACGAAGTCCACGTGGAGGAGAGTGTGATTGAGAAGGTCACTGTGTGACCCAGGCTCCTCCCTGCACCGCGTCCCAGGTCAGGACTCCCCGAGGCTGGGGAAGGCCCTGGGAAGGCAAAGAAACTTGCTGGACAAGTAATGAACAGATTGAGTGGCTGCGTCCTTGGACATGAACTCCCAACCAGAGACTTGGGAAATACGCGTGTCACCGTGCCCTTGGCATTGAACTACCATGGAGACCTGAGGAGTGTTGGTGGCGCTGTGGCCCCGGGTCCTCGCCCAGCCCGGTGCTCTTTCATCCCTTGTGCGTCAGTGTGTCTACATACATGTGTGTCTGTCGATAGAGTTGTAAATAAAGTCCCCACCCACCCCGTCAGTCAACTCAGCCCTGGGACCTGAGTCACACACACAGTGCTCCAAGGCCCTCCTGATCACCCAGACGGCACGCTCCACCTGTCCGGCGCCACGGCGCCCTCGTGTGGGGCGGGGGCCTCTGCAGTGACGGGGGTGTCACCTTCACCTCCTCAGCCAGCACTTGACACAGGCGCATTGTAACTCTGAGGACGCGCCCCACGGTCTGTCTTTGAGCAGAAATGGTCCTGTGAGGGTGTTGTGTCCACTTAGTGATGGAGCCAGCTCCTCTTCTCCTGCAGCCCTGGCCTGAGGTGCTCAGAGGACTCTCAGAAGGTGCCAGAGCAGCCTGTGTCCTGCAGTGAAATGTCCAGCTTGCTGATTTGAGCTTCCGCATGCAAAGTCCTGGTCGTCTTTTGTCTACTTCCTTCCTGTGATGCAGCTCTGTGCAAGCTGGCTTCCAGGGCTCACCTCGCATGTTTGGATATGACCTGGAACAGCCCTGGAAAAATACCTTCCTCCACCATTGACTAGGAGAGCTGCCAGATGGCCGCTGATATTTCAGAGGCTTTTTCATGTTTTGGGAAGTAGTCTTATGACCCGGTCCCATCCCCTTGCTCTCAAATCCAGAGGCTCCTCTGGGCGTGGAGAGGAGGTGCAGGCTCCATGAGGGCCTGGAGGAAGAGGCTTGGCCTTGCCCAGTAAGTTTTGGATGTCTTAAAAATGGTGATTCTAAAGCCAGGCACCGGTGGCTCATGCCTGTAATCCTACTATTCATGAGGTTGAGATCTGAGGATCGCAGGTAAAGCCAGCCCAGGCAGGAAAGTCCATAAGACTCTTATCTCCAATAAACCACCAGAAAAAAAAACAGAAGTGGTGCTGTGGCTCAAGAGGTAGATGGTTTGCCTTCAGCCAAAGAGCTGAGGGACAGCATCTAGGCCCAGAATTCAAGCCCCATGACCCACAAAAAAATGGTGATTCTAATCCAGGCCCTGGTGTCTCACACCTGTAATTCTAGCTTCTCAGGAGTCAGATGTGAGGATTGCAGTTCAAAGCCAGCCTGAGCAGGAAAGTCAGTGAGACTCTTATCTCCAATTAACCACTGGAAAACCAGCTGTGGCATTGTGGCTCGAGAGGTACAATGCTCACCTTAAACTGAAGAGCTGAGGACAGCACCCAGGCCCAGAGCTCAAGCCCCACAACTGATTTTAAAAAATAAAATTAGGGGCTGGGAAAGTGGCTCAGTGGTAGAGCACTTGCCTTGCATGCACGAAGCCCTGGGTTCGATTCCTCAGCACCACATAAGAAAAAAGAAAAAAGCCGGAAGTGGCGCTGTGGCTCAAGTGCTAGAGCGCTTGCCTTGAGTTGAAGAGCTGAGGGACAGCGCCCAGGCCCAGAGTTCAGGCCCCACAACCGGACCCCCCCACACACACCCAAAAAAAAAAAAATTAAAAAATAGTGATTCTAGCCAGGCACTGGTGGCTCACACCTGGAATCCTATTCAGGAGGCTAAGAAAGATCTGAAGATCACAGTTCAATCCAGGAAGGAAAAAAATCTATGAGATTCTGATCTCCAATTAACTACTAAAAAGCAGGACTGGAGCTTTGGTTCAAGTGGTAGAGCACCAGCTTTGAGTCTAGGCTCTTAGGTCAAGCCCCAGAACCAGCACAAAAACAAAAGCTATAGTGATTCCAACATTAGCCTCTAAAGCAGTGTCTCTGAGATATATGTTTACCAGGTTCATACCATGACGTGCTAAAAAAAATTCAGCCTGCCAGACACAGTGACTCATAATCCTTCACATTTGTGTAACAGAGATGAAAGAGGGTGTGGTACTGTGTACCTGTCACCCTGGCCACGTAAGTAGCTGAGGTGGGAGGACTGTGCTAAGGCCACTCTCAGAAATAAGATCCTGTCTGAAAATAACCTGAAAGTACAAAAGGGCTGGGCATAGGGCTGTAGTGGTAGTGCTCGGCCTTGAGCTCAAATCCCATGCCACAAAAGTTCACACACACACACAAATTCGGCCTCTCTCCTGTACCAAGCTAGTTCACATGCCTACCAGAAGGTTCTCCTGTGGCTGGAAGAGCCCTGTAGTTTTAGGAAACAGTAGAGTGGGGAGCCAGTGTCAGAAGAGCATATGAACCCAAAAGCCTTGGATTCTTGGGACTCCCTGCCTGCTCTCCCAGCTTTCCACAGCCAGCCGGGCAGGCTCTGAGCCTCTGTGGTGTTTCCCCACCAAGTAAGTCCTCATAGTCACACCGTGAATTTCTGCCAGAGTGGCCCTGGCACTCCTTCATGCTGACCCTGCTCCCAGAAGCCATCTCTGGGGACAGAAGGCCACTGTTCAACAAGGACTTTCCTCTTGGCCCTGTCCAGCCCGCCAGGACTCCAATTGAGTAGAGCTGAGTTTGTCTGCTAGGGTTCAAAGCCTTACAGCCACAGAGATGAAGGGACAAAGGGGTGGGGGCCGGCAAATTCTGTACCCCAACTCCTTGAACCTGGACTCGTCCAGGTTATTGCTGATCAGAAAGCAGCCTTTATATGGGCCTGGGAAGTTGGCTCAGTGGTAGAGCGCTTGCCTTGCATGCATGAGGCCCTGGGTTCAATTCCCCAGCACCACACAAGATAAAAGGAAAAAAGCCGGAAGTAGCGCTGTGGCTCAAGTGGTAGAGTGCTAGCCTTGAGCTGAAGAGCTGAGGGACAGCGCCCAGGCCCAGAGTTCAGGCCCCACGACCGGACCCCCCCCCAAAAAAAAAAGCCTTCAGAAGGCATGCAGAGTCCGTGCCTCCAGGGTGGCATGTGAGAGCATCCCAGAACACCAGCATGGGTGATGGGTGTTGGGGCCATGGCACCATCAGGCCCCTGGCATTGCTCTCCCGTCGTCGTCTTTGAAGGAGAAGCTTGGGGGTCTTGTGGGTGTTGGGTGTCTCCACCCAGTGAGGCTTGTGGTCACCCTTGATTTTTGAGGAGCCTCTCACTCACAGGAGTCTTTGCCTTTATTTTTGTCTGCAGAGCTGTTCAACAGGCATGGTCAAGGCTGGGCCCCGCTGGTGCCCTCAGCTCCCCAGGGACAAAGCTCCAGAGAGCCCTAGCTCCCACCGCCCCCAGGCCCTGTGCGGCCGGGGACACACCCACCCCGGGAAAGACAGGCACTCCAGACCCGGTCGGCTCCCTGAGGGGAATTCTGGAGGCTTCCCGGAGGAGGTGGCTGCGCATCACCAGCCGGGGCTGGGGGGAGGGTGGCGGCCCTGGCCGCCCTGGGTACTGAGACTGTGCCTACAGCTCCAGAACCCAGAGCCCGGGATTTCCCAGTCTTGAGAACACACACACCAGTGCCCGCTGTGGCTGGGGCAACCTCCACAGCAAAGCTCCCAGCAGGGCGCTGACAGGACGGAAGAAGCAGCCGGGTTGGGAGCAGGGGAGCCGTCCGCGCCCGGGCAGGGCGGTCGGGGCCCTCGGGCCTCCCTCCTGCCCTAGGCCTGGGCCTCTCCTGACTGCCCTCCGCCCGAGCCCACTTTGCCTGGGCCTTCGGGAAGGGGCTGGCCGCGCGGGCCCTCGTGGCCCGGGAGCCCAGCACTGCCCTCGGGGCCAGCGGACAGCGTCCCCAGAGGGAGAAAGGGATCCCCCGACCCGGGGCCGACCCGGGGGCGCCGGTGGCTCAGCGGCTCAGCAGCAGAGGCGCAGGGCCTTCCGGAAGACGTTGCGGAACTCGGCATTGAAGACGGTGTAAATCAGCGGGTTGAGGGCGCTGTTGACGTAGCCCAGCCAGGTGACTGCGCTGACCAGCCGCGGAGGCACGGAGCAGGAGGGACACAGCGCCCGCGTGATGTGCACCACGAAGAAGGGCGTCCAGCACACCAGGAAGACGCCTGGGGACCAGGCCGTGAGCGGCGCGCGCCGGGCCGCCCGCCCGCCAGCCCGCCCGCCCGGCCACCACCCGGGCTCCTCCCCTCCACGGCCCCGCCCCACCACCCGGGCTCCTCCCCTCCACGGCCCCGCCCCACCACCCGGGCTCCTCCCCTCCACGGCCCCGCCCCACCACCCGGGCTCCTCCCCCACAGCCCCGCCCCACCACCCGACTCCTCCCCCACGGCCCCGCCCCACCACCCGGGCTCCTCCCCTCCACGGCCCCGCCCCACCACCCGGGCTCCTCCCCTCCACGGCCACGCCCCACCACCCGGGCTCCTCCCCCACGGCCCCGCCCCACCACCCGGGCTCCTCCCCTCCACGGCCCCGCCCCACCACCCGGGCTCCTCCCCTCCACGGCCCCGCCCCACCACCCGGGCTCCTCCCCTCCACGGCCACGCCCCACCACCCGACTCCTCCCCTCCACGGCCCCGCCCCACCACCCGGGCTCCTCCCCTCCACGGCCACGCCCCACCACCCGACTCCTCCCCTCCACGGCCACGCCCCACCACCCGACTCCTCCCCCCACGGCCCCGCCCCACCACCCGACTCCTCCCCTCCACGGCCCCGCCCCACCACCCGGGCTCCTCCCCTCCACGGCCCCGCCCCACCACCCGGGCTCCTCCCCTCCACGGCCCCGCCCCACCACCCGGGCTCCTCCCCTCCACGGCCCCACCCCACCACCCGGGCTCCTCCCCTCCACGGCCCCGCCCCACCACCCGACTCCTCCCCCACGGCCCCGCCCACTCTGCACCTGTCACCCCGGCTCCTCCCCTCCATGGCCCCGCCCGCCCACCCTCTGCACCTGTCACCCGGCTCCTCCCCTCCACGGCCCCGCCCACCCTCATCACCTGTCACCCGGGCTCCTCCCTTCCACGGCCCCGCCCACCCTCTGCACCTGTCACCCGGGCTCCTCCCCTCCACGGCCCCGCCCACCCTCTGCACCTGTCACCCGGGCTCCTCCCCTCCACGGCCCCACCCACTCCGCACCTGTCACGCGGCTCCTCCCCTTCACGGCCCCGCCCCACCACCCTGGCTCCTCCCCTCCGCGGCCACGCCCACCCTCCAGCTCCTCCCCTCCACGGCCCCGCCCACCCTCTGCACCTGTCACGCGGCTCCTCCCCTCCGCGGCCACACCCACCCCATCCAGCTCCTCCCCTCCACGGCCCCGCCCCACCACCCTGGCTCCTCCCCTCCGCGGCCACGCCCACCCTCCAGCTCCTCCCCTCCACGGCCCCGCCCACCCTCTGCACCTGTCACGCGGCTCCTCCCCTCCGCGGCCACACCCACCCCATCCAGCTCCTCCCCTCCACGGCCCCGCCCCACCACCCTGGCTCCTCCCCTCCGCGGCCACGCCCACCCTCCAGCTCCTCCCCTCCACGGCCCCGCCCACCCTCTGCACCTGTCACGCGGCTCCTCCCCTCCGCGGCCACACCCACCCCATCCAGCTCCTCCCCTCCACGGCCCCGCCCCACCACCCGACTCCTCCCCCACGGCCCCGCCCCACCACCCGGGCTCCTCCCCTCCGCGGCCACGCCCACCCCTCCAGCTCCTCCCCTCCACGGCCCCGCCCCAGGGCGGGAACCCACCGACGACCACTGGCAGGACTCTCATGGCCTTGCGCTCCCGGCTCGTGATCTTGGGGCGCGTCCTCCGCCAGGAAGGCGTCCGGGACTCGTGGGGGAGCGCCGCCTCGGGGTCGGCGTCGGGAGCCTGATCTTCGGGGCAGCAGGGGCTCTCGGGGAGGCCCGGCTCGGGGGACGGGCTCTCGGGGAGGCCCGGCTCCGGGGGCGCGCCGTCGGGGGCGCGGGGGTCCTGCGGGGGCCCGGGGCCGCTGGGCCGGCGGGGCGCGCGGCCGTGCAGCTTGGCGCGCCGGGCGGCGCCCCAGCGGCGCAGGCCTCGGAAGGTGGCCCAGTAGAGCAGCAGCATGAGCGGGCAGGGCAGGAAGAAGGAGCACACGGACGAGTAGACCACGTAGTCGCGGTCCTCCAGGCGGCACACCGCGGGGTCCCGGCCGCGCACGTCGTTGAGGCCGCACAGCACGGGCGCCGCCACGGCCGCCGCGAGCAGCCACGTGGCTGCGATGAGCAGCAGCTGGCGCCGTCCCTGGCGGTGGTAGCGCAGCGGCACGGCCACGGCCACGAACCTGCGGGCGGGCGCGGCGGGCGCGGCGGGGCGGGCGCGGTGAGGACGCGGAGGCGGCGGCGGCGCCCACTCTCTCCCGGCTGGCCTCCCCTCCCGCGCTCACTGTCCCGCGCTCCCCTCCCCGACTCCCCGACCCCGCGCTCCCCTCCCCGTCCCCGCGCTCCCCTCCCCGACTCCCCGACCCCGCGCTCCCCTCCCCGTCCCCGCGCTCCCCTCCCCGTCCCCGCGCTCCCCTCCCCGTCCCCGCGCTCCCCTCCCCGACTCCCCGACCCCGCGCTCCCCTCCCCGTCCCCGCGCTCCCCTCCCCGTCCCCGCGCTCCCCTCCCCGACTCCCCGTCCCCGCGCTCCCCTCCCCGTCACCGCGCTCCCCGTCCCCGCGCTCCCCTCCCCGTCCCCGCGCTCCCCTCCCCGTCCCCGCGCTCCCCTCCCCGACTCCCCGACCCCGCGCTCCCCTCCCCGTCCCCGCGCTCCCCTCCCCGTCCCCGCGCTCCCCTCCCCGTCCCCGCCCTCCCCGTCCCCGCGCTCCCCTCCCCGTCCCCGCCCTCCCCTCCCCGTCCCCGCCCTCCCCTCCCCGTCCCCGCGCTCCCCTCCCCGACTCCCCGTCCCCGCCCTCCCCGTCCCCGCGCTCCCCTCCCCGTCCCCGCGCTCCCCTCCCCGTCCCCGCGCTCCCCTCCCCGTCCCCGCCCTCCCCTCCCCGTCCCCGCGCTCCCCTCCCCGACTCCCCGTCCCCGCCCTCCCCGTCCCCGCGCTCCCCTCCCCGACTCCCCGTCCCCGCCCTCCCCTCCCCGTCCCCGCGCTCCCCTCCCCGTCCCCGACCCCGCGCTCCCCTCCCCGTCCCCGCGCTCCCCTCCCCGTCCCCGCGCTCCCCTCCCCGACTCCCCGTCCCCGCGCTCCCCTCCCCGACTCCCCGTCCCCGCGCTCCCCTCCCCGTCCCCGCGCTCCCCTCCCCGTCCCCGCCCTCCCCGTCCCCGCGCTCCCCTCCCCGTCCCCGCGCTCCCCTCCCCGTCCCCGACCCCGCGCTCCCCTCCCCGTCCCCGCGCTCCCCTCCCCGTCCCCGCGCTCCCCTCCCCGTCCCCGCCCTCCCCGTCCCCGCGCTCCCCTCCCCGTCCCCGCGCTCCCCTCCCCGTCCCCGCGCTCCCCTCCCCGTCCCCGCGCTCCCCTCCCCGTCCCCCGCGCGCGCTCACCTGTCCACGCTGATGGCGCACAGGTTGAAGATGGAGGCCGTGCACAGCAGGACGTCCATGGCCATGAGCGCGTCACAGAGGCGCGGACTGAGCAGCCACACTCCGCCCTGCACCTGCGCGGACGCGGGGCTCGCGGGACCGGACTGCGGGCCGGGGAGGGGCCCGGCGCCCCCGCGCCCGGGAGGGTCGGACCTCGGGTGTGGCCCTGCCCACAGCCTTCCTGCTGGAGCCGCTCCTCCTCCTCAGCTCCTCCTCCTCCTCAGCTCCTCCACCTCAGCTCCTCCTCCACCTCAGCTCCTCCACCTCAGCTCCTCCTCCACCTCAGCTCCTCCACCTCAGCTCCTCCTCCACCTCAGCTCCTCCTCCTCAGCTCCTCCTCCTCAGCTCCTCCTCCACCTCAGCTCCTCCTCCTCAGCTCCTCCACCTCAGCTCCTCCTCCACCTCAGCTCCTCCACCTCAGCTCCTCCTCCACCTCAGCTCCTCCTCCTCAGCTCCTCCTCCACCTCAGCTCCTCCACCTCAGCTCCTCCTCCTCAGCTCCTCCTCCTCAGCTCCTCCTCCTCAGCTCCTCCTCCTCAGCTCCTCCACCTCAGCTCCTCCTCCTCAGCTCCTCCTCCTCAGCTCCTCCTCCTCAGCTCCTCCACCTCAGCTCCTCCACCTCAGCTCCTCCTCCTCAGCTCCTCCTCCTCAGCTCCTCCTCAGCTCCTCCACCTCAGCTCCTCCTCCACCTCAGCTCCTCCTCCTCAGCTCCTCCACCTCAGCTCCTCCTCCACCTCAGCTCCTCCACCTCAGCTCCTCCTCCACCTCAGCTCCTCCTCCTCAGCTCCTCCTCCACCTCAGCTCCTCCACCTCAGCTCCTCCTCCTCAGCTCCTCCTCCTCAGCTCCTCCTCCTCAGCTCCTCCTCAGCTCCTCCACCTCAGCTCCTCCTCCACCTCAGCTCCTCCACCTCAGCTCCTCCTCCACCTCAGCTCCTCCTCCTCAGCTCCTCCACCTCAGCTCCTCCTCCACCTCAGCTCCTCCTCCTCAGCTCCTCCTCCTCAGCTCCTCCTCAGCTCCTCCACCTCAGCTCCTCCTCCTCAGCTCCTCCACCTCAGCTCCTCCTCCACCTCAGCTCCTCCTCCTCAGCTCCTCCACCTCAGCTCCTCCTCCTCAGCTCCTCCACCTCAGCTCCTCCTCCTCAGCTCCTCCTCCACCTCAGCTCCTCCACCTCAGCTCCTCCTCCTCCTCAGCTCCTCCTCCTCCTCAGCTCCTCCTCCTCAGCTCCTCCACCTCAGCTCCTCCTCCTCAGCTCCTCCTCAGCTCCTCCTCAGCTCCTCCACCTCAGCTCCTCCTCCACCTCAGCTCCTCTTCCTCAGCTCCTCCTCCTCAGCTCCTCCTCCACCTCAGCTCCTCCTCCTCAGCTCCTCCTCCTCAGCTCCTCCACCTCAGCTCCTCCTCCTCAGCTCCTCCTCCACCTCAGATCCTCCACCTCAGCTCCTCCACCTCAGCTCCTCCTCCTCAGCTCCTCCTCCACCTCAGCTCCTCCTCCTCCTCAGCTCCTCCTCCACCTCAGCTCCTCCTCCTCAGCTCCTCCTCCTCAGCTCCTCCTCCTCCTCAGCTCCTCCACCTCAGCTCCTCCTCCACCTCAGCTCCTCCACCTCAGCTCCTCCTCCACCTCAGCTCCTCCTACTCAGCTCCTCCTCCTCAGCTCCTCCTCCACCTCAGCTCCTCCACCTCAGCTCCTCCTCCACCTCAGCTCCTCCTCCTCAGCTCCTCCTCCACCTCAGCTCCTCCTCCTCAGCTCCTCCTCCTCCTCAGCTCCTCCACCTCAGCTCCTCCTCCTCAGCTCCTCCTCCTCCTCAGCTCCTCCTCCTCAGCTCCTCCTCCTCCTCAGCTCCTCCTCCACCTCAGCTCCTCCTCCACCTCAGCTCCTCCTCCACCTCAGCTCCTCCTCCTCAGCTCCTCCTCCTCCTCAGCTCCTCCACATCAGCTCCTCCTCCACCTCAGCTCCTCCACCTCAGCTCCTCCTCCACCTCAGCTCCTCCACCTCAGCTCCTCCTCCACCTCAGCTCCTCCTCCTCCTCAGCTCCTCCTCCTCAGCTCCTCCTCCACCTCAGCTCCTCCTCCACCTCAGCTCGTCCTCCTCAGCTCCTCCTCCTCAGCTCCTCCACCTCAGCTCCTCCTCCTCAGCTCCTCCTCCTCAGCTCCTCCTCCTCCTCAGCTCCTCCTCCACCTCAGCTCCTCCTCCTCAGCTCCTCCACCTCAGCTCCTCCTCCTCCTCAGCTCCTCCTCCTCAGCTCCTCCTCCTCCTCAGCTCCTCCACCTCAGCTCCTCCTCCTCAGCTCCTCCTCCTCCTCAGCTCCTCCACCTCAGCTCCTCCTCCTCAGCTCCTCCTCCTCAGCTCCTCCTCCACCTCAGCTCCTCCACCTCAGCTCCTCCTCCTCCTCAGCTCCTCCTCCTCAGCTCCTCCTCCTCAGCTCCTCCTCCTCAGCTCCTCCTCCACCTCAGCTCCTCCACCTCAGCTCCTCCTCCTCCTCAGCTCCTCCACCTCAGCTCCTCCTCCTCAGCTCCTCCACCTCAGCTCCTCCTCCTCAGCTCCTCCTCCTCAGCTCCTCCACCTCAGCTCCTCCTCCACCTCAGCTCCTCCTCCTCCTCAGCTCCTCCTCCTCAGCTCCTCCTCCACCTCAGCTCCTCCTCCTCCTCAGCTCCTCCTCCTCAGCTCCTCCACCTCAGCTCCTCCTCCTCAGCTCCTCCTCCACCTCAGCTCCTCCTCCTCAGCTCCTCCACCTCAGCTCCTCCTCCTCAGCTCCTCCTCCTCCTCAGCTCCTCCTCCACCTCAGCTCCTCCTCCTCAGCTCCTCCACCTCAGCTCCTCCTCCTCCTCAGCTCCTCCTCCTCAGCTCCTCCTCCTCAGCTCCTCCTCCTCCTCAGCTCCTCCTCCTCAGCTCCTCCACCTCAGCTCCTCCACCTCAGCTCCTCCTCCTCAGCTCCTCCTCCTCCTCAGCTCCTCCTCCTCAGCTCCTCCTCCTCAGCCTGGCTCTCCCCCTGACCCGTGAGCTTTAGAATGCAAAGACCGCGGGCGGGATGGAGGCCCCGCGGTGGAGCGCTGGCCCCGCATGCATGCACGCACGCATGCATGCACGCACGCACGCAGTCCCGGGTTCGATTCCTCAGCTCCACAGACACGGAGGCAGCTGAGGCTCCGCTCAGGGAGGGCGCCGGCGCGGGGAGCTGAGGTGATCCGGAGCTTACCCCGCTCCGCGCGTCCGCTGGCCGCCGAGGTCAGCGCGGCCGCCGCCCCGACGCCCGGCCTAATCGGCTTTGCTGCGCGCAGCGCGGGGCGGAGGCGGCCCGGGGCGGAGGCGGCCCGGGGCGGGAGGCCGGGGCGGAGGCGGCCCGGGGCGGAGGCCGGGGCGGAGGCGGCCCGGGGGGGGAGGCCGGGTCGGAGGCCGGGGCGGAGGCCGGGGCGGAGGCGGCCCGGGGCGGAGGCCGGGGCGGGATGCCGGGGCGGAGGCCGGGGCGGAGGCCGGGGCGGAGGCCGGGGCGGAGGCCGGGGCGGAGGCCGGGGCGGAGGCGGCCCGGGGCGGGAGGCCGGGGCGGGAGGCCGGGGCGGGAGGCCGGGGCGGAGGCGGCCCGGGGCGGAGGCCGGGGCGGGAGGCCGGGGCGGAGGCCGGGGCGGAGGCCGGGGCCCGTCGGGGGACGCGGGGTCGGCCGCGCCGCCCGCTCACCTCGGAGTAGACGAAGAGCGGCAGCACCAGCAGCGCCAGCAGCAGGTCGGCGGCCGCCAGGCTCAGCACGAAGAAGTTGGTGGGCGTCCGCAGCGCGCGCTCCGCGGCCACGCTGGCGCACACCAGCGCGTTCCCCGCCAGCACGGCGGCGATCAGCACCACGCCGCCCGCCAGCGCCGCCGCGCCCGCCGCGCCCGCCGGCCCGCGCCCCGCCGGGGGCCCCGCGAGCCCCGCGCCCGCCGCGGCGCTGCGGTTCCCCATGGCCGCGCGGTGCCCCGGCCCCGGCCGGAGCCTGCCGCGCAAGCCCCGCCCCGCCCCGCCCCGGCCCGCACCCCGCCCGCAGCAGGCCCCGCCCTCCGCGCCAGGCCCGCGGGACGCCGCGCTGACCGCCCGCCCGCGGCGCCCCCCCCACTCCTGGCCCGCGGTGGCCCCCCACTCCTGGGCCGCGCTGACCGCCCGCCCGCGGCGCCCCCCCACTCCTGGGCCGCGCTGACCGCCCGCCCGCGGCGCCCCCCCACTCCTGGGCCGCGGCGCCCCCCCACTCCTGGGCCGCGGCGCCCCCCCACTCCTGGGCCGCGCTGACCGCCCGCCCGCGGTGCCCCCCCACTCCTGGCCCGCGGCGCCCCCCCACTCCTGGGCCGCGGCGCCCCCCCACTCCTGGGCCGCGGCGCCCCCCCACTCCTGGGCCGCGCTGCCCACTCCTGGGCCGCGGTGCCCCCCCACTCCTGGGCCGCGGTGCCCCCCCCCTCCCCACTCCTGGGCCCGCGGCTCCCCCCCCTCCCCTCCCCACTCCTGGGCCGCGGTGCCCCCCCACTCCTGGGCCGCGGTGCCCCCCCCCTCCCCCACTCCTGGGCCCGCGGCTCCCCCCCCCTCCCCACTCCTGGGCCGGCGGTGCCCCCCCCTCCCCCAACACACTCCTGGGCCGCGCTGACCGCCCGCCCGCGGCGCCCCCCCCACTCCTGGGCCGCGGCGCCCCCCCTCCCCACTCCTGGGCCGCGGTGCCCCCCCCTCCCCACTCCTGGGCCCGCGGCTCCCCCCCCCTCCCCACTCCTGGGCCGCGGTGCCCCCCCCCTCCCCACTCCTGGGCCGCGCTGACCGCCCGCCCGCGGCGCCCCCCCACTCCTGGGCCGCGGCGCCCCCCCTCCCCACTCCTGGGCCGCGGTGCCCCCCCCTCCCCACTCCTGGGCCGCGGCGCCCCCCTCCCCCGTCCTCCCCGTCCCCACCTCCAGCCCCCCCCCAGCCCCCCCCCAGCTCCCGCAGCGCAGCTCCCGCAGCACCGGCCCCTCCAGGGGCTTCAGTGGCCCTTAGTGACATCAGATCAGACTCAGCTCCGCGCCCTCCTCCCACAGGAGCTTCTGCCATGTGTGTGCTCTGTGTGTGTGTGCTGTGTGTGTGTGTGCTGTGTGTGTGCTGTGTGTGTGTGTGTGTGTGCTGTGTGTGTGTCCTGTGTGTGTGTGTGTGCTGTGTGTGCTGTGTGTGCTGTGTGTGCTGTGTGTGTGCTGTGTGTGTGCTGTGTGTGCTGTGTGTGTGTGTGTGTGTGCTGTGTGTGTGTCCTGTGTGTGTGTGTGTGCTGTGTGTGCTGTGTGTGTGTGTGTGCTGTGTGTGCTGTGTGTGTGCTGTGTGTGCTGTGTGTGCTGTGTGTGCTGTGTGTGCTGTGTGTGTGCTGTGTGTGTGCTGTGTGTGCTGTGTGTGTGCTGTGTGTGTGTGCTGTGTGTGTGCTGTGTGTGTGTGTGCTGTGTGTGTGCTGTGTGTGTGCTGTGTGTGTGTGTCCTGTGTGTGTGCTGTGTGTGTCTGCTGTGTGTCTGCTGTGTGTCTGCTGTGTGTCTGCTGTATGTCTGCTGTGTGTGTGTGTCTGCTGTGTGCTGTGTATGTGCTTCGTGTGTCTGCTGTGTGTGTGTGTCTGCTGTGTGTGTGTGTCTGCTGTGTGTGTCTGCTGTGTGTGTGTGTCTGCTGTGTGTGTGTGTCTGCTGTGTGTGTGTGTCTGCTGTGTGTGTCTGCTGTGTGTGTGTGTCTGCTGTGTGTGTCTGCTGTGTGTGTGTGTCTGCTGTGTGTGTGTGTCTGCTGTGTGTCTGTGTGTGTGTGTTTGCTGTGTGTCTGTTGTGTGTGTGTTTGCTGAAAACTGAAGTGGTGCTGTGGCTCAAGAGGTAGAGTGCTCTCCTTGAGCTAAAGAGTGCAGGGACAGCGCCCAGGCCCAGAGTTCAAGCCCCAGGACCGACCAAAAAAAAAACAAAAACACAAAAAAACAGATTTTATTGAGTGAAAAGTGCTGGCGTGCCAGGATCACCGCTGGAGCTGGCATCCCGGAAATGGCCCCAGTGCCAGCCCACATTGGGTTTTAAGCATTTTTGGCTAGGGCAGGGAAAGGGGGAGGTTGGGTGTTGATTTTAGCCAATGATTGTTGCAAGAAATTTGTACCTTAAGTTTAAATTTCCCGCCAAGGTTTTGCTGGCCAGAGGCAGGGAATAGAATAAAGGGTGGTAAAGGTTCAGCTGGGTTAGGGCTCCATTGTGCAGAAAACAGAAGCAGAGTTAGAGTTACAGAGTTACAGTTAGTTACTAGCTAAAATAGCTAGTTAGTTACCAGGGAAGTCATCCACAGAAAGCACGGTTACATTTTTTGTTTATTTGTTCTTCTTCTTCTTCCTTTTTTTTTTTTTTTGGTCGGTCATGGGACTTGAACTCTGGGCCTGGGCGCTGTCCCTCAGGTCTTCAGCTCAAGGTGAGTACTCTTCCACTTGACCCACAGCGTCACTTCCTGTTTTCTAGTGGTTTATTGGAGATAAGAGTCTCATGGACTTTCCTGCCTGGGCTGGCTTTGAACCACGATCTTCAGATCTCAGTCTCCTGAGTAGCTAGGATTACAGCATGAGTCACTGGCTCCCAGCTTACATTTATATCTTGAAATCATTCATTATTTATTTGTTTCAATCCAAGTCAAATATTATATTCCATTTTTACTTCCTCTACCATATCAGTTTGAAGCCAGCCTGGGAAGTAAAGTCCATGAGTCTCTTTCGTTCGTTCGTTCGTTGGTTCATTCGTTCCTTTCTACCTTCTTCCCCCCCCCCCCGCCCCTACCAAGGGGCTTGAATTTAGGACCTAGGCACTGTCACTGAGTTCTTTTGCTTAAGGTTAGTACTCTACCACTTGAGCAACAATGCCACTTCCAGTTTTCTGGTGGTTAAGTGGAGATGAGTCTCACAGCCTTTCTCACTTGAGCTGGCTTTGAACTATTATCCTCAGATCTCAGCCTCCAGAGAACCTAGGATTATAGGTGTGAGCCACCAGTAGCCAGTTTCTTGAACTCATCTCCAATTAACCACCAGAAAGCAGAAGTGGCACTGTGGCTCAAGGTAGTAGAGCGCTAGCCTTGGGCAAAAGAGCTTAGGGACAACACTCGGGCCCTGAGTTCAAGTTCCATAACTCACACACACAAAAAAAAATTTAAAAATTAGCCAGGTGCTGGTTGCTCATATCTGCAATTCTAGCTACTCAGGAGGCTGAGGTCTGAGGATATAGGGTCAAAGCCAGCCTGGACAGGAAAGTCCAGGAGACTCTTATCTCTAATTAACCAACAACCAGAGAAAAAGCTGGAAGTAGTACTGTGGCTCAAGTGGTAGAGTACCAGCCTTGAGTCAAGAAAGCTAAGTGACAATGCCTAGTCCCTGAATTCAAGTCCCAGTTTTGTTTGTTTGTTTGTTTTTGTCGGTCCTGGGGCTTGAACTCTGGGCCTGAACACTGTCCCTCAGCTCTTCAGCTCAAGGCTAGTGCTCTACCACTGGAGCTATAACACCACTTCCGGTTTTCTGGTGGTTTATTGGAGATAAGAGTTTCATGGACTTTCCTGCCCAGGCTGACTTTGAACCATGATCCTCAGATCTCAGCCTCCTGAGTAGCTAGGATGACAGGCGTGAGCCATGGGTGCTCGGCTTCAAGTCCCAGTTCTGATAGCACAATTTTTTTTTAACTTCTAATCACAGAATGGAAGAAAACACAAGCAAACCAGCAAATTATAAATCCAGCATTTGCTGGATATATGTGTGTGTGCACGCACACACACACACACACACACATGCACACATACACACAAGGTCTTTATACAAATCTAGAAAGAACTCTCAAAACTCAACAATGCTTCCACAAAAAGAAAACTCCAAAATAATGTTCCTTTTTAATCTAGCTGCAGAAACTCTCAGCAAAACACCACCAAATCCATAGCATTTTTAAAGGATTATGGACCATTACCCTGTGGGATTTGTCTCAGGAGTACCATAACAATTCCACAAATGAAACCCAATCAGTGCAATATACTGCATTAATGGAATGAATTTTTAAAAGCCACAGGATCATCTCAATTTGTGCAGATAAAGCATTTCACAAAGCTGGGCACCAGTGGCTCACACCCGTAATCCTAGCTACTCAGAAGACTGAGATCTGAGGATCGTAGTTCAAAGCTAGCCGGGCAGGGAAGACTGTGAAACCCTTATCTCCAATAAACCACCAGAAAAACCGAAGTGGTAGAGTGCTAGCCTCGAGCTGAAGAGCTGAGGGACAGTGCCTAGGCCCAGAGTTCAAGCCGCCCCCCCCAAAAAAAGTATTTCACAAGAATCTAATATCCTTTCACAATTTTTTTTCCAGTCCTGGGCTTGAACTCATGGCCAGAGTGCTTTCCCTGAGCTTTTTCATCTGAAGGCTAGTGGTCTGCCACTTGACCCACAGCTGTGCTTCCAGCTGTGTGTGTGTGTGTGTGTGTGTGTGTGTGTGTGTGTGTGTATGTTATTAATTGTAGATAAGAGTCTCATGGACTTCCCTGACCAGGCTGGCTTTAAACTGCAATCCTCAGATCAGCTTCCTGAGTAGCCAGGCATGGGCCACCAGCATCTGGCTCCCTTTACAATTAAAAAAAAAAAAAAAGACACCCGGGATTGGAGCGTGCTTGCCTAATATGTCTAACTGCAAAGGCCCTGGGTTGAACACCCAACACTGGAAGAAAAAAATTAGATAAACAGCTCAGAACCAGTGGTTCGCATTTGTAATCATAGCTATTCAGGAGGCTGAGATCTGAGGACCACAGTTCAAAGTCAGCCTTGGTAGAAAAGCCCATGAAACTCTTACCTCCAATGAACCACCAAGAAACCAGAAGTGGAGCTGTGGCTCAAGTGGTAGAACACTAGACTTGAGTGAAAAAAAATGCAGGGACAGTGTCCAGTTCAAGTCCCAGTTCTGGAATAAAAAAAAAAGTGGATGGCAAGGATGTGGAAAAATTGAAATTCTTGAATGTAAAAACAGCACAGCCACTGGGGAAACAATTGACCAGGTGTTAGTAAGTTTAACCTGTTAGCCAGGTGCTTTACTCAGCAGGTGTATGGTCTCCATCCCAAAGAACAGAAACAGGTGCTGAAACAGACAGGATAGGAATGCTCACAGAAGGATTAGTCATGAAGTCTATGAAGCAGAAGGCTGGGCTCACACCTCGCTCCTCGCTCTTGGGCATCTGTGATCCTGATGAACACCATTCAAAGTCAGTGCAGCCAGAAATGTCTTCAGAGTCCATCTCCCAATCGAGAACCACCAAGTAACCAGCAAAAAGTCTGGAGGCATGAATTGGGTGGTAGAGCACCAGCTGAGCAATTTTGAGAGTCTGAGTTCAAACCTCAGTACAGAGCAGGAGCCATGGAGACACAGGAATACTGGATAAATGCTCATCAAGACATAGAACAGGCATGGATTTTATTTTTATTTATTTATGTTTGCCAGTCCTGGGGCCTGAATTCAGGGCCTGGGCGCTGTCCTTCACCTCTTCAGCTCAAAGCTAGTGCCCTACCACTTGAGCCACAGCGCCACTTAGTGCCTTTTCTGCTTATGTGGTGCTGAGGAATCGAACCTAGGGCCTCATATGTGCAAGGCATGCTCTCTACCACTGAGCCATCTTCATATATATATATATATATATATATATATATATATATATATTTATTTATTTATTTATTTATTTATTTATTTATTTATTTATTTTGGTCATGGGGCTTGAACTTGGCCTGGGCGCTGTCCCTGAGCTCTTTTGCTCAAGGCTGGCGCTCTACCACTTTAAACCACAGTGCCACTTCCAATTGATTGATTTCAAAAAGGGTGCTGAAAAGACAAAAACAAAACAAACAAACAAAACCTGCTGAGAACTGGTGGCTCACACCTGTAATTCCAGCTACTCAGGAGGCTGAGATCTGGGGACCAAGGTGAGAAGTCAGTCCAAACAGGAAAATCCCTGGGACTCTTGTCCCTAATTAGCCAGCCAAAAGCTTAGTGGAGTTGAGGCTCAAGCAATGGAAGCGGGGCTTGAGGAAAACATGTTCAAAATATGCAGCCAGTGGAGAAGGATCCGCGGAGATGTTCCACATCACCAGGCCGTGTCAGTCTGCTGTTATTCTAACTGTGTGGTGGAGGTTGGGAACGTGGAGAAGGAGTCTCCCCTATAGAGCACAGTTGTGACTTTTGAGGCCCTGGGCTTCAGCTCTGTCCGGCAAGGGTTTCCTCAGTTGCATCTAAACATGGTGGCAGCACAAAGGACTGCTTGAGAGAGACCCAGAGCTTGTGTGGAAGCCTGAGAAAGCTCAGGGCTGGCAACAACCCTTGGGGAGCTGACCAGAATCCCACAGGAGCGTGTCCCTCCGTGTCCTTCCAGGCGCCCGTCAACCACCTCAGTCACCTCTCCCCAGCTTCTGCTCCAACACAGGGGGGGGCGCTGGTGCCGCTCCGACCACCGCAAACCATGCCAGGCTGTGACTCAGGAAGGCGCAGCACCCAGCCACACTTCTGTTTCTGATAAGCCAATGCCAACAAACCTTGATTATCTCTGAGGAAATGAATACCAGTTCAAGGTGATGTGATACTCAGTGTATCACTCTGGGAAAGTTGTTACATTCTAGTTTTATACTTATTTTTTTGTGCCAATCTTGGGGTTTGAATTCAGGGCCTGGACAGGAAAAAAGAAAAGGCTGGGTGGAGAAAAGTCCGTGGGACTCTTATCTCCAATAAACCACCAAGAAACTAACTGGAAGCGGTACTGTGGCTCAAATGAGCTGAAAAGCTCAGGCCCAGAGTTCAAGCTCCACAAAGACCAAAAAGAAAAGAAGAGTCTCACAGAGTTTCCATCCCTGTCTGGCTTTGAACCTTGAGCCTCAGATCTCAGCCTCCAGAGTGACTAGGATTACAGATGTGAGCAACAGGTGCCAAACTACTTGCTACATTTTAAAAACGGAAAACAAGCGTTGGGGAAGTGTTGGGCAAAATCCTCAGCCCCAGAATATGGCTTTGCCTACCCCACTTGTGGAGGAGAGTTGAAATCAATGTCATCAGTGTTGTGGACTCAGCCACTGGCCATTTAATCACAGGGAGGCTTGCTGGGGTTAATCGCTAGTCTCTAATCAGCTTTATCCCAGCTTCTGCCTGCAGCAGGTTCTTGGAAAGCCATCCATCAGCCAGCTATTTTGGGTGAGATCTTTCAGCCTGTGAGGCTGTTCCTGGGTCAGCTTCTCTGGCCAGGTCCCCTGGAGAGGGGCTGCAAGGCCATGGAGGGCCCCGCCGGTCACAGACGGCCGGGACCGCCACAGAGAGCCTGGGCCACCACTGGGCCCCAGATCTGTGCCAGGGCTCTGGGCTCTGCACCCATAGCAGCAGGCTGGCGGTGTTGGCAAGCAGGCATCAGCCATGCCGGCTTTGCCGGGACTCGGTGCACGTGCGTGTGTTTCTTCCTGGGGTCAGTGCTTGAGCACTTGCATCACAGAGCCACTTCTGGCTTTTTATGGTTGGTTCACTGGAGCTAAGAATCTCACAAACTTCCTACCCAGGCTGGCTTCAAACTGAGATCCTCTGATCTCAGCCTCCTGGGTAGCTCACAAGGGTGAGCCATCTGTGCCTGGTCTTCAGTACATGCTGTGTGTGCATGTATGCGTGTGTGCATGCACGTGTGTGCGCGCGTGTGCACGTGCGCATGTGTGTGCGCGTGCACTTGTGTGCATGTATGTACATGTGCGTGTGTGTGCATGTGTACATGTGTGCGCGCGTATATGTGTGCGCGCGTGTGTGCATGTGTGCGTGCACTCGTGTGCATGTATGTACATGTGTGTGTGTGTGCACGCGCGCGCGTGTGCATGTGTGCGTGTGTGCATGTGTACATGTGTGCACGCGTGTGTGCATGCGCGCGCGTGTGTGCATGTGTGCGTGTGTGTGTGCACTTGTGTGCGTGTGCGCGCGCGCGCGCGCGGCCAGTTCTGGGATGGGAACCTAGGGCTCCTTTTGCTTCTCCTTTGCTTTTCTTCCGTGCTCCGCCCCGCAAGCGGTGCCTGCACTTTTGCCTGTTAGGTAAGGACGGCAGTCTGAGGGTTTGTCTTCCGGAAGGGCTCGAGCTCTGCCCACCCAGCCCGGCCAGGGGAGCGGCCGGCCGGATCTTTGGGAAGCCTTTCCCACCCATTTCCCGAGGCCTGCGAACAGCTCCAGCGTCCCCGCGCCCCGCAGTGCCAGCTCTGGCGGCAGAGATGGGGTCGGTCCAGGCCGGAGGAGCCCGCGCCCCGCCCCGCCCCGCCCGGCCGAGGGGCGCCGGCCAGGCGGTGGGGACCGGAGGCGGCCGGACGACAGCTGGGGGGGCGGCCCCGACCTTCCCGGGATCGATGGGGCGCGGCCGGCCGCGCGGAGCCAGGGCGGCGCCCGGAGCCCGCGGCCGGGGCTATAAAGGGGCGCGCGGGGCTCCGTCGCGGGGCTCCGTCGCGGGGCTCTGCGTGCCAGGCGCCCGCCATGGCCCCGCCGCAGCCGCCGCCGCCGCCACTGCTGCTGCTGCTGCTGCTGCTGCTGCTGCTCACGGACTCTGCCGCGCTCCCCGCCCTGCCCAGGTGAGACCCGCGCTCCCCGCGAGACGCCTCGGCCCCCGCGAGACCCCGGCTCCCCGCGAGACCCCGCGCTCCCCGTGAGAACCCGCGCTCCCCGCGAGACCCCGCGCTCCCCGCGAGAACCCGCGCTCCCCGTGAGACCCCCGCTCCCCGCGCTCCCCGTGAGACCCCCGCTCCCCGCGCTCCCCGTGAGACCCCCGCTCCCCGTGAGAACCCGCGCTCCCCGTGAGACCCCCGCTCCCCGCGCTCCCCGTGAGAACCCGCGCTCCCCGTGAGAACCCGCGCTCCCCGTGAGAACCCGCGCTCCCCGCGAGACCCCCGCTCCCCGTGAGAACCCGCGCTCCCCGTGAGAACCCGCGCTCCCCGTGAGACCCCGCGCTCCCCGTGAGACCCCCGCTCCCCGTGAGACCCCGCGCTCCCCGTGAGACCCCCGCTCCCCGCGCTCCCCGCGAGACCCCGCGCTCCCCGTGAGACCCCCGCTCCCCGTGAGACCCCCGCTCCCCGCGCTCCCCGTGAGACCCCCGCTCCCCGCGCTCCCCGCGAGACCCCCGCTCCCCGCGCTCCCCGTGAGACTCCCGCTCCCCGTGAGACCCCCGCTCCCCGTGAGACCCCCGCTCCCCGTGAGACCCCCGCTCCCCGCGCTCCCCGTGAGACCCCCGCTCCCCGTGAGACCCCCGCTCCCCGCGCTCCCCGTGAGACCCCCGCTCCCCGCGCTCCCCGTGAGACCCCCGCTCCCCGCGAGACCCCGCGCTCCCCGTGAGACCCCCGCTCCCCGTGAGACCCCCGCTCCCCGTGAGAACCCGCTCCCCGTGAGACCCCGCTCCCCGTGAGACCCCGGCTCCCCGCACTCCCCGTGAGACCCCCGCTCCCCGCGCTCCCCGTGAGACCCCCGCTCCCCGTGAGACCCCCGCTCCCCGTGAGACCCCGCTCCCCGTGAGACCCCGCGCTCCGCCCCCCCGCAGGGCCCAGCGACACTCGGACGGGACGTTCACCAGCGAGCTCAGCCGCCTGCGGGACAGCGCGAGGCTGCAGCGGCTGCTGCAGGGACTGGTGGGGAAGCGCAGGTGAGGCCGCGGGCGGACCGCGGGCCGGGCGCGGCGCGGACCCCACTGCCACGACTAATTCTGACCTGGGGTGGGGCAGCGAACAGGAGGCGGGGAACGGTACCGTCTGGCCGCAGCCTGCGGAGGCCCGGCTCTGCCTGCGGTGGTCTGACGTGCCCGCGCTGCAGGCCTGGTGAGCCCCGCGCCCCACGCCGGGCCCCGCCCTCCCCGCCCCGCCGGGCCCCGCCCCGCCCGCCTTCCTCTCCCCCGCAGGGCCCCGCCCCTCACCTCCAAGCCCCGCCCCGCCAGGCCAGGCTCTGCCCTCCGGGCCCCGCCCCTTCCAGCCAGAAACCCTCCCCGCAGGTCCCAGGCGCGCCCGCCGGCCCCACCCTTCCCCGCCAAGCTCCGCCCCCGCCGGGCCCCGCCCCTCCCCACCAGACCTCTCCCCGCGGGGCCCCGCCCCCTCCAGGCCCCTCCCAGCCGGCTCTACCCTTCCCCTCCCCGGGCCCCGCCCCTGCCAGGCCCCGCCCCTCTCATGGCCCCGCCCTCTCCGGACCACGCCCCTCCCCTCCCCGGCGGCGCTGCCCTGGCCAGGCCTGACCAGTGCCCTGTGCTCCGCCCTGCAGGACGCTCCGGAGGCTGGCCCTGGGCAGGGCCTGGTCTCCCGGCCCGCCTCTGGGCATGGCTGCGGAGTGGCCGGAAGTGAGGAGGCAGCCCAGATGAGGAATGAAGAGGAATGCCCGGGAAGGGGGGGGCATTGTACTTGACACCAATAAAAGAGAGATCCAGACCCTGGTCCTCCGAGTCCAGCGTGCGCCGACCCATAAAGTCGGGGCGGCCCTGCGCAGTGAGGCCGTCGGGTGGAGGGGTGCCCTGTGCACTCCAAGGAAGGACCGTGGCCTCCGGGCTGCCCCTCAAACCCGGAGGCCAGCCAGCCAGCCGACACTGGTTCAAGGGTCCCTCAGTGGCCCCCTGGCCTGGGCCCCAGGCCATCAACTTTGTGCGCAGGGTTCGGAGGTGCCCCCAGCTCCTACCCAGAGGCACCTGTGCGCAGGCAGGAGAGGGGAGGCTGGGCGGGCCAGACTCACCTGCCGCAGGAGGACGGACCGCAGGGGGTGCCTGTGTCCAGGAGAAGGGTAAGGACTGACAGTGATTGGGGGCTGGCTCGCTCATTCCCCTTAGAGAGGGGCACACACAGGCCAGCTTAGAGGCCCTGTGGGCCCGCTGACCCCTCCCAGCCAGCTCTCCCCAGCTCACACAGGGAGGAGGCTTGAGGGCCAGAAAGACTGGGTCAGGGCAGGTCCTGCCTGGGCCAGAGACCTCACCAGTTCCTGGAATACTCTGGCCCCTGTCTGTACTTCATCATAGCCCTGCCCTGCACCCCAGGTTGCTGGTACACTTCCTGTGCACCAAGGGCACAGAGGGTCTCCAAGGGAACCCCAAGAAACAGCCTTAAAATTGTCCCCAAAGGACCTCTAGGGAAGAGCCAGAGGCTGCCTAAGACAGGGACAGCAAATCCAAGGCAAAAGTCTAGGCCCCTGCCCCAGCTCTGCCCATCTCCCCTGCCCTGCCCAGCTCTGGCTCTCAGCTCCGCCCAGCTTCCCGGAACCCCTGCCTGACCCTCAGCCTCCAGCCCCAGCCCAGCTCTGCCCCCGCTAACCCTGCCCGGTTCTGCCTCCCAGCCCTCCCAGCTCCCTCCCTGGCCCCTCACAGCTCTTTCTTCCGGCTGAGCCCTGAATGGCCAACTCCGGCTGCTGGTGCCGGCCTGCGGAGTCCCCCTTGGTAGAGGGCCGGTTGTAAAGAATCATAAATCCGGGAGGTGCCCAGCAGGGGCGAAGGTCACCAAGGCAGGACCTGCACCAGCCACCTACAGACGCCAGAGACGCTGGGCCCTTCCGCCAGCAACGGGCACCAAGATGGGGGCCCCGGCTCTTCTGGGGCCTCCCCTCCTGCTGCCGCTGCTCTTAGCACTGCTGGGCCGAGCCCCAGGGGCGGCTGCCCAGGCTCAGGGTATGCGCTGGAGAGGGGCGGTGGCGAGCTGGCTGGGGCTGGGGTGGGGCTGGGTGGCATCCACCTCTTCTCCCCCACGTTCCAGTCTGCACTGTGAGCCAGTCCTACTTCCAGCTGGAGGAGAACACAAATATTACTGGGCCCCTGGCGAACATCACTGTCCCACTGGGCCAGCATGTGGAGCTGAGTGACTTGTCCACCCCCTTGGCATTTGAAATCCGAGGAAACCAGCTGTTTCTCAACACAACGCTGGATTATGAGGTACGGTAAGCTTGCTGGGCAGGGGCGGGGGGCCCCCTTTGTCTGGAGAAGTATGGTGTGTGAGGGAATAAGGGCTCTGTGCCCTTTGGCCCCCCAGCTGCCCTCAGGCAGCAAAGCCCTTTGGGCCCAGGCTGGCCCTGAGGGGCGGGGCATAGGGACCAGGCTTCCAGGAGCCTGCTGTCCAGGGATCTACCACTCACGGGGGTACCCGGGGGCAGGTGACTCACAAAACCCATCTGCCTCCTAGGAAACCCCGATACTGGAGGCGCACATAATATGCAAAAGGGGAAGCTCAGTGGTGAGTGCCCCCCACTCCCCCCCCCGCCCCTGCCCTCTGCTTCAGGGGACCCCAAGGCTGCTCCTCAGTGACCTCATTCCAGTGTTTCCAAACTCCCACTCCGCCCCCAGCTAGGACTGGTCCACCCATCTGTCCAACAGATGGGTGCCTAGACACCTAGACACCGTTCCTCACCCAGGCACCCAGTGCCTCTTCACCTGCCAGTCACTGCGGCCGCCTCTGTTTTTTTTTTGTCAGTCATGGGACTTGAACTCTGAGCCTGGGCACTGTCCCTGTGCTCTTCAGCTCCAGTTTATTGGAGATCAGAGTCTCATGGACGTTCCTGCCCAGGCTGGCTTTGAACCATGATCCTCAGATCTCAGCCTCCTGAGTAGCTAGGATGACAGGCATGAGCCACCGGCGCCCAGCTCAGCCTCTGTTCTTGCCCGGCCCTCTTCCCTCCCTCTCTCCACCGTCCCACACCTGCGCAGCCCTGCAGGCCTCCCCTTTCTGTCCCTGGTCCACATCAATCATCTCTTCTGTGGCGAGCACCCACTCCCCTTAAGCCAAGCAGAACTCTGGGCCTGGGCGCTGTCCCTCAGCTCTTCAGCTCAAGGCTAGCGCTCTACCACTTGAGCCACAGCGCCACTTCCGGCTTTTTCTGCTTATGTGGTGCTGAGGAATTGAACCCAGGGCCTCAGGCATGCAAGGCAAGCGCTCTACCACTGAGCCACCTTCCCAGCCCCGAAGTCAGGCCTTACTTAAGGTCTATGAGTCCGTGCTGGGACTGGAGCTCACAGGTACCAGTAGCAGTTGAACACACCAGCGCAAGGAGGCGAAGGGATGAAGGAAGGATTGAGTGACTGATGGGTGCTAGAACAGCCCCCAGCCAGGCGGGGGCAGGGGACAAGGCGGTGTGCCCGGTGTGCTGATGCCCCACAGGTGACGAACTTCAGGGTGCTAGTGGTGGTGCAAGACGTCAATGACAACGCCCCAGAGTTCCCCTTCACCACCAAGCAGTGGAACGTGACTGAGGTAAGCCCTGAGCGGGGCGGGGCTGCCTGGGCGTGGGGGCGTGGCTGCCAGGCGTGGGGGCGGGGCTGCCTGGGCGGGGGGCGGGGCTGCCTGGGCGGGGGGGCGGGGCTGCCAGGGCGGGGGGGCGGGGCTGCCAGGGCGGGGGGCGTGGCTGCCAGGCGTGGGGGCGGGGCTGCCTGGGCGGGGGGCGTGGCTGCCAGGCGTGGGGAGGGGCTGCCAGGGCGGGGGGCGGGGCTGCCAGGCGTGGGGAGGGGCTGCCAGGGCGGGGGGCGGGGCTGCCTGGGCAGGGGGAGGGCCGCTGGTGGAGGCCCCGCCGCAGCTGGGTCCCCCAGGCCCTGGGCAGGTGCAGAGCACTCCCTTCACAACCAGGACACGAAGGTGAAGTCTGTGGTCATTCCGGAAGCAGAACTGCAGGCCACAGATAAAGACAAAGATGACACCTTGTTCTACAGCCTCTTGGAGGTGACCCCGGTCAGTGCTGCACCACCCCCAATACTTGCCCCTGCCACCCTGGCCCCTGCTCCCCCTGCCCCCCTGCCCCCCTGTCCCCTGCTCCCCCTGCCCCCTGCCCCCTTGCCCCCTGCTCCCCCTGCCCCCTGCCCCCCTGCCCCCTGCCCCCCTGTCCCCTGCTCCCCCTGCCCCCTGCCCCCTTGCCCCCTGCTCCCCCTGCCCCCTGCTCCCCCTGCCCCCTGCTCCCCCTGCTCCCTGCTCCCCCTGCCCCCCTGCCCCCTGCTCCCCCTGCCCCCTGCTCCCCCTGCCCCCCTGCCCCCCTGTCCCCTGCTCCCCCTGCCCCCTGCTCCCCCTGCCCCCCTGCCCCCTGCTCCCCCTGCCCCCCTGCCCCCCTGTCCCCTGCTCCCCCTGCCCCCCTGCCCCCTGCCCCCTGCTCCCCCTGCCCCCTGCTCCCCCTGCCCCCTGCTCCCCCTGCCCCCCTGCCCCCCTGCCCCCCTGCCCCCCTGTCCCCTGCCCCCCTGCCCCCCTGCCCCCTGCCCCCTGCCCCCTGCTCCCCCTGCCCCCTGCTCCCCCTGCCCCCCTGCCCCCTGCTCCCCCTGCCCCCCTGCCCCCCTGTCCCCTGCTCCCCCTGCCCCCCTGCCCCCCTGCCCCCTGCTCCCCCTGCCCCCTGCTCCCCCTGCCCCCTGCTCCCCCTGCCCCCCTGCCCCCCTGCCCCCCTGCCCCCCTGTCCCCTGCCCCCCTGCCCCCCTGCCCCCCTGCCCCCTGTCCCCCCCTGCCCCCCTGCTCCCCCTGCCCCCCGTCCCCCTGCCCCCCCTGCCCCCTGCTCCCCTGCTCCCCTGCCCCCCCTGCCCCCCTGCCCCCCTGCCCCCTCTGCCTCCCCTCCCCCCTGCCCCCTGCTCCCCCTGCCCCCCTGCCCCCCTGTCCCCTGCCCCCCTGCCCCCTTGCCCCCTGCCCCCCTCCCCCCCACTCCTCGCTGCACCTTCCCCTCCCCCACAGGGTGCCAGCAGCTTCTTCTCCCTGGAGGGGGTGAACCGCCCCTCCCTGAGGCTGGACAAGCCCTTGGATTTCCTCAAGACTCGGAACATGACCTTCCAGCTGATAGTGCAGGCGAGCAAGTCACGTTCATCCCAAAGCCTGGACGCCTGGGGTCCCGTTCTAGCTTCTGGGAGGCCTGACGTGGAGGGTGTGGCTTTACAGGACACTGTGGGGAGCACAGAGCCCAGCCACACAGCCACGGCCACCCTGGTCCTGAGCGTGCTGCCCGCCGACCTCCGGCCCCCCTGGTTCCTGCCCTGCACTTACTCGGACGGCTACGTCTGCCTGGAGGCCCAGTACCACGGCTCGGTCCCCGTGGGCCACAGGCCGGTAATGGGCCACTCAGGGGCAGCCTCAGTTCAGGCTCCAGGCCTGAGCTGGGGTAAATCTGGCTCAGGCTGAGGCTTTCCTGGTGGGCTATGGGCAGTTTTGGTTGTGAGTTTGAAGCAGGCGTGAATGGCCAATGGGTGGTTCTTCTTCACAAGTGCTGAGGGGTGTGGCTGCAGCAGCGGGCTGGGGGGTACAGCTGCTCCTCCACCTGCGTGGTGTGCTGGGGGGGAGGGGGAGGGAGGAGGAGGGAAGGGGGACCTCCCGGTGAGGACAGAAGGACAAGCAGGCTCTCAGAGCCCCCAGCCCCTTCTCCATGAGCTGCACGTGGGCCATGCAGACTCCGGAAAGGGGTGTGGAGGGAGCGGTGGCGTCCATCACAGCATGGGGGGGGAGGGGGCGCCCAGGCCTGGACCCTGCCCTTCCCCCTCCCCCGACTGTGCTCCAGGTGGCCGTGTTCCTCGTGGGTCACAGGTGGGGCAGAGCTGGGCTGTGGCCCCGGCTCCATGGTGTCCCATCCCCACAGACATCCCCCCTCACCCTGCGCCCGGGGCCCATCTACGCGGTGGACGGTGACAGGGGCATCGACCAGCGTATAGTCTACAGCATCGCTGGGGGTGAGTGCGGGCGAGCCCTGTCCCCTGGAGCCCAGCCTGCCCCTGCCCCTGTCCCTGTCCCTGCCCCTGCCCCTGCCCCGGCCCCAGCCCCTGCCCCAGCCCCTGTCCCTGCCACTGTCCCTGTCCCTGCCCCTGGCCCTGCCCCTGGCCCTGCCCCTGCCCCAGCCTCTGTCCCTGCCCCTGTCCCTACCCCTGCCCCTGCCCCTGCCCCTACCCCTGCCCCAGCCCCAGCCCCTGTCCCTGCCCCTGCCCCTGGCCCTGGCCCTGCCCCAGCCCCAGCCCCAGCCCCTGTCCCTGTCCCTGTCCCTGTCCCTGCCCCTGCCCCTGCCCCTGCCCCTGCCCCTGGCCCTGCCCCTGCCCCTGGCCCTGCCCCTGCCCCTGGCCCTGCCCCAGCCCCAGCCCCTGTCCCTGTCCCTGCCCCTGTCCCTACCCCTGCCCCTGCCCCTGCCCCTGCCCCTGTCCCTGTCCCTGCCCCTGTCCCTGCCCCTGCCCCTGCCCCTGTCCCTGTCCCTGTCCCTGCCCCTGTCCCTACCCCTGCCCCTGTCCCTGCCCCTGCCCCTGCCCCTGTCCCTGCCCCTGCCCCTGGCCCTGCCCCTGCCCCTGTCCCTGTCCCTGTCCCTGTCCCTGTCCCTGTCCCTGCCCCTGCCCCTGGCCCTGCCCCTGCCCCTGGCCCTGCCCCTGCCCCTGCCCCTGCCCCTGGCCCTGTCCCTGTCCCTGCCCCTGTCCCTGTCCCTGTCCCTACCCCTGCCCCTGCCCTTGTCCCTGCCCCTGCCCCTGTCCCTACCCCTGCCCCTGTCCCTGTCCCTGCCCCTGCCCCTGCCCCTGCCCCTGGCCCTGCCCCTGTCCCTGCCCCTGCCCCAGCCTCTGTCCCTGCCCCTGTCCCTACCCCTGCCCCTGGCCCTGCCCCTGTCCCTGTCCCTGCCCCTGCCCCTGCCCCTGCCCCTACCCCTGCCCCAGCCCCAGCCCCTGTCCCTGCCCCTGCCCCTGGCCCTGGCCCTGCCCCTGCCCCAGCCCCAGCCCCTGTCCCTGTCCCTGCCCCTGCCCCTGCCCCTGCCCCTGTCCCTGCCCCTGCCCCTGGCCCTGCCCCTGCCCCTGCCCCTGGCCCTGTCCCTGTCCCTGCCCCTGTCCCTGCCCCTGCCCCTGTCCCTGCCCCTGCCCCTGGCCCTGCCCCAGCCCCAGCCCCTGTCCCTGTCCCTGCCCCTGCCCCTGGCCCTGGCCCTGCCCCTGCCCCTGCCCCAGCCTCCCTCTGTCCCTGCCCCTGTCCCTACCCCTGCCCCTGCCCCTGCCCCTGCCCCTGTCCCTGTCCCTGCCCCTGTCCCTGCCCCTGCCCCTGGCCCTGCCCCTGTCCCTGTCCCTGCCCCTGTCCCTACCCCTGCCCCTGTCCCTGCCCCTGCCCCTGCCCCTGGCCCTGCCCCTGCCCCTGGCCCTGCCCCTGCCCCTGCCCCTGGCCCTGCCCCTGTCCCTACCCCTGCCCCTGCCCCAGCCCCAGCCCCAGCCCCTGCCCCTGTCCCTGTCCCTGCCCCTGCCCCTGCCCCAGCCCCAGCCCCAGCCCCTGCCCCTGTCCCTGTCCCTGCCCCTGCCCCTGCCCCTGCCCCTGTCCGGGGCTGAGGCAAGGAGGAGCCTGGGCTGGGTGAGGGAGGCGGCTGAACTCCACCACAAACGCCCTAAGGAAACCAGGAGGACACATTCGCCATCAACGACACCTCCGGCAACCTCACCATGGCCAAGAGTGTCCCCAGCCCCACCGTCTTCGTGTTGATGGTCAAGGTGGGTGCGGGGCAGGATGGAGAGCGGGTGTGGCCAGGTCTCCCAGCCCCTCCTGAGCGGCCATCTCTCCAGGCTGAGCAGGCGGATGGGGCTCGCTACTCCATAACCAAGGCCACCCTGGAGGCCCGGGGGACCGCGGGCCGCTCCCCGCGCTTCCCCCAGAGCGTGTTCAGGGGCACCGTGGAGGCTGGCTCGGGGGCAAATGCGACCGTCAGGGACGCGGCCTCCCCCACTCAGTTCCTGAGGATCTGGGCTGAGGACCCGGAGTTCCCGGTAGGTAGTCCCCGCCCCCCCCTGGGTCCGCCCGGCCTCCATGTGGGCGCTGAGGAGGCGCGGGGGCCCCGGGCCTGGGACTCATGGCCGCCCTGCCTAGGACCTCAACTCAGCCATCAGGTATCGAATCACCAACTCTTCGGACTTCACGATGGAGGGGGAGATTGTGCTGACCACCAGGGCCCTGCAGCATGCGAGCGTCTTCTACGCTGAGGTGTGTGTGGAGGGGGTCACGTGATTCTGAGGGGCTGGGGCAGGATACCCAGGAGGTACAAGCATCCTTCCACGCCAGGTGGAGGCCAACAACACCGTGACTGGGGCCACGGCAACTGCCACGGCCGAGATCCACGTGATGGAGCAGGAGCCCCCCGCTACCCCCCCCACAGGTGGGCCTCGGTGTCCCCCACGCAGGGGAGGGCCTCCGCTGGGGCCCTGCCTCCTGCCCCGCTGGGGACCCGCTGACCAGCTCTGGCCCTCACCCACCTTTAGGTACTACTCTGAGGCCTCCTGTCTCATCCACACCCGGGCTCCCCCCCACTGAGGGAGCGGGCAGCTCCCCCCCCTCAGCCACGCCCGGTGGGGACTCAGCACAGACGCTGAAGCCAGGAAGCGCCCAGACCACGATGAGCCCCGGCCCCAGCAGGAGCCCCCCAGCTGCAGGTAGCCCCGCCTTGGTGGCGCTCCAGCCCCCTCCTGACTCAGGACCCAGTGGTTTGTCACTCACAGGGCTCGGCAAGGGCGGCCTGGCCCCAAACCCCAGCGGCCTTTTCTGCGTTCAGGGGCTGGGCAGGGGCCAGATCTGAAATTCAGCCAGCCCCACTTTTACCAGTTAGGTAAACCATTAGGTTTATCTTTTTTCCCACCGGCGTCCAGCACAGCTGTTAGTTTAAGGAACGCCTTCCTGATGATGTGGAGACACGGGGTGGGCGTTGAGCTCGGAAGGCCAGCAGTGGGGAGCTTCCGCAGGGAGCTGCTGGGGAGATGGAGGCAGGAGCCCACACAGTGAGACCCTGTCCTTGGAGAATGAATTACATCACTTCCAGGCCCCCAGGGGTCCCCTCTGCCCCGCCCCGAGGCCACGGGCAGCCCGGGCAGGCACCTTCACTGTCAGCCAAACTCCTTCCCACCGGGAGCCAACGCTCGGCACAGGTCCGGGGTTCAGGTCTCGGCTGGAGACCGCCTTGCACTGCCCCAGTGTATCTGCAGTGCCCTGCCGGGTGTGGGGTCAGCAGGGCCTGACCTGCCAGTTGTCCTAGAGAAGTGGTCACCAAGTGCGATTTCTGAGTGGGGTGACTGGACACACTGCCCACGTAGAGTCCCACCTCAGGTCTAACTGAGGGGGACTGAAAGTGGGAGGGCACTCGACCGGGTCATCTTGGAAGCTGCTGCCCTGCACGGCATTCCCTCCATGCCGCCCCCCTACTGCCCTGCACGGAATGCCCTCCTCCATGCCCCCGCTGCTGCCCTGCACCGCATGCCCTCCTCCATGCCCCCGCTGCTGCCCTGCACCGCATGCCCTCCTCCATGCCCCCCTACTGCCCTGCACTGCATGCCCTCCTCCATGCCTCCCTACTGCCCTGCACCGCATGCCCTCCTCCATGCCCCCCTACTGCCCTGCACCGCATGCCCTCCATGCCGCCCCCCTACTGCCCTGCACCGCATGCCCTCCATGCCGCCCCCTACTGCCCTGCACCGCATGCCCTCCATGCCACCACTGCCCTGCACCGCATGCCCTCCATGCCGCCCCCTACTGCCCTGCACCGCATGCCCTCCATGCCGCCCCCTACTGCCCTGCACCGCATGCCCTCCATGCCGCCCCCTACTGCCCTGCACCGCATGCCCTCCATGCCGCCCCCCTACTGCCCTGCACCGCATGCCCTCCATGCCCCCGCTGCTGCCCTGCACCGCATGCCCTCCTCCATGCCCCTGCTGCCCTGCACAGCATGCCCTCCATGCCGCCACCCCCGCTGCCCTGCACCGCATGCCCTCCTCCATGCCCCCCCGCTGCCCTGCACCACATGCCCTCCATGCCCCCCCCGCTGCCCTGCACCGCATGCCCTCCTCCATGCCCCCGCTGCCCTGCACAGCATGCCCTCCATGCCCCCCGCTGCCCTGCACCGCATGCCCTCCTCCATGCCCCCGCTGCCCTGCACCGCATGCCCTCCTCCATGCCCCCGCTGCCCTGCACCGCATGCCCTCCTCCATGCCCCCGCTGCCCTGCACCGCATGCCCTCCTCCATGCCCCCGCTGCCCTGCACCGCATGCCCTCCTCCATGCCCCCACTGCCCTGCATGGCATGCCCTCTGTGCCCCCCCCACTGCCCTGCATGGCATGCCCTCCTCCATGCCCCCGCTGCCCTGCACAGCATGCCCTCCTCCATGCCCCCGCTGCCCTGCACAGCATGCCCTCCATGCCCCCCCGCTGCCCTGCACCGCATGCCCTCTGTGCCCCCCCGCGGTCCCTCCCGCAGTGGCCTGACCTCCCTGCGCCCTGGCCTTGGTAACCCTGCCGCCTCTCCTTCAGAGTCGGTAGCACCCACCCCGTGGATCCTCAGCCTGGAGCAGGACCGGGTTGGGCTGGGTCTTGCGGTGCCCAGGGCGTGTCAAAGGAAGGGGCCATGATGTCTTTGGCAGGAGGCGGCCCCGGGGGTGACAGCCAGCCGGGCGTGGGCCAGCCGGGCGCGGGCCAGCACTTCTCCACAGTGGACATGGCGGTGCTGGGCGGTGTGCTGGGCGCGCTGCTCCTGCTGGCCCTCATTGGCCTGGTCATCCTCCTCCATAAGCAGTATGGTCACCGGCTCCACTGTTGCTCTGGCAAAGCGGGGGTGAGGCCCTTGGAGGGGGAGGGGACTGGGCAAGCTGGGAGAGGGACAGGCAGAGAGGCTGGGGGGAGGGGAGGGAGTGGGGGAGCAAAGATAGGAGGGAGGCAGGGGGCTAGCCAGGCAACCAGGGGGCTGGATTCGCAGGGGGAGGACACCAGGGTGGGAAGGTGGCGAGGGTGGGGAGGGGAGGGGGCGGGCGGCAGGGTGGGTGTGGGAGCCGGGCTGGCTGGCTGACGTCCTTCCCATGTCCCCAGGAGCCCCAGGCCCTGGGTTCTGACAACCAGGCCTTCCTCAAAGAGGATGAGGCTGCCTGGGCACCCAGCCCCAGCCCTGAGCCGCAGCCCACACCCCCGGAGGAGACCCCTGTGTCTCCCGACCCGGAGACCCCTGAGCTGCCCACCCCCGCGCAGCCCAGGCCGGAGCCCCTGGGCCTGGCCCCGGGGACCCCCGCGCCCGCTGGGGCTGCAGACAGCCCCTCGGCGGTGAGATCCATCCTGACCAAGGAGCGTCGGCCCGAGGGCGGCTACAAGGCCGTGTGGTTTGGGGAGGACATCGGGGCCGAGGCCGACGTGGTGGTCCTCAACACGCCCGCTGCAGAGGTGGACGGCCCCGGCAACGCGGGCAGCGAGGACGAGGGCAGCAGCAGCGACGAGGACGCCGGCCGCAGGACCCCCCCGGCCGGCAGCCCCGACTCCACCTACATCTAGCCGGCCCCCCACCCCGGAGCCCCGTCTACTGTCCTTCCTGGTGCACAATAAAGAACCGCTTTGGAGCCCTGAGTCCAGGACATCAGGCCCGCTGGGCCGGGATCCCAACACCTCCAGCTGCTCCTGCTTCCCACTGAGGGCCCATGGCCACTGTCCCCTCTCCCCAGCCCCGAGGGTCTGAATAGCTTCCCATAAACCCAGGCAGCTGGCCGCCAGGAAGTTCCTTTACTGATGTGACCTTCTCTGGATTTTTTCTTGCCAGTCTGGGGCTTGAACTCAGGGCCTAGGCGCTGTCCCTGAGCTTCTTTTGCTCAAGGCTAGTGCTATAGCTGGGCACTGGTGGCTCACGCCTGTAATCCTAGCTACTCAGGAGGCTGAGATCTGAGGATGGGGTTCAAAACCAGACCGGGCAGGAGACTCCTATCTCTAATAAACCACTAGAAAACCAGAAGTGGCGCTGTAGCTCAAGTGGTAGAGCACTCGCCTTGAGCTGAAGAGCTGAGGGACAGCGCCCAAGCCCAGAGTTCAAGCCCCACGACCTACAAAAAAAAAAAAAAAGGCTAGTGCTGTATCAGTTGAGCCACAGCACTACTTCTGGCTTTCTCTGTATATGTGGTGCTGAGGAATCAAACCCAGGGCCTCATGCATGTGAGGCAAGCCCTCTGCCACTTTTTTGTTGTTGTTGTTCAATCATGGGCCTGAACTCTGGGCATGGGCGCTGTCCCTCAGCTCTTCAGCTCAAGGCGAGCGCTCTACCACTTGAGCTACAGCACCACTTCTGGTTTTCTAGTGGTTTATTAGAGATAGGAGTCTCACGGTCTTTTCTGCCCAGGCTGGCTTTGAACCGTGATCCTCAGATCTCAGCCTTCTGAGGAGCTAGGATTACAGGCGTGAGCCACCAGTGCCCGGCTTACCACTTCCACTTTTTTCCTGCTTATGTGGTGCTGAGGAATGGAACCCAAGGGCCTCATGCATGCAAGGCAAGTGCTACCACTGAGCTGCCTTCCCAGCCCCTCTGGCCATCTTTGGATCTCTATTTCTCAACCCAGCCCAGAGACTCATCTGCCATGAAGCCTTCTGGGGAGGGGCCTCTTGGTTCTCAGCCTCCTTCTGAAGTCTGTGCCCTAGGCAGGGAGGCCTGTGTGCAGGGCCCCGTGGGGCGGGTGCAGGAGGTCCTCTGTAATATAATGCTGCCGCTCTCCCACCAGCTTGCTTCCTCCAGGGCCCAGGCTGGACTTGCTCCCCTTGGGTCGCCAGCATCTCCTTAAAGTTAAGGTACCACCCATTTTCCCACGAGTTTTAATTTGGGGCGTGACTGTTCCTATCTAAGCAGGTTGTTAATGCTTCCTGCTTCCGGCCCCTCCCATTACCTTTACAGGGCAGGGAGGAAGGTCTAGGTTTCGGATCAGCTTGTCTACACCGGGAACAAACCCCTGGTTTGCTCTGTGCTTCCTGGAGGAGGAAAGGACCCCTCGGATGCACCTGGTTTAGAAGAGCAGGGGGGAGCAGATCTGTCCCTCCTGGGCACTGTCCAGGCCCTCTGGGGATGGGACAGGGAGGGACAGGGTGGAGAGGGACGGCCGGAGGGAGGGCCGGGGCCGGAGCAGGGGTGGCTGAGCGCTGGGGACCAACCTGACTGGAGGGTGGGGGACAGGATGGGGGCAGGACAGCTGGGGCAAGATGGCCGGAGCCGTGGGGACGGGGGGCAGGGATGGATGAGGCTGGAGACAGGCTGGCCGGAGGGCGGGGCCAGGCCGGCTGCAGGGCGGGAGTGGGCGGGCCTGGGCGGCTCGGGTTCCTGCCTGCCCCGCCCTCCACTATAAGAGCTCAGGCACCCTTTGCTGGGAGAGGAAACTTTCCGCCCCGGCGGTCCCGGTACCAGGTAGGGGCCCCGGCTTAGGTGGAGCGGTGGGGGGGAGGTGGGGGAGGTGAGGCGGCGAGGAGCCTGGGGTCCTTGTCCCCACTGTGGATGGCCGTCTGGCTGTCGGGGCAGAGCAAAGGGCCAGAGGACCCGAGAGCGGGGGGGGGGGGGGGGGGGGGCCTACGAGAGGGTTCCCACCAGCAGCCCAGGGCTGGGGCAGGCCTGGGTGGGGGTGGGGGGCCTGGGTTGGCTGGGTGGGCCGGGTGGAGGTGGCCGTGGCCTGGGGCCCGAGCTCCTGGGCCTGGGCTCCGGACCTGGGAAAGCGCTGCCCGCCCGCCCGCCCGCCTGCCCGCCCGCCCGCCCGCCTGCCCGCCGCAGCTCTGGAGTTTAGGTTTCGTTTCCAGAGCCGCAGTTTCACTTTCCCAGCCTGGGCCGGCCCTCCCCACTGCCTCTCCTGCCTGTCTCCCGCAGGGTCCTGCCTGCGACCTCCGTCCAGGCCCGGACGCTGGATCAACATCTGTGACTCCACGTGTGTGCACCCGCCACATCTGCGGTCACACAGACAGCCACCTTGGCCACAAACCCATAAGTAGGCAACACAGGTGGCTACAAGTGTACAGCGCACATCTGTGATCCTGCACGGCAACATCTTGGGTCACACCTGTGATTCCTGGCTACACAAATTCCCCCCTAGCAGCCGTGGCAACTGCAGGACGGGTCCTGAGACCACGTCTCTGACGCCAAGGGCCCCCTGACCTCCAGACTGTCCCCACAAGAAGGAGCAATGGCTGCGGCTCAGGACAGGTGAGAGCACCTCCCCCCCTGCCCTGAGGGTGTGCCTGGCTGCAGGCCTGACTGCCGCGTCTGCCCTGCGTGCAGGGTTGTCCAGCGTGTGCTGTTTGGCGAGTGGCTCCTGAGTGAGGTCAGCAGTGGCCGGTATGAGGGGCTGCGGTGGCTGGACGAGACCCACACTGTCTTCCGTGTGCCCTGGAAGCACTTCGCTCGCAAGGATCTGGGGGAGGCAGACGCACGCATCTTCAAGGTGAGACCCAGCCCTGCACACGCAAGCCTCTTCCGGGCGCACGGCGGGCCTCCCCCAGCCACCTCCTCTGTCCTCACCAGGCCTGGGCCGTGGCCCGGGGCAGGTGGCCACCCAGCGGCAGTGGAGGCGACCAGCCCTCCCTGGAAGCCGAGGCTGCGGAGCGCGCTGGCTGGAAAACCAATTTCCGCTGTGCACTGCGCAGCACCCGACGCTTCGTGATGCTGCAGGACAACTCTGGGGACCTGGTCGACCCCCACAAAGTCTACATGCTCAGTTCCGAGCCAGGGGGCAGAGGTGAGGCGCGCCGAGGGCTGGGCCAGGGAGGCGGGAAGAACAGCGGAGGACCTACTGTGTGTGTCTCACTGCTCTCCAGGATGTCAGATTTAGTTTTAGAAACTGGCCTGGGCCTGGTAAAGACTTGGTGCAGCCTTGGGCTGGCTCCTTCCCAGGCAGGCCCAAGTGCTAGGCTGTGACTGGGGGGGCGGGGGGGGGGGTACTGGAACTGGAGAGCCCTGGGGCTGTTCATTCACAGCCAGGTCTCCCGCCAGCCTCCGAAATCCCAGCTGTCCACCCGGGGGAGGAAGAGGCCTTCAGAGCTGCCCCACCAGCACAGGTACAGTCTGACCCACCGCCTCTCCCTAGGCGTGGGGCCTGAGCAGCTGCTGGCCTGACTTGTTCTTCCTTGCAGGGAGGAGTCCCAGGGCCATTCCTGACAGGAGGTGCTGAGTCCCACACCCCAGGACCTCTGGCCACCATGGGGAGTGATGCAGGGGACCTCCCGCTGTTTGGGGTTCTGCAGCAGAGTCTCCTGGGGGGTCCCTTGCTGGAGGCTGCATTGGGAGGAAACCTGGCCCTCCCCCAGGCTCCCGGTGAGACTCCAGGCTCCTCTCTGCAGGAGACAGGGCAGGGGCCTGGCAGAGCCCCCTGGGCTGACCCTTGACCAAGATGTGGAGGAAGCAGGGCAGGGAAGCTGGGACACTGGGACACCACGTCACCGTCAGCACTAAGCAGCTCCTCTGTGGTTCCTGGTGCAGCGCACCCTGAGGAGCCCAGTGCCCCATGGACCATGGAGGACGTCCCCGGCCCCAGACCTCAGCACCCAGCACTGACCACGGGTGAGAGGGGCTTGGGGACAGGGCCAGCTCTGGTCTTCCTTCCCGGGCATGGACCCAGGGCACACACAGCCTGTGCTCACAGCTCCGTCCCTCCACAGAGCCTGGCCCGGGAGCCCTGGATGTGACCATCATGTACAAAGGCCGCACCGTGCTCCAGGCGGTGGTGGGGCACCCGGGCTGTGTGTTTCTGTACAACCCCACAGGCCCGGCTGCCCTGGCCACCGAGGCCCAGCCGGTCCTCTTCCCCAGCCCCGCTGAGCTCCCCGACCAGAAGCAGCTGCGCTACACAGAGGAGCTGCTGCGGCACGTGGCCCCCGGCCTGCAGCTGGAGCTGCGGGGGCTGGAACTGTGGGCCTTGCGCATGGGCAAATGCAAGGTGTACTGGGAGGTGGGAAGCCCACTGGGCTCTGCCAGCCCTTCCACCCCAGCGCAGCTGCTGGAGCGCAACTGCCACACGCCCATCTTTGACTTCGGCACCTTCTTCAGAGGTCAGTGGGGTGCCCTCGGGGGCTGTCCCAGGCGGTGCCCTGGCCACCTGCTCACCAGAGCCTCCTCTTGCAGAACTGGGCGAGTTCCGGGCGAGACAGCGCCCGGGATCCCCTCACTATACCATCTACCTGGGCTTTGGGCAGGACCTGTCCGCCAGAAGGCCCAAGGAGAAGAGCCTGATCCTGGTGAAGGTGAGGCCGGCGCTCTGGGTGGGGCGGGCGGCCTGGCCACAGACAGGAGTGACGAGACGCTCTCCCCTGCAGCTGGAGCCGCTGCTGTGCCGCGTGCATGTGGAGGGCGTGCAGCGGGAGGGCGTGTCCTCGCTGGACAGCAGCAGCCTGGGCCTGTGCCTGTCCAGCACCAACAGCCTCTATGATGACCTGGAGCACTTCCTCCTGACTTGGAGCGGCGGGCCCAGGCCGGCCGCCACCTCCCCTCAATAAAGAACGAGAGCCAGTGCTGTCATGGTAGAGTGGCACTAAGCAGTCAGGACGCTTCTCCCCGAGCAGCCGGCTGGCTAATGGCGCTGACTGATATGGCTGGGCCTGGATTACACCTCACCCCACCTCCCTCACAGAACCCCATCCCTGCACACTGCTTCATGGTGAGCTTTGCAGCCACCAAGTCCCTGCTGCATACAAATGCTCTGGAAGGCAGGCAGGGTGTGGGGGAGGGCGGCAGGCAGGCCTCCCTACAGGAGCACAAAGCAATCAGAAAAGGTAAGGCACCGCCACACCAGAGGTGCACGGTGCACAAGACACGAGCCAGCCGCGGCTCACTTCCCAATACTTAGTCGGTAGGAAAGATTCTCAAGGTAAGTCACTTTTGATAAATTAGAACACAATGGAAACATTGTATTTATAATATACATATAAAAAAAGTCCAGTTTGAGCAAGACAGGTGCAGACAGGTGTCGTCATGGAAGCCCGAGGCAGGAGTGCTGGTGGTCCCAGACCTTTGCCACTGAAGACACAGAACACAGCAGTGTCCCCAGGGGCCCTGCCCAGCGCTCCTGGCCTCAGGCTTCGGCCTGGGCAGGCACTTCCTCCCCAGCCTCCGCCTTCTTGTGCCTACGCATATGCTTGTACTTGTCCACGTATGCCTTCACCAAGTTGGCCACCTTCACGGGGTTGATCTCCCCACTCTTGCTGTGGCAAATCTGCAGGAAGAAGACTGTTACTCTGAGGCCTCGAACACCAGGCACTGACCGTGGCAGACCTGTCTGCCATCTCCAGGAAACATTCTCTAGCAGCTTGCTTGCCATCTTACAGGGCTGCAGGGCCTTCCTGTGAAACTGGAGACTCAGCACCACAGACAGTCCTGTTCGTTTCTCAGGGCCTTATCTACAGGCCAGGAGTAGCCTAGGCAATTTATTATTTTTATTATTTTTATTTTTTGGGCTGGTTGTGGGGCCTGAACTCTGGGCCTGGGCGCTGTCCCTCAGCTCTTCAGCTCAAGGCTAGCGCTCTACCACTTGAGCCACAGCGCCACTTCCGGCTTTTATTCTTTTTGCTTATGTGGTGCTGAGGAATCGAACCCAGGGCCTCAGGCATGCAAGGCAAGCGCTCTACCACTGAGCTACCTTCCCAGACCTAGACTAGGCAATTTTAACTTTAAACATCCCTAGGATTTGCCTTTGTTGTTGTTGTTGTTGGTTGTGGGGCTTGACCTCTAGGCCTGGGTGCTGTCCGAGTTCTTCATTTCAAGGCTAGGCTCTACCACTTGAGCCAAAGGGCTATTTCTGATCTTCTGGTGGTTACACAGGAGAGTAAGAGTCTCACAGCCTTTCTGCCCTGGCTGGCTTTGAACCACGATCCTCAGATCTCAGCCTCCTGAGTAGGTAGGATTATAGGCGTGAGCCACCAGTGCCTGGCTGGTATCTGCCTTTTCAACTGTCAACATGGCCCAGTCAGCTGATCCACAGTTAATTTATAGGCCCCGAAAGTCTGTGAGACAAAAAAATGGCAGTAGCCTATCATATTCAGGACTGGGCTTTCTGGTTTTGTTGAGGTTTCTCTGCCAGTCATGGGGCTTGAACTCAGGGGCTAGGTGCTCAAGGCTAGTGCTCCACTTGAGCCACAGCACCACTTTGGTCTGGGCATTCGACCTAACGACAGCCGTGCTCGCCTGCCCAAGCCCACCTTCTGTGTAGTGACAGCCGCGCATGCCTGTCCAAGCCCACCTCCCCCACGCACGCCCATCCAAGCCCACCTCCGCGCACGTGCGCCCGTCCAAGCCCACCTCCCCCGCGTCCGCGCACCCGCCCAAGCCCACCTCTGCGCACGTGCGCCCGTCCAAGCCCACCTCCCCCGCGTCCGCGCGCCCGCCCAAGCCCACCTCTGCGCACGTGCGCCCGTCCAAGCCCACCTCCCCCGCGTCCACGCGCCCGCCCAAGCCCACCTCTGCGCCCGCGCGCCCGCCCAAGCCCACCTTCTGGACGGCTTTGCGCAGGATGTCCTTGTACTCCTCCTTGGTCACCTCCCTCTTCTGGTAGAAGGGCTTGATGGCCAGCTTCACCTCCTCCACTGCTCGCTCCTGCATGTGGAGCTTCTTCATGTACTGCGAGAGAGAACATGTGGGACCTCACAGAACGGCCAGGACTTGGCCCAGGACCCTTTGGCTGGAGGCCTGCAGTGCTGGGAAATTCCTTCAGCCCAGGAGCATTAGAGACAACATCCGCTGTCCTCTACCAAAGCTGCTGTGCTAGATTCCGTTCTCGAACCCATCCCAAGGACTCTGGCTTCAAAACAAGATGGAAGCCCGCACAGGAAGGGGTAGTGCTTACCTCTTCCTTCTTGGTCTTCTCTGCAGATGGCCTGGGAGTGGCAGTCCTTTCCTCTGAGTTATTGGCCGTTGTGGCTTGACCGGCCAGCTCTGAGGCTGTGGCTAACATGGTGGGTACAGGGGCCAGGCCCTGTACTGGGCCACAGCCTGCCAAAGGAAGACTCCCCTGCAGGATAAACTGGACCGGGGGCGGGCTGACCAGTGGGTAGGGCAGGATGCTTGCGGGCTGAGCTGGAGCAGGAGGCATGTTTGGGCTGTAAACCTGGACAAGAATGTTCCTACTGAGTCCTGAGCCACTCCCAGAGCAGAAGGGGCCAGGCAGAAGGGAAGCAGGACCATCTGTCAGGCCGGACCCCTGCCTGCACGGCCCACTGGTCCAGCACATGGCCCCGCACTCACCTGAGAGGAGTCTGTGTCAGGGAACCCAGTCTCCAGGAGCATGTGGCTAGGAGGGGGCAGCTGGGAGAACAGCACCTGCTGAACCCCCGTGGGGGCCCCGTCCTCCGCATCCCAGGCTCCTTCCTGAGGTCTGTGAAGTAGTGTCCCTGAGGGCCCAAGAGACAGAGGATGGAGGTACCCTGTGGCCTGCTCCTTGTGCAAGCTATCCAGCAATGCGATCACAGGCTGAGCCGTAGATCTGCCAATCTCCAAGGAACTGGATTATGTGTGTGTAAGCCCCAGAGAGCCAGGGAAGGGCTGGGAAGGTGGCTCAGTGGTAGAGCGCTCGCCTTGCATGCATGAGGCCCTGGGTTCGATTCCTCAGCACCACATGAGCAAAAAGAAAAAAGCTGTAAGTGGCGCTGTGGCTCAAGTGGTAGAGCGCTAACCTTGAGCTGAAGAACTGAGGGACAGCGCCCAGGCCCAGAGTTCAGGCCCCACGACCGACCCAAAAAAAAAAAAAAAGAGCCAAGGGAAGCAAGAGGCTCTGGGGGTGTGCCCCCCCACAGGCCGCAGTGGCTCTCGGGGTGTGTGCCCCCACAGGCCGCAGTGGCTCTCGGGGTGTGCGCCCCCACAGGCCACAGTGGCTCTCGGGGTGTGTGCGCCCCCACAGGCCGCAGTGGCTCTCGGGGTGTGCCCCCCACAGGCCGCAGTGGCTCTCGGGGTGTGTGCCCCCACAGGCCGCAATGGCTCTCGGGGTGTGCGCCCCCACAGGCCGCAGTGGCTCTCGGGGTGTGTGCGCCCCCACAGGCCGCAGTGGCTCTCGGGGTGTGTGCGCCCCCACAGGCCGCAATGGCTCTCGGGGTGTGCCCCCCCACAGGCCGCAGTGGCTCTGGGGGTGTGCGCCCCCACAGGCCGCAGTGGCTCTGGGGGTGTGTGCCCCCCACAGGCCGCAGTGGCTCTCGGGGTGTGCGCCCCCCCACAGGCCGCAGTGGCTCTCGGGGTGTGCCCCCACAGGCCGCAGTGGCTCTCGGGGTGTGCCCCCACAGGCCGCAGTGGCTCTCGGGGTGTGCGCCCCCCACAGGCCGCAGTGGCTCTGGGGGTGTGCGCCCCCACAGGCCGCAGTGGCTCTGGGGGTGTGCCCCCCCACAGGCCGCAGTGGCTCTGGGGGTGTGCGCCCCACAGGCCGCAGTGGCTCTCGGGGTGTGCCCCCCCACAGGCCGCAGTGGCTCTCGGGGTGTGTGCGCCCCCACAGGCCGCAATGGCTCTCGGGGTGTGCCCCCACAGGCCGCAGTGGCTCTCGGGGTGTGCCCCCACAGGCCGCAATGGCTCTCGGGGTGTGTGCCCCCCACAGGCCGCAATGGCTCTCGGGGTGTGCCCCCCCACAGGCCGCAGTGGCTCTCGGGGTGTGTGCGCCCCCACAGGCCGCAATGGCTCTCGGGGTGTGCCCCCACAGGCCGCAGTGGCTCTCGGGGTGTGCGCCCCCCCACAGGCCGCAATGGCTCTCGGGGTGTGCCTCCCCACAGGCCGCAGTGGCTCTGGGGGTGTGCGCCCCCCCACAGGCCGCAGTGGCTCTCGGGGTGTGTGCCCTCCCACAGGCCGCAGTGGCTCTGGGGGTGTGCGCCCCCCCACAGGCCGCAGTGGCTCTCGGGGTGTGCGCCCCCACAGGCCACAGTGGCTCTCGGGGTGTGCGCCCCCACAGGCCGCAGTGGCTCTGGGGGTGTGCCCCCCACAGGCCGCAGTGGCTCTGGGGGTGTGCGCCCCCCCACAGGCCGCAGTGGCTCTCGGGGTGTGCGCCCCCACAGGCCACAGTGGCTCTCGGGGTGTGCGCCCCCACAGGCCGCAGTGGCTCTGGGGGTGTGCCCCCCACAGGCCGCAGTGGCTCTGGGGGTGTGCGCCCCCACAGGCCACAGTGGCTCTCGGGGTGTGCGCCCCCACAGGCCGCAGTGGCTCTGGGGGTGTGCGCCCCCCCACAGGCCGCAGTGGCTCTGGGGGTGTGCGCCCCCCCACAGGCCGCAGTGGCTCTCGGGGTGTGCGCCCCCACAGGCCGCAGTGGCTCTGGGGGTGTGCGCCCCCACAGGCCGCAATGGCTCTGGGGGTGTGCGCCCCCCCACAGGCCGCAGTGGCGCCCCGCCCCGCCCCGCCCGCCTCTTCGCCTACTCACGTGGGGCTCTGTCCGGGGCTGGGACGCCGCCTCCAGCCTCTTGTAGGTTCCAGGTGACTCTCTTCACCAGAGCTCTGGACCGCAAAAGCGGGGCCTGTGCCACAGCGTCCTCGGGCCTGACCACCTCACAGGCCTCCTTCACCTCAGGGGCCACACCCAGGGCACTGGGAGTGGGGGCAAGCGTCTCTGCCACATCCTGCCTGAGTGGACACTGCTCTGGGGGGCCCTCTGGTGGTGGTGTGGGCTGTGAGAGGCCATCATGGATGAGGGACACCTCCCTCTGGATGGCTGCCAGGGTGGTATCATGCAGCTGGCTGGCCAGGGGCAGGGCAGGATTTGACAGAAGGTCTCGCTCTGGGGAGGAGTCGGTGCTTTCAGGGGAAGGAGGTGAGCTCATGTCATCAAGCTGGATAAAGAGGGCTTCGTTTGAAAAGTCCTCGAAGACGTGGCCCGCCTCCACAGAGTCGCCATAGTCCAGATCCTCGAGTGGGCACTCGGCCGGCACCTCCAGGGCAGGGGGCGCCGCAGAGGGGTCCGGGTCAGCCAGCACCACTTCGGGCAAGGTGCCCACTCCTGCTGCGGCCGGCAGCGTTTCCGGGTGGTCTCCATCCTGCTGCAGGGCGGGGGCAGGGGAAGCCTCCCTCCCAGCGTCCTTCCTCTCCGGGGAACGAGGCGGCTTCTCGTGGGGACGAGGCTGCCGAGCCCTGTGCTCCGAGCCAGGCGATGGCGATCTCCACCGCCTCCTCTCTTGAGACCGGGATGAGCTCTCCTTCTTATCGGCTCGCTCTCGGCTGCGCTCTCGCTGGTGCTTGTGCCTCCGGGTCCTCTCGAGGCTGCTGGGAGGGGAGCACTCCCTCCCACGAGGCCTGGACCCCGAGCGACGCCTCCTCTTCCTCCTGCGCTCAGAGGAGCTGCCGGGGCTCACAGAGCGGGACTGGGCCTGCCTCCGGCTCCGGCCCCGAGAACCCCGCCTCCACTCTTTATCCCTGCCCTTGGCCTTCTTCCTCTTTGCTTTCTCCTGGCTGCTGGCACGGTCACTGGAAGATCTTCGGCCCTTGGCCTTGGCCCGGTGCCTCCTAGCATGCTCCTCAGCCACAGGTGATGCTGAGTGCGAAGTCCTGTCCCTGGAGCCAGAACGGGTACTGGAGCGCATCCTCCGGTGCTCCCTGGCCGACCTCTTTCTCTTGGCCTTCTTCCCACCTCGGGAACTGCAAGTGGACGGGGAGCGCGACGGGGCCCGCAGCTCGACAACCCTGTGGGTGGTCACCGGCCGCACAGGGGGGCTGGGCGTAGCATCTGGTTCCAGGACAGTCACGCAAGTCACCGTCCGCTCCTCGGAGCCAAAGAAGGGGCCACGGGATACTGCATCGTCGTCGTCCCAGGGGTCTGCCAGGGAGGACCGCTGCGTCCGCAGGGCTGGACTCTGACGCTCTGTGGGATCCTCATCTAGCCCTTCTCTTTCCACGTAAGAGGCCCCCTGGGTAGGGCCCTCGCTCTGGAACTTGAGTGTGCCAGATGTGGACTCTCCAGGCGGGTCTGGCTCTGGTTCACTCCCAAAGACGCTATCTACCCTGTAGGAGGTGACGCAGCGCACAGCCTGGCACGGGGGAGCCTTAGGACTATGGATGGAGATGGTCCTTGTGATCTCAGATGGCAGGAGGCTGGGGCCAAGACTCTCAGGGCTGCTGCTTCGAGGGCTTGAGTCAGAGCCAGTGGGGTCAAAGGGGTCGTATATCTCACTCTTGAGCTGCTTTGTCTTTTTGATGGAGAAGAGAGGGGAAGGATTCTCCTTCTTCTGCAGCTTGCTGTCCACAGGCCGGAATGTATTACAGAAGCCAGGGCTAGACACCTGGTTACAGTGCGCGGTGTTTCCTGGGATATTGATCCGGAAGCTCTCGAAGGTCGACCCAACACCCTTCCCTCTTGAAGCTCCCAGTGGGGCCAAGCTTCCGTGGGAACGGGAGCTGCCCATTTGTGAACTGGGCTCCTGGGGGGCCCTGCTGCTTGGCTTGCTCTCTGCCCTGTTTCGCCCTGGCTGCCCTGGGCCCTCTCTACCTGTCAGGCGACTGATGCACGTGCTGGGGATCTCGATGCTCTGACCTCGGGCCGGGTCCCGTCTGCTGCCACTGCTGTCCCTTTGGACCTTCGGTATCCTGGGCAGCTCTGAGATACTGGCTCTCCTGGGAACTACTTTTGGGTGATGTCCAAGGGTTGTGCTTCTAGGTGGAGGATTCGAATGACCGGTAGAGATATTAGGCGAGGCAGAAACAAGAGGCAAGACCTGTGCACTGGTGCCATTAAGCCAGAGTTTGCCACTCTGTCTAGGTCCACTCTGGTTTGATGGCTTCTGGGCGTGGCCTGACCCAGGGATTGCAGATGAGTCCGGCCTCACAGGCGCCCCCACTGTGTGGGCCGGGCTGCGGTGCAGGGCCGACCTGCCCCAGCCGCTTAGGCCAGAGCTCTGTGGCTGGCCACTGGGGGCGAGTCCGCTGGCTGTGCTCCCTGACGCTGGCGTGCCAGGCTGCGCAGCATCAGCTCCCCTGGCTCTCGTCGCGTCCTGCCTTCTAGATGGAGCTACAACGGTGCGCTGGAGGGACACGGGAGCTACGTAACAAGAAGATCAGATGGCAATCATTTCACCTCGTTCCTGTCCATTCTCCCCTACTCCTCACCCACTGCTACTTCTGTTGCTGCTGCTTTATAGAGGTGCGACTGTGGGGTAGGATGTGTTCTGCAGCTGCACTGGGCCAGCCTCGGGGGTGGGGTCAGGGAGGAACCACAGACATGCCAGACATGCCGCTCTCACGTGACGACTCTGACGTGACGACTGCCTTGTGTTTAAGCTCCGCAGGCTCCCGGCCCTCAGCTCTCTGGTTCACATTCACAGCAGAGCCTGAGAAGCTGGGCTGACATGGCTGCCTCTGGAGAAAGTGCGTCTCCCCTCCCAGAGCTGGAAGGAAGGGGTGACAACCCAAGGTGCTTACCTGCCCTCTTGGCACTGAGAGAGCCGTCCCGGTGGATGATGACGTCAGCGCTGCTCATCATCAGAAGGCTCTGGCCAGACAGGATGCTCCCCAGAAGGTCAGGGACCGGGGCTTCCTCCACACCGGGCTCTGGGGCCATGGCAGGGACCTGTCTGCTATGGGCAGACCCAGGGAGATTCCTGAGACCACCCCCTCCACAGCTCTGACATTTATGCTGCCCCTGTTTACTACTAGGACAAGAGCTGGCAGGAAAACTTTTTTTCTTTTGGTCAGTTGTGGGGCTTGAACTCTGGGCCTGGGCGCTGTCCCTTAGCTCTTCAGCTCAAGGCGAGTGCTCTACCACTTGAGCCACAGCACCACTTCTGGGTTTTCTGGTGGCTCATTGGAGATAAGCGTCTCATAGCCTTTCCTGCCCAGGCTGGCTTTGAACCAAGATCCTCAGATCTCAGCCTCCTGAGTAGCTAGGATGACAGGTGTGGGCCATCGGCACCTGGCCTGGCAGGAAACAGTCTCTAGAGTTGGTGAGTGTGGACCGGGCTCCTGCCTTGGCGGGGGCCCCATTCCTCTTCTGCCAGGGGCTCTCAGGCCCTGATGCAGCATGGCGCTGACCTCAAACATTCCAGAGCCAAGGGGAGACCACAGAGAGAGCCCAGCAATGTGGCCATGGCCCCTGCTTGGCCCTCCCACACACTCCTAGTGCCACATACCTGGGAAGTCCCATAGAGACAGGTCTAGCCACGGGCTGGTGAGACCGCAGGGCTGAGCGGGACAGCACCCTCCTCTTGACACTCAGAGGGGAAGGGGGCTCGGTGGAGAGCTCTTCACTGCTGGAAAGGAACACATGTCAAAGGGAGGGATGACAGCTCGGCGCCAGCAGGGGTTGCCTGTGTTAAACAAATCTGAGAGAGATCTAGAGAACGCCAGGCCCACAACCCTCCAGGTCCAAGGGTGACGGGAGCTGGTGCCCCTGTCAGATAGTCATCTGTGTAGTCACCTGTCAAAGGGGTCCAGCTCGTAGGGGTCTCCAAACAGGGACAGGGAAGCTGCTCCGATATCTGCTCGCATTAGCCCCAGCGAGGGGTCTACTGGCTTGTACACTGATGGCACGCAGGTGCCACGCACAGGCCTGCGGAGGCCCAGCGTCCGCGCTATACGGGCGCGAGCTGTGACGTCATTCTGAACAGAAGCAACAGAAAGGAATAACTGATGAGCAAGAATGACATGTAGGTTGGAAGTGGTGGCTCATGTCTATTATGCTAGCTACTTGGGAGGCTGAGATCTGAGGATCGTGGCTTAAAGCCAGCCCAAGCAGAAAAGTCTATGAGAATCTCTACTGAACTATCAAAAAAAGCCAGAAGTTGGGCTGGGAAGGTAGCTCAGTGGTAGAGCGCTTGCCTTGCATGCATGGGGCCCTGGGTTCGATTTTTCAGCACCAAATAAGCAGAAAAAGCTGGAAGTGGCGCTGTGGCTCAAGTGGTAGAGGGCTAGCCTTGAGCTGAAGAACTGAGGGACAGCGCCCAGGCCCAGAGTTCAGGCCCCACAACCGACCAAAAAAAAAAAAAAAAAAAGAAAAGAAAAGCCGGAAGTGGAGTTGTAGCTCAATTGATACAGTGAACATAAAAGCTCCAGGACAGAGGCCAGGCCCTGGTTCAAGCTCCAGGACAGCACAAAAAAATAAATAAATAAATAAATAAATAAATAAAAGGTCTGAGGGAGACTGATCTCCAACTACCAAAAGGCCAGAAGTGGAGATGTGGCCCAAGTGGTAGAGTACTATCCTTAAACAAAATCAGTGAGGGCTGGGAATGCGGCTTAGTGGTGGCAGAGTGCTTGCCTAGCATGCGTGAATTCCTTCAGTACCACATACAAAGAAAAAGCCAGAACTGGTATTGTAGCTCAAGTGAGAGTGCTAGCCTTGAGCAAAAGAAGCTAAGAGAGGGCTGGTAAGGTGGCTCAGTGGTAAGGCGCTTGTCTTGCATGCCTGAGGCCCTGGGTTCGATTCCTCAGCACCACATAAGCAAAAAGAAAAAAGCTGGACGTGCCAGGCGCTGGTGGCTCACGCCTGTAATCCTAGCTACTCAGGAGGCTGAGATCTGAGGATTGAGGTTCAAAGCCAGCCCGGGCAAGAGAGACCGTGAGACTCCTATCTCCAATAAACCACCAGAAAACCGGAAGTGGCGCTGTAGCTCAAGTGGTAGAGCACTAGCCTTGAGCTGAAGAGCTGAGGGACAGCGCCCAGGACCAGAGTTCAGGCCCCACAACCAACCCCCCCCCCAAAAAAAAAAAAACAAAAAACAAATAGTAAGAAGCTCAGGGACAGTGTCCAGGGTTTCACCAGCCCCAGAACTGGCAAAAAAAGAAAAGAAAAAAGATCAGCAATGGCACCCAGGCCCTGAGTTCAAGCCCCAGGACTAGAACCAAAAACAACAACAATAACCAACCAAGGTGAAGATATGAGCCAGGGTAGAAGGCCTCTCTAGCAAGTTCAAGGCCCTGAGCCCAATCTTCAATGCTACAAGAAATAAACAAATAAAAAGAATAAAATCGCTGGTGGCTCATGCTTATAATCCTAGCTACTCACAAATCCTAGCTACTCACAAAGCAGAGATTTGAGGATGCTGGTTCAAAGCCAGCCCAGGCAAGAAAATCCATGAGATTCTTATCTCCACCAGAAAACTGGAGGTAGTGCCCAAAGTGATAGATCTCTAGCCTTGAGCAAAAGCACTCAGGGATAGCGCCTAGGCCCTTAGTTCAGACCCCATGACCACCACAAACAACCACAACAAAAAACCTAAAATGGGTGCTGGTAGCTCATGCCTATAATCCTATATACTCAGGAGGCTGAGATCTGTGCAGTTCAAAGCTCGCCAGGGCAAGAAAGCCCCTGAGACTCTTATCTCCAATTAACCACCAGAAAACTGGAAGTGGCGCTATGTCTCAAAGAGGTAGAGTGCTAGCGTTGAGCGAAAAAGCTCAGGGACAGCACCCAGGCCCTGCGTTCAAGCCTCACGACTGACAGAAACAAATGAAAAAACACAAATAACTTTAAAAAATGATATAGATCCAGAAAAGATGTGGCAAACACTTGGCTAATGGTTGTGATTCAGTTTTGTGTTATAAAGAAATATGCTCTGGCCGGGCGCTGGTGGCTCACGCCTGTAATCCTAGCTACTCAGGAGGCTGAGATCTGAGGATCGCGGTTCAAAGCCAGCCCGGGCAGGAAAGACCATGAGACTCCTATCTCCAATAAACCACCAGAAAACCGGAAGTGGCGCTGTAGCTCAAGTGGTAGAGCGCTCGCCTTGAGCTGTAAGAGCTGAGGGACAGCGCCCAGGCCCAGAGTTCAAGCCCCACGACCGACAAAAAAAAAAAAAAAGAAATATGCTCTGTGTCAGCCCAGGGATCTACGTAAGGACAACAGCTAGGAGGGGCCCAGCGACAGCATGAGGCTATCCAGTGAACAACCAGGGTACTACCTATGGCAAAGGCCTGAGCGTATCCCTGCCATCACTACCCCCCAAGCTCTGACAGCAGGTGAACCAGGTATGTGGGGCAAAGACACCACACACTTTTGCCTACTTCTACCTTCTACTAGGCAAGAGCTGGCAGGAAAGTATCTCCACCAGTTAATGGCTATGGCCCAGGCTGCTGGGGCTCTAGGCTGCTTGTGAGCAAGAGTCCTCTGCCTAGAGGGCTTGCCTCCTTTCCATACCCATCTGCTCCCATCCCAGACACCATGAGCCAGCTGCCCAGACCAAGCAGACACCGCGTGAACGTGACTTCTCTCTGCCCACATGGGTCCCAGGGGTTATCCTACAACCCTTGTATATCCTGTACACACCCCTCAGTATATCTGGCTTCTGGGGACTGGAGGCATTCCCTATCCTGCTTTTGACTTCTGCCCCAAGAGAAGCTGACTGTTCTCAGGGAACTACAAAGTAGCTGCAGAGAGAAGCACTCAGATGTCGTCTGCGGCGAGACCCATAGGAAAGCCACCAAGTCTGAAAACCACTGCAGGTTCTTACCTTTGTCTTTTTCCCCTTTCTCTTTTTCACATGGTGTTGGCGTTTCTTGGCTCTTCCACGTCCATTCTTACATTTCACTGATGATCTAGACTGGGTTTTCTTTCTTCCCAGTACCTTCTTCCGTCTCCCTAAAAAAAATGTTAGACTCTTATGTTCCACTATGTGCAAGGCCCTGAAAGCACAGAACCAGGGAGCAGGTAAAAGATTGGGGTACTACAAGACTCCAAGTGCCAGCTTAGACTTTTGGGGGGCAGTACTGGGGCTTGACAAGCTCTTATGCTTGGGATGCATGGGCTTTATCACTGCTAGCTATGGCCTGGACTTCTTTTTTTGTAGGTTGTGGATCTTGAACTCTGGGCCTGGGCATTGTCCCTCAGCTCTTTAGCTCAAGGCTAGTGCTCTACCCCTTTGAGCCACAGTGTCAATTCTGGTTTTCTGGTAGTTAACTGGAGATAAGAGTCTCATGGACTTTCCTGCTCAGGCTGGCTTTGAACTGTGATCCTCAGGTCTCAGCCTTCTGAGTAGCTAGGATGACAGGTGTGAGCCACCAGCGCCCGGTGTCATAGACTTTTAAATGAGAAATAAACCATAAACATTTTGAGATGGGAGAAACAAGTGGCAAGTAAGGATGGGATCTGACTTCTGAGTAGTTCTGAGAAGACCTGACTTGTTTCTTTTATGTATGCTGGTACTGAGCCTTGAATTCAAGGCCTCACAATCTTGATTTATCAGCTTTGTCTGCTCATGGTTAGCTACTTGAGTTATGCCTCCACTTCCTTTAGTTGGTTAAGTGAAGATGAAAGTCTCTTGGGAGCTGGGAAGGTGGCTCAGTGGTAGAGCGCTTGTCTTGCATGCATGAGGCCCTGGGTTTGATTCTTCAGCACCACATAAGCAGAAAAAGCCGGAAGTGGAGCTGTGGCTCAAGTGATAGAGCGCTAGCCTTGAGCTGAAGAGCTGAGGGGCAGCGCCCAGGCCTAGAGTTCAGGCCCCATGACCAACAATAAAAAAAAAAAAAGAAAAGAAAGAAAGAAAAGAAAAGAAAAGTAGACTCAAGTCTTTTTTTTTTTTTAGCGCTCTACCACTTGAGCCACAGCGCCACTTCTGGCTTTTTTCTGCTTATGTGATACTGAGGAATTGAACCCAGGGCCTTATGCATGCAAGGCAAGCACTCTACCACTAAGCCAACTTCCCAGCCCCTAGCTTCAAGTCTTGATCCTTAAATTTCAGCCTCTTGAGTAGCTAGGATTACAGAAGTGAGTTACTGATGCCAACCAAGATCTGACTTTAAAAGCTTTTACATAATTACAAAACAAAAATATATATTTAAAACATGGGGGGAGGGAGGAGAGGAAAATCAAGAGGGGGAAAAACCGGGAGAATGAGGGAGGGGGGTGGCACATTGTTAAAAAGAAAACGTATTTATTACCTGACATATATAAATGGAAGCCCTCTGTACATCATCTTTACAAGAAAAATTTTTAATAATAAAAAAGAGCTGGGCGCTGGTGGCTCACGCCTGTAATCCTAGCTACTCAGGAGGCTGATCTGAGGATCGCGGTTCAAAGCCAGCCCGGGCAGGAGAGATCCTGAGACTCCTATCTCCAATAAACCACCAGAAAACCGGAAGTGGGCTGTAGCTCAAGTGGTAGAGCGCTTGTCTTGAGCTGAAGAGTTGAGGGACAGCGCCCAGGCCCAGAGTTCAAGCTCCAGGACCAACCAAAAAAAAAAAAAAAAAAAGAAAGAAAAAAGAAACCCACACTCAGATGGGTACTAGTGGCTCATGCCTATAATCCTAGCCAGAGGTAAAGATCTGAGGATCACAGTCTGAAGCCAGCCCAGGGCAAAAGAGTCCTAAGACTCTAATATCCAATTACTATAACTACCAAAAAAGACATAAATGGAGCTGTGGCTCAAGTGGTAGAGTGCTAGTCATGAGCAAAAAAAAAAAAAAAGAAAAAAGAGGTCTGCATGAACCTTCATTTTAGGAGACTTTTACTTTTGTATTGGAAGATTTAAACACCAGGAATCAGCAGGGGTAGAATTCCAGGCAAAACAGAAAGGAGTATAACATTCAAGGTTTGGCCAGTATATTTGTTTTTTTTGTTTGTTTGTTTTGGGTCCGGTAGTGGGGCCTGAACTCTGGGCCTGGGCGCTGTCCCTCAGCTCATCAGCTCAAGGCTAGCGCTCTACCACTTGAGCCACAGCACCACTTCCAGCTTTTTTCTTTTTGCTTATGTGGTACTGAGGAATCGAACCCAGGGCCTCATGCATGCAAGGCAAGCGCTCTACCACTGAGCCACTTTCCCAGCCCTGGCCAGTATATTTGTATCCACAAGTTTGTTCTGATGTTAAAAATCCGAACTAAGCCCCAGAACTGGCACCAAAAAGAAAAGAGGACAGGCCTATAGAAAGGAGGTCATGGGCTGGGAAGGTGGCTCAGTGGTAGAGTGCTTGCCTTGTGTGCATGAGGCCCTGGGTTCAATTCCTCAGCACCACATAAGCAGAAGAAGTTAGAAGTGGTAGAGTGCTCACTTTGAGCTGAAGAGCTCTGAGACAGTGACCAGGCCCAGCATTCAGGCCCCAAAACCAACAACAAAAAAAAGTTCAGGACTTCAAAAACCATAAAATCTACTGATGCTCAAGTCTTCTATAAAATAGTATACAGTATTTGCACATATTTTAAATCAGCTACAGTTTCTTTGTAATACCTGACATACTATACAAAATACTACATTATTCAGGGAATGACAAAAACAAAGGCTTATGTATTCAATATAGATGGGACTGTTTCTCCAAACATTTTGGATCCATAGATGGAGGAGTTTATGAATGAGAAACACAGATATGAAGAACTGCCTGTATTTTTGACTGAGCAACTAAAGTTGCAGAGGAGAAAATGGTGGTGACCACATTCCTGGACTCCAGGGCAGAAATGCCGGTGGGAGGAGCATCCACCGTGCCAGGCTTACCGGTCTTCCTTTTCCGTTTAACAGGAGTGCGTGGCGTCAGAGGGCGCTGGTACACAGCAGTGCTCAGACCAGTTGCGACGGCCTCAATTGTCTCATCCAGCAGAGAAGACATGAGGTACCTGGGCACGTGCTGCACACAACCAACAGCAGGGGTCAATGGGTGAGTGCGGTGAAGACTACCCTTCATTTTTTGTGGGGGAGGGAACACCAAGAAGGACCATGTTACAGGGACAGTGCCACCACAGACACCTGCTCAGAGCTCTGAGTATGGCCCACAGGAGCCTGAGGCCTGCATCACCTCCCTCAGCTTCACGAGAGTCAGGGCCTGCCTGAAAGCGTGTCCAGGAGACAAGCTCGGGGGAAGAATAGGCTGTGAGGGTTAGGCATCGATCAAGAGTTCCACGCGGAGGAAGAAGGCAGATGGGAGCAGGAGCCAGCCACGTGGCCTTGGTGAAGCAGGTGAGTAGACAAGGGCACCCTGGAGAGAACTAGGGAAGGCATGGATGGCTGGGACAGAACAGACCAATCCCAGAGGTAAGTGAGAAACTGCACTCCAAGGAAGGCAGCAGACCCAGGGGAGGGAGGGAGGAGCTAGAGGGGTATCACTGGGACTCAGGTGGGAATGGTGTGGGGGAGACAGGACCTCAGTCTCTCTAATCCACTTGGCACTCCGGCCATACTATCGCTCTGCTGCCCACGGGAACCTCAGAAAAGAACTACCAGGTGCCCTAGTCCACAGAGTACAGCGATGGAGCTGGAACCTTCAATACCAGGACTTGTTTGTGAGGAAGGTTCACTTGCAAGCCTTAAAAGTGTGAGAGCCAGCTTGCGACCTCCTGGACACAGGAGGGACCACCCTCCGTGGGTCAGAGAGCCAGCACAGGGCCTCTGGGCTACAGGAGGGACCATGTACTCTGGGTCAGAACCCGAGCTTCTGGCTCGGAGAGCTTGCTGGGCTGACCTGCCACATGTAAGGTGTACTCACATGCCCTCTTACCAGGCTACGCTGGGTGTGGCACACAGGCGCTCTGTAGACCTGAACTTCCATGGCACAGTGATAGCTCTTCAACCCAGTACTCACAGCACTGAGACCTCTCTGGTCAGAACAGGCCCGGTGTTGGCCGCCTACCTGCACCCTACTGGCAGTGGAGATCCGGTTCCGGTTCACAGTGGCCCTCACTCTCTCGCTCTGCCGCGTCCTGGCAATGGCTCGGGTCCTGCCTGTATGAGGCCGCAATCTGCCAGTGGTGGGCACCACATCGGCCAGCAGCTGGGAGACCTCTTCTTCGCTTACAGGAACTATATCTTAGGAAAAGAGAACCCTGAGCTGCTGGGGCTCACGTCCTGTGTATCACAGGATCACCCATGTAGGATGACTGCCTGGGTCACGTAACCAGAAGTCAAATGCTCCAGACCTTGCGGACTAGAAGTCCCAATCTGATGACTCATGACTGCCTCCAGAGGTCAAGTTCCTCCAGCTCCCAGTCAAAGCCCCATCATAACAGAAGCCAAGGTCATTCCCTACCACACCAGACTCTGACCCAAGGCCCTTCTCTGGGACTTCGGACAACAGGCAGGACCCAAGCACTCTGGGGTAAGGCAGCACATTACCACTGGCAGGGACACCACCAGGGGCAGCACACTCTGGACAGAACCACTCATCCACAGGCACTTCTTGAAGGGGAGGATCCAAACACTCCATGTGGTACCTACGGGAACAAGAGGGAGAGTGTCTATCCCAGCAAGGAAGCCCAGCGACTCAGCTGACAATCAGATATGCCGAGGCCTTCAGTGCACTTGTTACAGACCGAACATCCTATGTGATGTGACAGAGCATACCCTCTGGCCCTTGCCCATGTGGCCGGCCCCCACGGATGCTGGCCCTAACTTCCTCCCCAAGGCAGGTCAGGCACTGATCTTCTGTGCCCAGACCAACTTGTCCAATAATAGGAGACTGGAGAACTGGACTGATGTCTTAGCATTGGTTGTTTCTCTGTTCATATTTCCAAATGGGTGTCTATGCTTCAGTTATGCCTATGCAACTGAGGCTCTTTAAAGGCTCAGAAAGACAGGGCCTGGTGAGCTTTGGCATCTGGGCACACAAAGGTTCCTGGAAGAGGTGGCTAGAAAGGGTGTGGAAAGCCAGGTGCCAGTGGCTCACATCTGTCATCCCAGCTACTCAGGAGGCTGAGACCTGAGGATTGAGGTTCAAAGCCAACCCAGGCAGGAAAGTCCAGGAGACTCTTATCTCCAATTAATCACCGGAAAACCAGAAGTGGCACTGTGGCTCAAGTGGTAGAACATTCGCCTTGAGCTGAAGAGCTGAGGGACAGCGCCCGGGCCCAGAGTTCAGGCCCCATGAGTAATAACAACAACAAAAAAAGACTAGCATCTTTATAAGAAGAGGAAGAAACATCAGAAGCTATGCAAATGAAAAGACCCAAGAAGACATGGTTGAAAGGCCTCCTCCGAAATCAATTCCACAGCTGGCACTGGCTTACACCTATAATCTAACTACCCAAGGAGGCTGAGATCGAAGGATTGTAATTCAAAGCCAGCCCGGGCAGAAAAGTCTTACTTCTAATTAACCACCAGAAAACCAGAAGTGGAGCTGTAGCTCAAAGTGGTAGAGTACTAGCTTTGAACAGAAAAGCTTAGGGACAGCACCAAGGTCCTGACTTCAAGCCCCACCACCGACCAAAGAAAAACAAAAACAAAAACAAAAACCAATTCCATCAAAGCTTGGCTTTCTAGCCTCCAGTCTGAAGACATGAAAGCTTGATATTTTTATGGAGTCTGGCCTTCCGCTGCTGTGTCCATGCTGATCAGGTCACACTCCCGGAGTCTCAGCTGGTACTGCTAATAGTGGGACTCCTGCCTTGGCACTGAAGTCATAAGGCAACTAGGTGTAACAGGTCCTTGTGACGCCCATCCTTCCGTGAGGCCCCTCTCCAGCAATGTGACACAGCAGCCCACCCTTCTCGTCACTCCACATCTTCCCACCATCACTCACAGGGGTCCCAGGAGTTTCAAATGTCAGTGCCTGAATGCCTGAGCTAGAGAAGAAAAGGTCTTTTGGTCCAAGCTAAACTGAAACATCACCTAACTACAGTCTTTTTAAAACTTGTTTCCGGGACTGGAAGTGGCACTGTGGCTCAAGTGGTAGAGCGCTAGCCTTGAGCTGAAGAGCTAAGGGACAGCGCCCAGACCCAGAGTTTAGGCCCCACGACCGGACCCCAAAAAAAAAAAAAGAGTTTCACGGACTTTCCTGCCCAGGCTGGCTTTGAACTGCGATCTTCAGATCTCAGCCTCCTGAGTAGCTAGGATTACAGGCATGAGCCACCAGTGCCCGGCCTGTCCTTGAGCTTTTTGTGCTTAAGGTTAGCACTCTACCACTTAAGCCACAGTGCTACTTGGGGCTTTTTCTATGTGGTACTGTGGAACCTTACTCAGCTTCATGCATGCTAGGTAAGCGCTCTACCACTGAGCTACCTTCCAGCCCGTAGTCCGTGAAACTCTTATCTCCAATAAACCACCAGAAAACTGGAAGTGATGCTGTAGCTCAAGTGGTAGAGCGCTAGCCTTGAGCTGAAGAGCTGAGGGACAGTGCTCAGGCCCAGAGTTCAAGCCCCAGGACCGACCAAAAAAAGAAGCTCAAGGACAGTGCCTAGGCCTTGAGTTCAAGCCCCAGGATTAGCAAAAAAAAATAATAAATTAATAATATATATATATATATACACATATACATATATACGTGGACCATCAATAAAGATGAAGACCTCGGCTAGGCACAAATAAACAATGGAAGGAGCCAGAGTTCAAACCCTACAACTGACAAAAAAAATAAAATTAAAAAAAATTAATAATGGTCAAGAGTGTCAGGCATGGCAGCAGACCTACAGTCTCAGTTACATAGGACAGAGCAACTGAGGGGATCATGGTTCAAGACCAACGTGGATAAGTTATAGAGACTTCTCAACAAGTTTGGTGAGATGACACATACCTATAATCCCAACTATTCATAGATATAGGTTAGAAGGCAAGCCCCAGGCCTCCCCCTCCCAAATAAAGGTAAAGGATTTTTTTTTTTTGGGTCCGGTCATGGGGCCTGAATTCTGGGCCTGGGTGCCTGGGTGCTATCCCTCAGCTCTTCAGCTCAAGGCTAGCGCTCTACCACTTGAGCCACAGTGCCACTTCCGGCTTTTTTCTTTTTGCTTATGTGGTGCTGAGGAATGGAACCCAGGGCCTCAAGCATGCAAGGCAAGCGCTCTACCACTGAGCCACCTTCCCAGCCCAAGGAATCTGTACTGTGGTCAGGATGATGTAGCTGCAGGATCTCATTCCCAACAACTCTAGGTCGGCATGTACACTGCTAGGCCAGGCCCAATCTCCCTGTGGTTACCCGGCCTTCCTTCACTTTGTCTTAGTGTACTGTATGACTCTGGGCAGCCTTAGAATACTTTCTGGAAGATGTAGAGGTACAATGTCAAGAGCTAGGAAAGGGGCTGGGGAGGTGGCTCAGTGGTAGAGCACTTGCCTTGCATGCTCAAGGCCCTGGGTTCGATTCCTCAGCACCACATAAGAAAAAAGCTGGGGGCTGGGAAGGTGGCTCAGTGGTAGAGCGCTTGCCTTGCATGCCTGAGGCCCTGGGTTCGATTCCTCAGCACCACATAAGCAAAAAGAAAAAAGCTGGAAGTGGCGCTGTGGCTCAAGTGGTAGAGCGCCAGCCTTGAGCTGAAGAGCTGAGGGACAGCGCCTAGGCCCAGAGTTCAGGCCCCACGACCGGACCAAAAAAAAAAAAAAAAAAAAAGAAAAAAAGCCGAAAAAGTCGAAGAGCTAGGAAAGAGCCGGGCGCTGGTGGCTCACGCCTGTAATCCTAGCTACTCAGGAGGCTGAGATCTGAGGATAGCGGTTCAAAGCCAGCCCGGGCAGGAGAGACCATGAGACTCCTATCTCCAATAAACCACCAGAAAACCGGAAGTGGCGCTGTAGCTCAAGTGGTAGAGCGCTCGCCTTGAGCTGAGGGACAGCGCCCAGGCCGAGTTCAAGCCCCACGACCGACAAAAGAAAAAAAAAAAAAGAGCTAGGAAAGCCCCTGATGTCACTGTCTGTGGGGCTCAGTCCCCCATGAGCCCAGGTGATACCCCTTGCCCTCTATACAACCCAGATAACACAATCCAGCATACACCAGAGCCCCGCGCCCTTACCCAGCATACACCAGAGCCCCGCGCCCTTACCCAGCATCACAGCCATCACAGAGCAGGAGCCGGTCCTCACGGTCACACCTGCCACACACCTCACAAAAGGTTGGGTCTTCCTCTTCCTCCTCCTGGGCTCTGGTGTTCTCCACTGGAATCTAATGACAAATCTGTTGGTTACATACCTAATGGACCCCATAATCTAGGTATTAGTTCATAATACAATTTTAAGATCTGTTCAGGCTTTATTGGCCCAGAGGACCTGTGGCTCAAGTGGCAGAGCACTAGCCTTGAGCTGAAGAGCACAGGGACAGCACCCAGGCCCAGAGTTCAAGACCCAGGACCAACAAATAAATAAATAAATAAATAAATAAATAAATAAATAAATAAGCCGGTGCTGATGACTCATGCCTCTAATCCTAGCTACTGAGGAGGCTGAAATATGATGATTCTGGTTTGAAGCCAGCTAGGGCAGAACAGCAGAAAAATCTCCAAAAGACTCTCATCTCCAATTTACTACCCTAAAACTGGTAGTGGAATGGTGGCTCAAAGTGGTAGAGTGCTAGCCTTGAGCAAAAGACTTCAGGGACAGCACTCAGGCCCAGTGTTAAAAAATATATATCAAGGTTGGGAAGGTGGTTCAGTGGTAGAGTGCTTGTCTTGCATGTATGAGGCCCTGGGTTCGATTCCTCAGCACCACATAAGAAAAAAGCCGGAAGTGGCACTGTGACTCAAGTGGTAGAGCGCTAGCCTTGAGCTGGGAGTCTGAGGGACAGCACCCAGGCCCAGAGTTCAGGCCCCAAGACAGGACCAATATATATATATATATATATATATATATTCTCAAGCTTGTAGTTTTTAGGAATCTCAGACAGATCCCTACAGCTTTGCCCAGGGCTGCTCTTCAACGGAAGAGGATCTGGGGTATAGCTCAATGGTACAATGCTTGTCTAGCACACATAGACCTGGGTTCAATGCCCAGTGATACGAGCGCACGCGCACATGCACACACATGCACACGTGCGCACACACACTATAGTGGAACATACCAGAAACACCAAGAGGTAGAGACAGGATGATGGAATGAAGGCTAGTCTGAGTTAGAAAGCAAGACCCTGTCTCAAAAGTCCAAGGCTGAGGATGTAGCTCAATGGTAGTGTTTTCCTAACATTTGCAATGCCCTAGTTCTAGTCCAGTACAGCAAAAAACAAACATACACTAAAAGAACAAATTAGCAAAGGGGAATTAAGAGCAGAGGAAAATGCCTTCTTCCTTCCAGCTCTACACAATAAGTAACCCAGTACTTTCTGAATTCTGGTCCTAGAGTGGGCCTAAACTTGCACCACATTTCCTCTCCAGCCACATGCCCAGAGACACTACGATGAGAGGGTGATGAGGGCGAAAGACCAGGACTCTCTCATCAGATGGTAATTCTAGCTCTGGGCTTCATCGTGCTCAGGGCCACAAAAGCACAAGTCCATTTCTAAAACCTATTTAGAGAGGGCTGTGCTGGTGGGGAGGATGAAAGGAAATGCTTACTTCTAACTATGAAAACAGAACAAGGAAACCTGTTGGGGCTGCTCGATTTGGGCAGAGGGGGATAGGATATGTGGCAGGGGATGAAACTGATTGGAATTCAATGCAAATGTGTGGAGAAATCGCCCATCCGATGTAACCCGGTTTTTTTAATTTATTTTATTTTTTACTTTTTTTTTTTTGGGGGGGGGGGGGGGTTCCGGTCGTGGGGCCTGAACTCTGGGCCTGGGCGCTGTCCCTCAGCTCTTCAGCTCAAGGCTAGCACTCTACCACTTGAGCTACAGCGCCACTTCCGGCCTTTTTCTTTTTGCTTATGTGGTACTGAGGAATTGAACCCAGGGCCTCATGCAAGCAAGGCAAGCACTCTACCACTAAGCCACCTTCCCAGCCCCTGTAACGAAGTTTTAAAAGCAAGCTCTTTCCTATAAGGTAAGGGAAGAAGGGGGTGGGCAGCATGCATACTTACCTTCTTTAAGATTTTACCACCAAACTCAGCTCGAATACAAATACATTTAAATATGGTTCGATCAACTGGACAGGAGTTGGCATTCTGTGAGAAATAAAAATTGTATTACAGCCCAACAGAATCACCTTCAAATAAATTTTTTCTTCAAAATAAAATTTTTCTCTAAATCAAGTGTTGGCTTTTTAAAATGTATACTAAAAGCCAGGTGCCAGTGGCTCACACCTGTAATCCTAGCTCCTCAGGAGGCTAAGATCTGAGGATTGCAGTTCAAAGGCAGCCAGGGCAGGAAAGTCCTATCACCTATTAACCACCAGAAAACCAGAAGTGGGGCATGGCTCAGGTCCTAGAGTGCTAGTCTTGAGCTGAACAGCTGAGGAACAGCGCCCAAGCCCAGAGTTCAAGCTCCATAACTGACCAAAAAAAAGAAAGAAAGAAAGAAAAAAAGAAAGAAAGAAAGAAAGAAGGAGAGAAAGAAGGAAAGAAAGAAAATGTATACTAAAAACTTTTTTTACTTTTTTTTCTAAAGTTTTTTATTGTGAAAATACCGTACAGAGGGGTTTCAATTACATGAGCAGGGTAATAAGCACATTTCTTATCAAGCATTGTTGTCTCCTCCTTTGCTTTTCCCCTTCCATCCCTGTCTTCCCATCTCAACGACTACACTGCCCCCCAAAAAAAATCTTTTTTAAACATTTTCTGGGTAGCTGTGAAGATGACTCAGTGGTAGAATACTATAAATGTTTTCTAGTTATCTTTACCAAGAACCTTTCAAGTGGACTTACTGAAATTCACTGTATAAAATAAAACATACATCTTTTCAGTTTAAACCCCGGTACTGGAACAAAAGGGAGGGAGGAAAGGAAGGGAAGGAAGATAGTCAACAAACTACTCGCTTGTCCTCTCCAATGCTGGCAGTCAGGACTAAGGTTGACCATCATATCTGTAAGATCCTCCCAGGTAGCAACATACTCTGGGGCTGCAGCACATATAAGCTCTGTTTGTATATCAATTGATGTTTCAATGTCTGGGTTCCCAAGAAACCTGTAGTCCCCTTCTCTTGCGCCCCTCAACCACAGACACAACCATCACAGTAAGCCGAGTCTCAACAACAGTTCTGAAAGCCCAGGGCTCAGCTCTCAAAAGTGCACACTTGAGTTCTTTACTATCAGAGAGCCAGGCAAAGCAATTCTAAGTGGGAGCCATCCAAAGCAGAATCCCAGCAAAACCCACTCACCCTGGACCATTCGACAATACAGTCTAGGCAGAAGTAGTGGGTGCAGGTCTCTGGGGTGCCCAGAGCCTGGTCTCTGAATGCATTGAGGCAAATGGGGCAGCTTTCTGCATCATCGTCAGAATTGAGTGCACCGCTGGGCTCCAGCTTCCCACGAGCATCTGCTGCCGCCACTAACGTTAGTATATCATCTTCAGAATCCTCAGAACCTTGGGTAAATCAAAACATTACAATTTCAGTGAAAGAAAGGGTTGGGTACTGGGTGCGGGTGGCTCACACCTCTAATCCTAACTACTCAGGAGGCTGAGATCTGAGAATTGTGGTTCAAAGCCACCCTGGGCAAGAAAGTCCCTGAGACTCTGATATTCCAATTAACCATGAGAAAACAGGAAGTGAAGCTGTGGCTCAAAGTGGCAGAGTGCTAGCCTTCCCCTGAGTTCAACACACACGCGCGCGCGCGCGCGCGCGCGCGCACACACACACACACACACACACACACACACGAGATTGGCTACATGAGCAAAAGCTCATGGCTGGGAGCAGGCTCAAGATTCACTCAGGAAAACAGCTTTCAGATAAGTCTTTGTGGGCTGGGTACTGGTGGCTCAGGCCTATAATCCTAACTACTCAGGAGACAGGTCTAAAGGATCAAGATTTGAAGCCAGCCTGTGCAGATAAATCCCAGGGACTCTTATCTCCAATTAACCAACAAAAAATTAGAAGTGATGTCTGACTCAAGAGTTGAAGGGCTTGCCTTGAATTTACAAGCTAAGCAAGAGCACAAAGCCCTGAGTTCAAGCCCCAGTACCTTGTGGGGGGCTGGGAAGGTGGCTCAGTGGTAGAGTGCCTGCCTTGCATGCATGAGGCCCTGGGTTCAATTCCTCAGCACCACATAAACAGAAAAAGCCAGAAGTGGCACTGTGGTTCAAGTGGTAGAGCACTAGCTTTGAGCTGAAGAGCTGACGGACAGTGTCCAGGCCCAGAGTTCAAGCACCATATCCAACTAAAAAAAAAAGAAAGTCCTTGTGGGATACATTCTCCATCTACCTGGAAGGTACTCAGTGCACCTGTGCCTGTTGAGTCCCGTCCTCATGACCTGCAAGCTATGGTTGCCACAGCTACTAACCTGAATCCATTTCAACCACAGCTGTTTCTGAGTCAAGCGGACAGGGATAGTGACTGAGCAGCCACATCAGCTGCTCAAGCCCAAGACTTAGGGCAGAGTCAGAGCCCAATTAAAGCCATGGACCCCAGGGCCAGAATGGGTCTCAAAGAATGGAACAACTGTTGAGCCTCTAGGCGTGCCTATTTTAGGACAGCAGCCCCTGAATGGCAAATTTCTTTTTCTTTCTTTCTTTTCTTTTTGGTCGGTTGTGGGGCTTGAACTGTGGGCTTGGGTGCGATCCCTCAGCTCTTCAGCTCAAGGCATGCACTCTACAGCTTGAGCCTCAGAGCCACTTCCGGTTTTCTAGTGGTTTATTGGAGATGAGTCTCAGGACTCTCCTTGCCTGGGTTGGCTTTGAACCGTGATCCTTAGATCTCAGCCTCCTGAGTAGCTAGGATTACAGGCTTGAGCCACGGGCGCCCGGCTTGGCAGATTTCTTAATGGGCCGTTTGCTTTATCAGAACCATTTTTCAAGTTTGGGGCTGGGGCCTGACCAGCAGCAGGTCCAGGAGGTAGGTGCTTCCAATTTTCTAACACTGACAGCCACAGAATCATAGTGAAAGAATGAAACACAGGTGCTAGAGATGCATCAAAAGTGCATGCTCCAGCCGGGTGCCGGTGGCTCACGCCTGTAATCCTAGCTACTCAGGAGGCTGAGATATGAGGATCACGGTTCAAAGCCAGCCCGGGCAGAAAAGTCCATGAGACTCAGATTTCCAATAAACCACTGAAGAGCGCAGGGACAGCACTGAGGTCCAGAGTTCAAGCCCCACGACCGACAAAAAAAAAAGTGCATGCTCCTGGCATGAAGACTAAGACAGAAGGCAGCCCACCTAAGGCCCTGGCTGCCTATAGGCCGAAGTGGCTATGAAGGATGGGGAAGTTACCTAGAGCAGACCTGCCCTTTTAAGCACTGTTCCCTAAAAGAGGTGAAGGGCACAAACCTCAGCTAGTATTCAGACTTTCTTAATAAAACCACACAAGAAGTTTGCCCAGTTCTGGAAAGCACCAGCAGAGAACGAACCACAGGGCAGACCTGCCAACTAGCCTATCTGCTGGATGAAATCTCAGCCCACACAACCTTCTAGGTATCTGAGCCACCCTGCCCGGAAGACGGTCATGTCCTCTCACAGCTCGTGCTTCTTTTTCCTCTCTCTTACTTCGTGCCAGCCCTGGGATTGACCTCAGGCCTCGTGCTGTCCATGAGCTTTTGTGCTCAAGGCTGACGTTTCACTACTGAGCCACAGTTCCACTTCCGGCTTTTTGGAAGTTCATTGGAGATAAAAGTCTGATGAACTTTTCTACCCAAAGTGGCTTTAAACAATGAGCCTCAGATCTGAGCCTCTTGAATGGCTAGGATTACAGGCGTTAGCCACCAGTGCCTGGCTTAGCTTGTGCTTATTGATGGTTTTTTTTTTTGTTTTTTTTTTGGGGGGGGGGGCCTGAACTCTGGGCCTGGGTGCTGTCCCTCAGCTCTTCAGCTCAAGGCGAGCACTTTACCACTTGAGCTACACCTCCACTTCCGGCTTTTATGCTTATGTGGTTCTGAGGAATTGAACCCAGGGTCTCATGCATGCAAGGCAAGCATTCTACCACTGAGCCACCTTCCCAGCCCCTTCTTGATGTTCTTGCACATTTTCCACACCTACCAGAAGAGACATCTATGAAACCATGTCATCAAACTGAACATGGAAACTAAAGACTATAGCAGGGGGGCTGGGAAGGTGGCTCAGAGGTAGAGTGCTTGCCTTGCATGCATGAGGCCCTGGGTTTGATTCCTCAGCACCACATATCCAGAAAAAAGCCAGAAGTGGCGCTGTGGCTCAAGTGGTAGAGCGCTAGCCTTGAGCTGAAGAGCTGAGGGACAGCGCCCAGGCCCAGAGTTCAGGCCCTCATGATCGACAAAAACAAAACAAAAACAAAGGCTATCTGCTCACATAAGAGGAGAATCAAGGCATCTTACCTGATCTGTCTCCCAGGTCCTCCTCTTCAGAGAGCCCCTCCTCATCCTCCATGTCTGTGCCGTCTTCATGCTCACTGCCTGTGTCATCCTCAGAGTCTCCACTGTGCTCATCACTGCTTTCTTCTAGAGCATCGGGGTTTTGTAGAAGTATAGGCCCCAAGGGCAGAGTCACAACTAAAGTAGCAGAGACCCAGGTTTGCTCTACAAATGTACTGGGGATTTCAAAGGTCTGCAGGTTCCCTGGGCTGTGAGAGTGGGACTGGTGAGGCCAATGAAAACAAAGGGAGGCCTCCTACTCGCATTTGTGCGACTAACATTAAAAATCAGACAAAAAGGGCTGGGAAGGTGGCTCAGTGGTAGAGTGCTTGCCTTGCATGCCTGAGGCCCTGGGTTCGATTCCTCAGCACCACATAAGCAAAAAGAAAAAAGCTGGAAGTGGCGCTGTGGCTCAAGTGGTAGAGCGCTAGCCTTGAGCTGAAGAGCTGAGGGACAGTGCCCAGGCCCACAGTTCAGGCCCCACAACCGGACCCAAAAAAAAAAAAAAAAAAAAAAATCAGACAAAAAGTATCAAGTACCATGGCACAGGCCTGTAATTACAGCACTCAGGAGCCTGACATGGAAGGACTGAGAATTCAAGACTACCCTGGACTACATAACAAGACCATGTCTTAAATAAAACAAAACAGATAAGAAGGCTAGACACAGAAGCACATCTGGCCCAGCTACTTAGAATGCTGAGGTAAGCCAGGCACTGGTAGCTCACGCCTGTATTCCTAGCTACTAAGGAGGCTGAGCACTCGTCTTGAGCTAAAGAGCTGAGGGACAGTGCCCAGGCTGAGTTCAAGCACCATGGCCAACCAAAAAAAAAAAGTAAAGAAAAGAAAGCTGCGGTAAAAGTTGCTGGAGCCCAGGGACTATAAACGAGTCTAGGCAAAATGGCAAGATGATACCCAGTGTAAAAAATGAACACGAAAAAATTAGTGCACCATATTTCTACAATTTAAAACTAAAGTGTGTGTGTGTGTGTGTGTGTGTGAAGGCTGAAGTTTAAAACCCATATACAACCTCCCAAGGGCAGTCAGCAACCTGGAGAAAGCACCAGGCACCACTGCTCCTCCAGAGATCCCCCCAGCAGCAGGTGGCTTACCAGCGTCACTTGCCAATTCCAAGGGGCCAACTTGGCATTCACCCGGCCCTGGGCTCTGGGCCACAAGTTCATCCAGGCTCTCGTCATCCATTGCTACACATCGGAGTTCAGCTCTGAAAAAGACCAGTGCTAGGTAATTCCAAACTGCACTAATTCCAAAGTCCTCTCTTAAAGAGTCATAGTTATTTGCCAGGTGCCCATGACTTATGTCTATAATCTTAGCTACTCAGAAAGCTGAGGACCTAGGTCCAAAGAGAACCTGAGCAGACAAATCTGAGGGATTTTTTTTTTTTTTTTTTTTTTTGGTAGGTCATGGCTTGATCTCTGGGCTTGGGTGCTATCTCTAAGCTTTTCAGCTCAAGGCGAGCGCTCTACCGCTTGAGCCACAGCACCACTTCAATTTCTATTGGTTTTCTGGAGATAAGAGTCTCATGGACTTTTCTGCCTGGGCTGGCTTTGAACCGTGATCCTCAGATCTCAGCCTCCTGAGTAGCTAAGATTACAGGCGTGAACCACTGGTGCCCAGCTTGAGAGATTGTTATCTCTGGTTAACCAGGAAAAGGCCAGAAGTGGAAAACTGGATCAAGTGAGCCTTGAGCAAAAAAAAAAAAAAAAAACCAAGCAAGAGTGTAAGGCCTTGAGTTCAAGCCCTAGTACCAGTACCAAAATAATAACAGTCATTCCTTCTATTTCCCTGAACATTCACGTACATGAAGAGGTCAAACTGTAAGACACAACACACATAGGGCAAACTCAGCCATAACCTATGCACAAAATCAAAAAAAGACACAGATTCCTATGTGCAAAGTAGATCTCAGTTCCTAAGGATCAGGGATGCTTTTGTACAAGAACTCCTTCAAGAGTCTCAACACCGGGGCTGGGAAGGTGGCTCAGTGGTAGAGTGCTTGCCTTGTATGCCTGAGGCCCTGGGTTCGATTCCTTAGCACCACATAAGCAAAAAGAAAAAAGCTGGAAGTGGCGTTGTGGTTCAAGTGGTAGAGCGCTAGCCTTGAGCTGAAGAGCTGAGGGACAGCGCCCAGGCCCAGCGTTCAGGCCCTATGACCAGACCCCCTCCCCCCCCCCAAAAAAAAGAGTCTCAACACCAAGAATGAACCACGTGGACTTCTGAGCAGAGCAAAGTAGCATTGCACAACTGAGAGCTGGTCAGCAGAGGCTTAGGGAAAAACAGTCTATCTGCCTAGCACTCCCTGAAGAGGTCACTCTTGGCCAAGGCTGGTCCACTGGCCTTCATTCAGTTGACTACTATCAGCTGAGGCTCCTGGGGCCTTGGAATTTCTGTGGTACCCAGATGGGGAGGCTGAAGAAACAAATTATTTTCACCTGTCAGTAGGAAATCTACCAGGGCCCCTCTGCAGGCCCTGTAAAGACAGCTGGTACATTTGACTTGTTTCTGGACATGACCCTCCTCCTATCCAGAGCCTCAGACTTTTTTGGCCCACAAATGAGAACCAATCCACGCACATAGTCCTTAGTGCTGCTTACCCCAGTTCACAGAGGCACAGTGAGTGAAGCCCACTCGGTGGCATCATGTGCATTTCCACCAAGCCTCTTATCTATAGTTGAAGGAAAGCGCCACACAGGGGTAAGAGAAGTGCTCAAGGTCAGATCTATTCACTGAACCCTGTAGATGCAGGCTTGCTTATGTCCTTCAGCCATAAGGATCACACACACCCAGCAGAGGCTGGAGAGGGGTAATCCCTCCACAAAATAACCTTCATGAAGGAGTGAAGGCCAGCTCAAAGATAGGGACTGCCTTAGCTCCCATGTAAGGAGGCACCACAAAGCCCCAGGTTCTAGCTCAAGTTTTCTACATAGTAAGGGCATGTAATTTGAGAAAGCTTTCACTGACCAGTTGTCATCTGAGAAGTGGTTTTGACAAATTATTAACCTTTTCTCTATCTGCTGTTCTAAGTATCCACAGCCCCTTACGAAAAGTCTATACCCTGTTTAGCAGCCAGGAGTCCTGGCCAGGGGCTCCTGTGTCTACTAGGACCCAGACGACGCACGGCTATCAAGGATCAAAGATCAAACCTAAAAGTGGTTACTGTGAGAGACAAGAGATCTGTAATTCTGCTCACCTGTACCCTTCCCATACCTGTGACCTCATATCATCCTAAGGCACATGCTACAATGCCTGCCCTGTCTGCCCTGTCCAGAAGAAAGCTGAGGGGAAGGGTGAATACTCATTTATGAACCAATCAGCAAACAATTCAAAGACAGCAGAAAATTTAGCCCCCAAACCACTAGATGACAACAGGGTAGAAATGGGGTAGTTTAAGGTCTGATGTACAAGAGCAAATCCCCACTCTAATAACATATTTCACACTCCCAAGTTCAAAATATGAACAAGCAACTCTTAGATTCTTTCTTCACTGAGAGCCATAGTAAGGATCAGGCCCTGCCTCAGAAGGCTGCCATGAGAAATCAGGGAGGAAACCGTATGAAAGGCACTGGGCAAAGCTGGGCGCTGGTGGCTCACACCTGTAATTCTAGCTACTAAGGAGGCTGAGATCTGAGGATCTTGGTTCAAAGCCAGCCTAGGCAGGAAAGTCCATGAAACTCTTATCTCTAATAAACTACCAGAAAACCGGAAGTGGAGCTGTGGCTCAAGTGGTAGAGTGTGTGCCTTGAGCTGAAGAGCTGAGGGACAGCACCCAGGCCCAGAGTTCAAGCCCCATGACTGACAAAAAGAAAAAGAAAAAAAGGCAGTGGGCAAAGCCTGCAGCAAAGTCCAACTTCTCCATTCAGGTTGACTTTTTCTTCTTTGGTGCCATCCTGAGGTTTGAACTGGTACACTCTCATTTGGCTTTTTTCCTCAAGGATGACAATCAACCACTTGAGCCATATCTCTACTTTCCAGCTTTGTGCGGGTTAATCGGTTAACTGTGCTGGGCCTCATGGGCCTTTCCTGCCAGGATGGCTTTGAACTGAAATCCTCAGATCTCCACCTCCTGAGTGGTCTGGATTACAGGCATGAACCCCCAGAACCCAGCTCGGGCTTGTTCTTCACGATCGTGTACCATTACGACGTGTATGAAACGCTGCAATGGAAGTGGACACTAGGAGCCTCCGAAAGTCTCTGCTAGGCTGAGCGCGGGGCTACAACGCCGCCCTTCTGAGTAAAGCCGAGCTGGTGGCTCCGGGCAGGGCGTTCTCCACAGCGCCAGGACAGTCCCGGAAAGGCCTCTCGCTGCTGCTGGCCCAACGTCCTTTCCGTCCGAAGGAGGCCTGGCCCAGGAACGCCAAGTCCCGCGTTCCACCTCGGACTCAGCCTGCCCCGGCCGCCGCGGCCCCAAGTGCCCTTCTCGCGGGCAGACGCGCGCGCAGGTCCCCGGCGGGGCCGGGCCGGCGGCCCGCACGGCTCACCGCGCGGAGCGGGGCCCGGCCGCCAGCGCGGCCCCACGCTGCGGCTGCGTGACCCAGGCAAGCGACTCGGCCTCTCGGGGACCTGATCCGTGGGCAGACCGAGGACGACGAGCTAACTCCCGAGAGCCGGCGCTGAGGGCCGCTCGACCGGGGGACACGCGAGCCCTCGGCTCCCCCGCGGGCCGGGGCCGCCGGGACCAGCCTTCCCCGCCGGCCCCGCCGCGCCCCGCCGGCCCGGCGCCGGGCGCCCCGCCACCTGAGGGGCCGGGCCGGGGGGCCGAGCGCGCGGCCGCGGGCGCCCGCCTGTCCCGGCCCGCAGCCAGCAGGGCGCAGGCTTCGCTCGCCCCAGAGGCCGCAGACAAAGCGAGCGGCGCCCCCAGGGGCCTGCGCGGCCGGGGGGGGCGGGGGCCCGGGGCCGGCGCGGCCACCGTACGTACCCGGGAACCTGGCGCCTCCTGGGCGCGGCCGGACGTCCCCGCCGCCGCCAAAGCCAGACCGCGATTAGGCCCGACCGCCGCCACCGCCGCTGCGGCCGCCGCCGCCGCCAGCGCGCGCACCCCGACCCGGAAGCGCACCGTGTGAGCTTCGGGCGCCTTCCGCCCCGCCCGTTGGCCGAAACCACTGGGCCGGGCCGTGGCGGGGGGAGAACGCTCTCACGGAGCTCCGACGCGCTAGAACGCCTTCTCCCTTCGCCGACGCTGGTTAGTGCAGGGGCTCTGTCCAGAGAAGTCAGTGTTGTGGAAGAATTCGTGCTCGGCCGTCCTCCAGTGTGCTGGCCCACCGCTCCCCCGGCGCAGATGATGGTACAGCCCACCCTCCGCCTCCCTCCTGGCGCGAATGGGAGCGGCCTTCTGCCAGGGCCCCGCGCAGGCCCCGCTCCGCGCAGGCCCCGCCCCGCGCAGGCCCCGCCCCGCGCAGGCCCCGCCCCCGCGCAGGCCCCGCCCCCGCGCAGGCCCCGCCCCCGCGCAGGCCCCGCCCTTCGTGCGCGAGCCTGGGGTCTGGCTGGATCGCCCTTGGCCCCGAGGTGGGGCTGGGTGTGGGTTCTGGCTGCTCCTGTCTGTCCTTTGAAGCAGGCACAGGGCTCTCAGGTTGCACCTGGTGTGTGCTGGCTCTTCAAGTGCGGGCTCCTGGGTCCCAGCTTTGCGAGACAGAGTAAACTTTGAATAGGAGTCTGTGCCAGCTGCCCACACCTGTGATCACGTTAGCTACCCAGGAGGCCGAGATCTGAGGGCAGTGTGGGAAGTCAGCCCATGCAGATGAATCTGTGGCTCTTATCTACAGTTAAACAGCAAAAGGTCACGTGGCTCAAGTGGTAGAGTATCATGTATGAGTGAAAAAGCCAAGGGCGCTAGGCCCTAAGTTCGGGCTCCAGTACTGGCGCAAAACGAAACAAAATAACTTGAACCCTGTTGAGAATTGAACTATTTGATATGAGAGACGGTGATATGACAGAATGGGACTGGCGGTGTAGCTCAGTGGTGAAGTGCTGTGTAGCATGTGAAAGGCCCTGAATCTCCACAGCTGCCCTGGAAAAGCTTGTGCACCCACAATGACATAGAACACTTTCTGAGTGAGCAAATTTGAGCAGAGCACAGAAACGACCCAACCCTGCCAACCCATGCTTAGGTGTGAGAAGTATCCATAAGGAGCTAGCTGCGCAAGGCCAGACTGGGCTCAAACATGTATCTATACCTCTTACCTACTCATGCCCTCTCCCTTCACCCACTGATATAAAGTTTCTCCTTGTCTGCTCACATGGAGTGAATGACAGGCACAGACACCCCCATGACAACACCCCACATTACTACTGTCAGTTCTCATGCATGCATTGGTTATCTTCCTGCCATCTCTCCCAGTTACTGCCAGTGTAGATCCACATGTGTACCCAGAGGTAGGTCTCTGCTGGGTTCCTCCTTTGTGCTGGTTCATGCTATTCCTGCCTCACATGGGCACAGACAAGCCAAGATATGGTATGTGTTCTGGCTTACACAGAAGGGCAAAGTAGGCTGAGAGTTCTCTCAATTCTATCTAGCCTGAGCCAGCTTCTCCCAGAGGGTCCGGACCCTTCCCCATCCTGCCTGTAATTCATACAGCTGGGTGAGCCCTGAACCCTGGTGTTGTCCTTTATCCCATTCCATCCATCTCGACAAGTAAATGCCCGAGGAAGGCTAAAGCAGGGGCAGTGAAAGGGGTGAGAACAAGGTAATTGAAACACCCAGAGGTGTCGAGGGACAGGCAGCACTGCCTTCTGAGACCAGGGAAAGCAGATACTTGAGTGTCTTTTGACCACAAACTAGATGGTTTAAAACAACAGATGTCTGCCAGGTGCCAGTGGCTCACACTTAAAATCCTAGCTTCTCAGGAGGCTGAGGATCGCAGTTCAAAGCCAGCCAGGGCAGGAAAGTCTGTGAGAGTTATCTACAATTAATCACAAAAAAAAAAAAAATCTGGGAGATGATGGGCTGGGAAGGTGGCTCAGTGGTAGAGTGCTTGCCTGGCATGCCTGAGGCCCTGGGTTCGATTCCTCAGCACCACATAAGCAAAATGAAGAAGCTGGAAGTGGCGCTATGGCTCAAGTGGTAGAGCGCTAGCCTTGAGCTGAAGAGCTGAGGGACAAGCCCAGGCCCAGAGGTCAGGCCCCACGACCGGACCCCCCCAAAAAAAATCTGGGAGTTGTGAATCAACTGGTAGAGCACAAGCCTTTAGCATAAAAGCCCAGGGATAAAGCTGGATGCTGGTGGCTCACACCTGTAATCCTAGCTACTCAGGAGGTTGAGATCTGAGGATCCCAGTTCAAAGCCAGCCCGAGAAGGAAAATCTATGACATTCTTTTTTTTTTTTTTTTTTTGGTCGGTCATGGGCTTGAACTCTGGGCCTGGGCTCTGTCCCTCAGTTCTTCAGCTCAAAGTGATTGCTCTACCACGTGAGCCACAGCGCCACTTCCAGTTTTCTGAGTGGTTTATTGGAGATAAGAGTCTCAAGGACTTTCCTGCCTAGGCTGGCTTTGAACCGTGATCATCAGATCTCAGGCTCCTGAGTGGCTAGGATTACAGGTGAGAGCCACCTGCTCCCAGCTTTGGTGACATTCTTATCTCCAGTTAATTACCAGAAAACCAGAAATGGAAGTGTGGCTCAAAGTGGTAGAGCACTTGTTTTAAGTGAAAGAGCTCAGGGATAGTGCCCAGGCCTAAGTCAAGCCCGAGGACCAGTGCAGAAAATAAAGAATACTGTCATTGGATTCAGGGTCCAGGGTCCATCTAGGTAATTGAGCGTCATTCCATTTCAAGGTCTTTCACTTGAGTTTTCTGAAAAATCCCTTTTGTCCAAATAAGGTCACAGTTACATTTATAGGGCCTGGGCATGAATATATAAGTACTTTGGGGATTGGCAGAATTGGGGAACATGTGCGAATCATGTTCCTGTGGTTAAATTTCTTCCTATCCTCTAGTCCCTGACTCTTCCCTCTGAATCTGTGCTCTATCTTAAAGATAGGGCCCTCTTCAGGAATCCTAATGATCCAAGGGATTCCTTCAAGAACACATGATCCACACCTGTAATCCTAGCTACTCAGGAGGCTGAGAGCTGAGGATCACAGATCTTACTAGCCTGTGCAGGTAGGTCTGTGAGACTCTTATCTCCAATTAAGCAGTTGCTCAAGTGGTAGAAGACTAGACTTGAGCATGGGTACAAACAAACATATAATCCCTCAAGAACTCATGATTCTGTTGGGTACAGATGTCTCACACCTGTAATCCTATCTACTCAGAAGGCTGAGATCCAAGGGGTTTGAAGCCAGCACAGGGAGGTTAGTCTGTGAGAAGCTTATCTCCAATAAAACTATTTAAAAAGAGCCAGAGGGGGCTGGGAAGGTGGCTCTGTGGTAGAGCGCTTGCCTTGCATGCCTGAAGCCCTGGGTTCCATTCCTCAGCACCACATAAGCAGGAAAAGCTGGAAGTGGTGGTGTGGCTCAAGTGGTAGAGCATTAGCCTTGAGCTGAAGAGCTGACAGAGCCCAGGCCCAGCGTTCAAGCCCCATGACCATGACCACCACCACCACCAACACCAACACCAACAACAAAGAACCAGAAACAGAACTGTGGCTCAAGTGGTAGAATGCTAGCCTTGAGTGAAAGAAGCTCAGGCCCTGAGTTCAAGCCCCAGGACTGGCACAAAGAAACAAAAACAAAAAACAAAAACTCCACATGATGTAAGTCTTGCTGACCCTTCAATTCATCCTTTCTTTTTTTGGGGTACTAGGGGTTGAATTAAAGGTTTCACATTGCTAGGCAGGTGCTCTACTACCAACTCTTTTTGCTTTAGTTTCGAGATAGGATCTAGAGTTTATCCTTAGGTTGGTCTAGACCTTAGCCATTATCTTTACAATTCATTTGTGGGTGAGACAACAGATGTATAGTCCATACTCTTCCCAATCTCTACCTTTCAAGGATCCAGGATTACAGATATGAGCATTGGAGCCCAATCATACCCTTAAATTTCTGGTGGCCAATGAACTAAGCTGGTTTCTGCCTTCTTGGTGCTACATCCATAGACAGCCGCATTGCACAACCCTGTGCTTAGAGCCAGTCCCAAAGTTCTATGCTACTGAGGTCTAGATCCGACACCCCTGTGGAGCCCCAGCACTCAACTGCCCAGGCTGGGTTTGTGGCAGCTGACAAGCGCTAACCCTAGACTGTACAAGATGTGGGACTCTGTGGAAGCAGAGAAGACAAGAACGGTCCAACGAGAGGAGGGCAGCCGTGGACAAGGGCCTGGGCAGGGCAAAGGAACCTCTTGGAGGTGCTGGAGCAAGGCGGGGAGGTTCACCAGGTCAGACAGTCTCTGAGGCAGGAATGTGGGGAACTGGTTGATTTGAGGGAGATTGGGGGGGGGACAAAGAGCTCATAAGGACTCCTGTTTTGGAAGCAATAGAAGAAGCACCTTCCTGCCTGCTTAGGGGTGAGAAGATCCACGGTTTCACCTCAGGGTCCACCTTGGCCACGGAGGGGAAGGGAGTGAAGAGAGGACAGCCACGGGGACCAGGCGTCCCTGGCTGCTGGCTCGAAGCGGGCACACGCATGCACACACACGTAACACACGTACTGGGCGTTGAACTCGGGGCCTCCTGCTCTTGCTGGGCTGGCTCAGCTCAAAGCTGGCGCTCTGCCCCTTGGGCCACGCCTCCTTTCCGACTTCCTGCGGGGAACGGGAGGTGAGGGTCTGCTGGGTCCCGACTGCAGCCTCCTAAGCCGTCGGGACTGCAGGCGGCTCCGCGACGTCTTCCGGGGCGGCGGGCACGCAGGCCTCGTCCCCGCGCACGGCAGGACGGCTCCGCCGGCGGCCCCCCTCTCCGCGGACCCCAGCCCCGGCCCACTCCCCGGGGTGCCGCCCGGGCGAGGAGCGCCGGAGCGCGGCGACGCGGTGGGCCGGACGGCGGGGCGACCGCCTCGGGCCCCCGGCGGAGGGGCCGCCCCGCGGGCCCCGCGCCCCGCCGCCCCGCAGGCCCCGCAGGCCCCGCCGCCCCGCAGGCCCCGCCGCCCCGCAGGCCCCGCCGCCCCGCAGGCCCCGCCCGGCAGGTGGCCGCCCCTCCCCAAGCCGACGTGCAGAAAGGAACGCGCCGGCCGCGCCTGCCGAGGGCCGCGCGGCGGTGGGCGGGGCGTGCTGCGCCCACCGCCGCGCGCCCATTGGCCGAGGCGCCGCAGGGCGGGCCCCGCGCGGCGACCCATTGGCTGGAAGCTCTTACATTTGCATATTGGGCGGGCACGTGGGGCCCGGTCCGGGCCCGCCGGGGGCGCGAGGGGGACCGAGGCGTCCACCGAAGTTGGTCTGAGAGCGAGCGACGGCCCCGGGCCGGGGTCGCAGGTGACGCACGCGGGGTACCGAGCCGGAGGGCGGGGTGGCGCCTCCGGGGTCGTCCTCTCCCGGGGGTCGCGGGGGTTCCTGCCTAAGTGGGAGCAGCGGGGCGACCCTCCGCCGCCCGCGCGCCGCGCCGGCCTCCGGGCGCAGGGCAGCCCCTGCCCACCGCACACTGCGTTGCTCCGGACCCACTGTGCGTGTGACAGCGGCTGATCTGCCCCTGGGCAGCACGAACCCCGGCGCTGGCCGACCGGGTCAGGCCGGCGGGCGGGCGTGCAGGCGCCGGGTCCGGGGAGGCCGGCCCGGACGGGGGCTGCTCCCACCGCCTGGCCCGCCTGGCCCAGCCCGGGGCGGGGTGGGGTGGGGGGACGCGGGGGAGCTCCCGGCGCGCCACGCGGGTCGGGGTTGAGATTGGGCCGGAGACCCTTTTGGAGGGAATGCCGTTCCCCGTGTGTCCCGGGAAGCCCTGGGCAGGCTAGTGTCTTGTGATCTTCAGCCGACAGGACCGGACCCGCGGGACCCCCTCCGAGGGCCACTTCTGGGACTTCCTACCCGGGGACGTGGACGGCTCAACCTCAGCGCGGGAGGCAGGACCACGGGCCTCTTCGTGGGGTCCCAGGTCCCTCCCGGGGCCCTCTCTGCTGGGTGTTCTCAGGCTACCCTGCTGAAAGCTCTGGGCCTGCGGGGCCGGGACACATGGAGCAGGCCCTGTCCCCTCTCTCAGGAGGCTGTGGAGGAGGAACAGACTTGGTCCAGGCCCTTCTGGGTTCAGATTGGCCACATCCTGTCCTCAGTGCAGTGCCTGCCATGCCCAGCCGGCTATGCAGGCTGGGGGAGGCCGTGTGGCCTTGGTGACTCCGAGCTGGACCTCGGGGTCAAGGCCCAGAGTGACCCCAGCATCACACACAGCACAGCCTGGCTGGGTGAGGCAAAGGGAGGGGCAGAGACCTCCCCACAATGAAAGGTGCTGGGGTCCCTCCAGGCATTGATCAGGGAGATGGCCCGCTAGCAAGGCTAGGTCCTGCTCTGTCTGAGACCTGATGTGTGTAGAGAGCCGTCTCCCTTTTCCTTACTTTCGCACAGCACAACTCATACCATTGTCTCTAAATAAAAGTTTCAAACTAAAACTAAACTTTTCAGCATCTCCAAGGCTTCGTGAGCTGAACGAAGCAGGGTGGCACCTCCTCACGGTGTGGGATTCTGTTCACCTTGAACAGCTGCTGAGGGGCTCTGCCCCTCCCACATCACAGATGACCAGGGCTCTGCAGCTTCTTCAGGGCCAGTCAATGCCACACCGCAGGCTGGACAGCACCTGGTACATGCTGGCTCTGCCTGCTTCTAGTCTGGGCCAGGGAAGATGGATAAAAACTCAGGAGGGTTGGGAAGGTGGCTCAGTGGTAGAGCGCTTGCCTTGCATGCATGAGGCCCTGGGTTCAATTCCTCAGCACCACATAAGCAAAAAGAAAAAAGCTGGAAGTGGTGCTGTGGCTCAAGTGGTAGAGCGCTAGCCTTGAGCTGAAGAGCTGAGGGACAGCGCCCAGGCCCAGAGTTCAGGCCCCACAACCGGACCCCTCCCCCCCCAAAAAAAAAACTCAGGAAAGATGTGACCTCCTCTGCCTGAACCCTGGTGTGAGGTGGTCTCTGGACACCACCTGGCACTGTGCCCTCTAGCCCATGTGCTTAGGGGGCTTAAGGTTGGTGCCCAGAGTGTGTGTGACGCCTCCTGTGGTGGGTGGAGGAGCTAGGTGCCCAGCCCTAGCAGCCTCTGCACTTTGGGCTGCACTCTGTGTGACCCCGTGCTTGGCCTTGCCTGCTGGGCCCCAGCCCCTCCCCACTCCACCCTGCCTCGGGTAAATACTCTGTTCTCCATGCCCCCACAGCAGTAGGTTCCTGGTGGCTCTGGCCTTGGAGGAGGGGCCATTTCCAGCTTCCTAGGTGACTTCCTGTCTCCATCACCACCCTTGGGTGCCCAGAGCCTGGGGGCTCCCCTGGCTCTGCTTATCAAAAAAAAAAAAAAAAAAAAAATCTTAAGCCTAGCCACAGCTCTAGCTGCTAGGACCATGCCACGCCCCCCTGAAGCCAGGGCTGGGAGAGGCCCTGGGCTGGGAGTGGTTGGGCTAAGCTAAGGAAGCCGCCCTACCCTAATTTCAAAGCTGGAATCCCACTAGGGGCTGTGCACTCCCACAGGAGAAAGGGCACAGACCCTGGCCACTCAGGGCCCATACCCTCCTCGGAAGGCTCCCAGGGCCTGGCCAGCCCAGAAACCCAGGACCTGACCCAGGATCCAGGAACCAGCCTCCACAAGTTCTCAGCAAACCTGCCGGGCAGGTCTTACTTGTAGTCCTGTCATCCCTAGTTCCTGCTGCTGTATGGGGTGCAGGCCAGACAGACTCAGGAAGCCCGGTTGGAGTGGGGTCCAGACAAAAACCCAGGTCAGAGCTGAGCTGGCAGGCCTTCATAAGTCTGGAGATGACAAAGGTCTCAGAGACCCGCAGGGCAAAACAACTAGGGAAGTCCCAGCTTGGATCCCAGGGAGCTCTGGTTCCTGAAGCACCCCCTTCCCAGATCCCAGTGGCCCGTCCAGAGTACTCCACCATGGCTGTTATGTAGACTTCAAGTTCTAGGCCTCACAGAACCTGCACAGCACTGTCTTGGGACACGTTCAAGGCACTTTGGGTAGTTTATTGTTTCAGTGTTGGGGTAGGGAAGGGGAGGTGGCACGCACACAGTGAAGGACACTGCCCACAGGCACATGACCACTGCGCGAATATAGTATCCATACTTGCCCTTCCCTGGCAAGGAGTAGTGGCCCTGGGAGCAGGGGAGTTCTGAGCTGGCCCAAGCCTCTCCAGGGGACTTGTCAACTGGCAAGGGCTAGGGTGCTGTGCTTGCGGCACTCCACCTTCCTGAAGCAGAAGCCCCAGGACACTAGTGCTTCGCACTGCACGTGGACGGAATCCTCTGTGGCCACAGACGCCTGCTGTCCTGCTGTCCAGGCGACTCATCCCAGCTATCCTGGCTCATCTATCTTCAGCCAGCCCCACTTGGGCGAGAGTTGCTACCTCCAGGAGCTCTGCCATATGTGGGAAGCTGTGGGAAGACACAACTGAGGAGGCTGAGGCCCGGGAAGGGTCCATCCCACAGGTGGGGGGCTGGCAGACATACCCTCAGGACTCAGGCTGGGCACTAAGACATGACTCTGGGGGGTTCCTTGGAGGGCCTCTTCGCTGGCTGGAGGCAGAAGATTCTGTGAGGAAAGCAGGTCAGCTGGGAGCTGGGCCTGGCCCCCATCATTCTGCCTTTCCCCAGAACCACGCTAACCTCTGTGCCAGATGGGCCTCTGTCAGGATGTGTGTGCGGTGGTAGGGCAGCCCCTGTCTGCTGGATGAATTGCTGCAGGTTACACTGGCGGAGCTCCCGGTTCAGCTCCTCAAGCTCCTGAGCCTGGGCCTGGGAGCACATAGAACTCTCAGGGGCCGACCATGGAGCTCCACAACCCACAGAGCAAGCTTGCTAATCTGACCCTCTGCCAGACCCCCAAGCTGGCCTGTGTATGGGACAGGGAGGCAGCAGGGCCTGAGTCTCCTGGGCTCACCTGCAGGGCATGCTCAGCAGCCTCCAGAGCTCGGCTCACCAGGGCCAGGCTACCCTGCACCTCCACACTCTGCCGCTCCTGGATTGCCAGGTCCTGGAGCAGGCGTTCTGTAGCAGATGCTGTAGCCGAGGGAGGCGCAGGCGCCTCTGTGGCCAGCCGAAGCTCGGTCTCCAGGGCACAGGCCTGAGCATCCAGGGCCTGGAGCCTGGCCGCATGCTCGGCAGTAGCTGCACTCAGGGCCTGCAAGCGAGCCTGGCCCTCTCGCTCCCGGGCTTGCTCTCTCCGAAGCTCCTGTTCCCAGAAGGCCTCATGGCCCAGCTCCTCGGCATTCCTCTGTACTCTGACCTCTAGGTCCTGCAGGTCTGCAAAGGTGCCCGGTGTGGGTGCTAATGGGGTTGTAGGCTCAGGGGATAGGGGATTGGGAGCCAGCCTGGGACATCCCAAACTGAAGGTCAGTGCTTTCCGGGGCTCACGGCCAGGTCCTACTCTTGGCTTTGGGGGGAGGCTGGCACGAACTGGGCATCGCTCCGGGGGCAGACATCTGTCTGAGGAGGGTCTCCCAGACAGGCTGGGTCCTGTCCGCCTTAGGACAAACTGCACATCACTGGCAAACTGTCCACAGGTGGCCTGGGCACCTACTGGACACTCCTGTGGCAGCAGCTGCCGCTCCTTCTCTCTGAGACGCTGCACGAGCACGAAGCGGCCTGTCTGGCCTGTAGAGGAGAGAAAGGTTCAGCCTGTGTCCTTGACTCGGTCTACCTTACTTGAAGAGTCAGAACCAGAGCGATCAGGACCCGGTTTCCCCCTCCTTGAAGGGGGAGGGTCAGCGACCATTAGGCCCCTGCCCTACCCGCTGAGTCTCTCTGCCTCCAAGGTACTTACCTATTGCTTGGGCTAGTGCTATGACCACTTCCTGGCAGGTGGTCTGCTCTGAGACCCCACAGACCACCCGCTGGATGCCGTCCACCCACACTTTCAGCTCCATGGCGGCCAGCTCCAAGATCATACCTGTCCTGTGGGGAGGGCACAGACCCGAGGTCAGGGCCTCGGCGGCCCCGCAACAGGTTCAGTGTGGTGTCCCCTGGAAGCCGGGCGGCCTCCCGCGTCCAGCCCCTCGCCGGCCCAGCTCCACCCCGCTCCAGGAATGAAGGAATCATTAACCGGGTCCAGGATTTCCCGTCACCTGCCCCGAGGGCGCGGCCCCTCCCGCGGGCGGCACCGCAGGTGGCCGTGCCCAGGCACCGAGGGCACCGGCGGGCCCACAGGACGCCCTCGCTGCCGCGGGAACAGCCCCCGCGGGAGGGGCCGCGCCTCGGAGGCTCGGGACCGTGGAGACGCCCGGAGGGGCGGACGCTGCCGCCCCGGCCCAGCCGCCGGCCTGCGGCTCGAGCTCTCCCTCCGCCGCGGGCACTCGTGACTCCCCCACCACGCAGCACCCGACTTCCCTGCTCCGCGGCGGTCGGTTCAGGTTCGGCGCGGTTCCCACGCGTCCCGCCGTCCGGCCCCGCGCCTCGCGCTCGGGAGGCCCGGGGACGGCGCGACGCTCACCTGGGCGCTCGCCCGCCACTCGGACCAGGACGCTCCCGCGCCGCGCCGCGCCGCGCCGCGCCGGCCGCAACCTGCTGCCTAGCGCCGCGCCGCGCCCCAGCCCCGCAGCCTCATTGGCCGGCGGCCCGCTCGCCCCACCCCACCGCGCACCCGTGGCCCTGTGGCCAGTGATACCGCCCCACACCCGCGCCCATTGGCTGCCCTCGTTAGCTCCGCCCCTGGCTCGACGCCACGCCCCCGGCCCAGGTGTGGGCGGGGCCTGCAGGAAGGGGCGGGGCTGGTCCCGCTCACCTCCCGAGAACAACGCGGAAGCGCCGGTCCGCGGCCGTCGGCGGCCGTCCGCCGCGTCTCCGCGCCGGTGTGAGGTCGCGCTTGCCCGCCGACTTCCGCAGTAGCTTTCCGGTGTGACGGGTACCCCGCCCCGCCAGCGAGGGAGCGCTGGGCTGGGGTCCTGCGTCCAAGGGGTGGCGGGGCCAAAGCCGCCCCGTCTTGTCCTGAACTGCCCTGTGGGTCTGGGACCCCCCCCCCGACCCCGTCCCCTCCGGATGGGGGGGGCTTCGATCCTGCGGGAGGAGGGAGCCTCCCCGCCGGGCAGGAGGAGGGAGCCCCCCCCGCCGGGCAGGAGGAGGGAGCCCCCCCCGCCGGGCAGGGAGGAGGAGGGAGCCCCCCCCCGCGCTGGGCAGGAGGAGGGAGCCCCCCCAGCCGGGCAGGGAGGAGGGAGCCCCCCCCGCCGGGCAGGAGGAGGGAGCCCCCCCCGCCGGGCAGGAGGAGGGAGCCCCCCCCGCCGGGCAGGGAGGAGGAGGGAGCCCCCCCCAGCCGGGCAGGAGGAGGGAGCCCCCCCCAGCCGGGCAGGAGGAGGGAGCCCCCCCCCGCGCTGGGCAGGAGGAGGGAGCCCCCCCAGCCGGGCAGGAGGAGGGAGCCCCCCCCCCGCGCTGGGCAGGAGGAGGGAGCCCCCCCAGCCGGGCAGGGAGGAGGAGGGAGCCCCCCCCGCCGGGCAGGGAGGAGGAGGGAGCCCCCCCCCCCGCACTGGGCAGGAGGAGGGAGCCCCCCCAGCCGGGCAGGGAGGAGGGAGCCCCCCCCCCCGCGCTGGGCAGGAGGAGGGAGCCCCCCCAGCCGGGCAGGAGGAGGGAGTCCCCCCAGCCGGGCAGGAGGAGGGAGCACACACACACACACACCCGCGCTGGGCAGGAGGAGGGAGCCCCCCCCCCCGCGCTGGGCAGGAGGAGGGAGCCCCCCCAGCCGGGCAGGGAGGAGGAGGGAGCCCCCCCCTCCCCAGCCGGGCAGGGCTGGTGGGCGCTGCAGCCATGATGGGGGAGGAGTACCCTCTGAGGCTGCTTAGGACAAAGGCCCCAGGCTCTTTGTCTGAGGCTCCATCCCGCCCCAGTGGGGCCCAGTGCCCTCGGGAGCCGCAGGCTGGCCCAGGCCTCTGCACACTGAGTGGCACTTAGAGCTGCCCCTCCACCTCCCCTGCCATCCTGGCGAGAGAATCCCAGGCCTCTGGCTATCTGCTCTGCCCCAATCAGGTGGAAGTGGGGGGAGGGGGCGCGGCGGCCTGTGTGTCCACCCCATAAGGCCCCTCCTGAAACCTAAAGTGGCAAAGGTTGAAGGTGTGAGAGAAAGCACCAAGTTGGACGCTACACAAAGACTGGAGTACCCCACTTCTAGGCCTCACTTTGATCCTGGAGCAAAGGAACTGTCCCTAGGGCTCCCTGGGATGGACCGCCACTGAGGCGGCCCAGGGGGTGTGGTGATGGGGAGGGAAGGTGAAGTTTCCATTTCTGGGTTAGGTACGCGGTCCTAGACCACTGCGGCCTCAGACTGGCAAGTCTACCATTCACTGCTGTTAGCCAGCACAGCCCCTGAGCCCCCAGTCCACCAGTCACCATTGACCAGGGAAGGGTTCAGGTGTCTATGTGGTCCTCTGGTCTTTAGCTGGGCAGTGGACCATTCCCTATACTTCTAGGCTGGGCTGGCCCAGAACCCATTCATGGCTCTAGGACTGGGTCTCCTTGGAAGCTTCTGTTAACAAACAGCCCTTCTTCTGGATGCAGGTACCCATGGCAACTGCATAGAACCCACCTCTCCATCCCTCCCTAGCCTGCTAACGGCTCAAGCCTCAGGTGGGTGTTGGTGGTGAGTCCCTTGGGCTGGGGGCATGTGAGTGAGGTCATGGCAGAGTGCCAGCACCTCTGACCTTTGCTCTAGGATGAGGGTTGGGGGGCAAAGAGGAGAGAGCTGGTGGACACACTGAGAACATGACGCCAGGGAAATGACCTGCCACCCGGCCTGAAACAGATGAAGACTCTCAGTGACCAGCAGCCCTCTGTCCAATGGGGTGGACACATACATGTGGGCCTCAGTGACCCCTAGTGAACTGGTAGCGCTACTCAGTTCTCTCCGGCCCATGTGAGTTCCATGAGATGCCCATACCTGGGATACAAGGATAAACTTGAGCTTACTTTCCCTCCCAGCTCCTGACCAACATCGAGCATGGCCCCAGAATCTTCCCTAGAGTCTGAAGAGGAGGAGGTGCCCCCGGTGCCAGCAGATGGAGAGCCGGCCAGCAGCGATGTGGGGCCTCCAGTGGACACACCTACAGACAAAGGGAATCCCTCCCATTCCCAGGACACCACAAGTCAACCACCAGTTGTCAACCTGCAGTAAGGACAGGAAGGACAGGTGGCCAGCCTCCTGTGCTGACCGGAAGACCAGGCTGGTTAAGCAGCAGGGACTGGAATTGCAGGTTGTCCCCTGAGGCCCTGGACCCCCGGACCCTGAGGCTGCTGTGGCAACTGAGAGAAGTGGAGATCCAGTCGCTGCGGTCGGCCCTCCAGAATGACAGGCACTGCCGCCTCCTACAGGAGGTGGCAGGGATCCCCCGGGAGAGGTCAGCAGTGACATCCCCCGCTCAACCCAGCCTCTGGGTTCCCCAGCTTCTGGTTTCTGTCAAACCCCAACCCCAACTGCTGAGCTAGCACTTCTTTGTTTCTAGCACTTGCACTTTGACAACCTTCATTGCTAGCACTAGTCCTTGCTAGATGAGGGAACCCTGCGCTCTGAGTTACTACGCTCTAAGTGTAAGTGTAGGCCGGAGCATGTGGACCCCTCCTCAAACCTGACAGGGTACAACCTGCCGTAACCTGCTGCACTGTACCCCTAAGCCCTAGCCCACACCCAGGGTGCCATGGCAGTCAAGCCAGAGGCTCCGATGCTGGCCCCTCAGGAGCTTGCCTGGCCCTGACGCGGGGCCTGCTGAGATGAGATTGCCTCTCTTCCCAGGAGCCCTTGCACTCAGGAGAAGTTCCTGCAGAACCAGGTCCGGAAGTTGACTCTGGATCTCAAAGCGCAAAAAGAACAAGCCCGGCTGGTGAGGCTCTGGGCGTGGGGAGCGGGGCCAGTCCCTGGCAAGGGTGCCTAGGCTGGTCTTGGGAACAGGACACCAGGCGGCTCCTCACAGACAGTTCCCCTGAGCAGGAGAAAGAGCTCTTGGAAAAGCAGCTGATGCAGACCCTCCACATGGTGCAGCAGCTGGAGGATGAGCTACAGAACTTCCAGAAGTCATGCCTCCTGCATCTGGCCCACTCCTCCTGGGTGGGCCGCATACTTCGGTCGCAGACCGGCAGCGTGGAAGTGAGCTTAGCCCCCGGGCCCCTTCCCGGCCGTCCTTGGGGGTCATCGTGCTGCTCTGTTGAGTGCTTCTGTTAGGGTTCCTCGTTGCCCTTGGTCAAGGGGAGTCATGTGACCTGCATTCCTGCCCACCTGGCAGAAGGTGCTGATGAGGTCGAGGGAGGGGCGCCACCGGGGGAGAGGCGTCTTCCCCTGGCCTGTGTCCCTTGCAGGTGATCACTGCGGAGACCCTGATGGAACCCAGTGACGTCTCGGAGAATGAGCAGACTGGGGAGGTGAGCAGGACCCCCCGCTGGAGGCAAGGGGCATTCCACTTGTTGGGTAGGGAGCCACGTGCCTGTTGCTTTCCTGCCCAGGGTTTCCGGCTGGAGGACGTGGACTGGAATAGCATTGCCCGTCGGTTCCCCAATCTCCTCACCAACATCACGTCCAGTGTGGAGCAGAAGTAACTAACTGCCTTGGGCTGGGAGCCCCAGGGGCCAGGGCAAGGGGGAAGGCTTGGCCTGGCAGAAGTAAGTCAGGCTTCCTTCGATCTTTAAGTATCCCTAGACAAGTCCTTTAGTCCTTCCAAGCCTTGGAAGAACTAAATCTGTAGGATGGGTTCAAGATGAAGGGAAGGACCCACTGGGCCACTGCTACCATGCTGTGGGCTTGGATGAGGGCGGGGCTGCCAGCCAGGGCACCCAGTGAGCAGAAGGTGGCCCCAGGCAGATCCAGCCCCGCCCGCCCTCTTCACTGGACTCCTGGAGCTTGGATTCCCCTGACAAGCACCCGGAGAGGCCTGGCAAGAGCCTGGAGTGGGGCTCCCTGCCCGTGGTACGCTCCAGCAGCTCAGAGGGCACCAACGCTGACCCCCACCACTGCCAGCCGGTCCTGCATTCCCAAGGGCAGAAGGTGCCCGGGTACCCAGACTTGTCTTCTGAGCAGAACCAGACGTGGAGCGAGAGCTTCAGCAGAGACACAGAAGGTGGCGCAGGTAGGACTCCCCACCTCTCCAGGCCTGCTCCCCGCCAGGCAGACCCTACGTGCTGCAGGCCTGGCTGGCCTCATACGGTGCTGTTCCCACCAGACGGCACCTGCGCGCCTTGCTCCCTGACAGCACTCATTGCCGTAGGTCGCCAGAAACCGCACTTGGGCCACCCCAGCAAGATGGTCCCGAAGCCCTATGTGGACCCTGACTACCAAGGTTCTGGGTACCAGCTGAGGTGAGGGGGTTGCCCGGCCATCGGCACACCGGCCGGTGGGCAGCTTTCGGGTCAGGGCACCTCCTTGGCACTCCTTTTCTGCCCCAGCCAGGATAGCTGCTGCTTGAAGATCGTAGCTGTGAATTGCCGGGAGAGGTTTGTCCGCATCCTCAACCAGTCCCAAGAGGAGACTGTGGAGCTGGGCGGCTTCCTGCTGCAGCAGCTGGTGCAGAACTTCCCAGTGTGCATGTTCCGCTTCCCACCTGGCACCCTGCTGGCCCCAAGACACCACATTACGGTGCGCCCCCCTGTCCATGAGCCCGTGTGGCCCCACCCCAGCCCTCTGCTCCTCCCCCAACGTCCCGTGCCGTTCCCAGGTGTGGGGTGAGGGGACTCGCCGCACCAAGAAGCAGCCGCCTCTATTCTTGGGCCAGGAACCTTTCTACTTCCACTCCAGCCAGGGCTGCGTAACGCTGCTCCTGAATGCTGAGGGTCAGGTCAGTGCTGGTCCCAGTCGGGAAGGGCTGGGCACGCCTGGCAGGGCAGGGGTCGCTGATGTGCCCTTGCTGGCCCTGAAGGTCCTCAGTGAACACCAAGCCCCACACTGTGCCACCCTGGGCTCCAGAACCTTTGAGGACAACATGGACTGGTCTATCGATTGTTTCCCTCTCTCCGAGGCTGGACTTGGGACAGACACCCAGGAACAGCAGCGCCGGCCTCTACCCATGTGCAAGGGCAGAGTGCAGGAGTCCAGGGCCGGACGCCGGAAGCTGGGGTGGGTGTGAGTCCCTCAGTCTGGTGCTTGCCAGCAAAACTTGTCTTCCACGCGCTCCCCAGGAGCACCTCAGCTCCCTAGGCCCGGCCACGGCCAGAAACACTGCTCTGAACTTGCTCTGAACTCTCGCGCACCCTGCCGGTCCCATCCCTTTCCCAGGTTGACCAAGATGCCCGGTTCCACCAGGACTTGGGGCATTTTGCCACAGCTAAGCACTCGCAAGCCTTGTCACCCAGGAAAGGGTCCGGCACAGCGGGAGGGCACCAAGACTGAGGTACAGCAGCTTCCGCCCACCGTCCCTGGTGAGCATGAGGTGCAGAGCGAGGGTGGCCTGACCCCCTCTGCCCCAGGGACCTTGGCTGGCCAGCCTGACTCCACTCCGTCCTGTCCTACACAGAGGCCGGGCTGCCCCTCGAGAAGTGTTTGAGTAGGAGGGAGGACAGGTTCCGGGTAAGTACTCCCGCCCACCCAGCTTCTTCCCGGTCTGCCTGGCCGGCCTGGGTGGCCCTCAGGCCCAGCTCCTCCTCGGGGCTGGCGCTCATGCTCAGCTTGTTCTGCAGGTATGCCGGAAAAGTGTAGACCGGAGCTGCCCCATGGTGGCTTTGTCTGTGCAGAGCACAGCTGAGAGCAAATACGGTTTCCGCTTTCTCAGCTGCCCACCCATCACCACTGACGTGTGCTGGAGGATGTAGCTGAGGATGTGTGCTGGAGGGTGGAGGGGGTCTGGCCAGGCAGGCAGTACCAGCTGCATAATTTATTGAACCAACTTTGCCTACAAAGTAAACAGCATTTCTGAACACCTGAGAGTCGAAAGTGATTTGACTGTTACAAGAGGACAGAACCATTTCCCGAGTGCTAGGTGCGCCCTTGGAGGTCTAGGGTGAGCATCTTGGACCGTGGGCAACAAAGAAGGTCCCACAGAGCCTGGGGGACCTGCAGAGTCCAGCTACTGCAGCCCGTCCACTCCTCACTGGCAAGGCCTCTTCAGGCCTGCCCCTCTGCCCCAGGCCCCCGGGAGGGCGAGTGGGCTAGGAGGGGTGGGGAGCTGGGCCTCCCCTCAGACCTAACCTGGGGTCTGAACTCGGATGCCCTGGCTGTCCCAAGTCCTGGACGTCACTCCGCCAAGAGGGGCCTCTCCAGCACCAGGCTCACCTCCCATCCCCACGTCCACTAGATGCTGAGGCCAGAATCCTGTGGTGGTCTCAAGATCTTCTGGGCACCTCTCAGCTCCTACCGAGGCAAGCCCATCGGTGGGGCAGGGTGGGGGGGACTAAGGGTGGGAATGGGCCGGAGGGATAGGATTTAGATGAGGTAGACAGCAGAGACCTGGTGGCCTGGCTGCTGGATCTGTTATTGGGTTTGTGTCTGGACACCCCTGGATTCGAGGGCCGGGGCCTGAGGACACCTCCAGGGCTCTCAGGGCAGTGGCTGTAGCCAGCCTTTCACCCAGGCCAGGCCTCTCAATAGGGGTGGGGCCCATACTGCCCAGGGCTCGGAGCCTGCGCCCCCTGAAGGGCAGGTCTGATGCCCCGGGAGAGCTGTGGTCTGAATTAGGTGGCATTGGGTACTTGGGAGGAGAAGGGATCAGGTGACAGCACAAGGTCCTGGAAAGCCCTAGAAAGCAAGGGAAGAGCAGGTCAGAGAAGCCCTTCAGACAAAGGTTTCGCCAGGTGGGAGGTTCCTACCCACACCTTGTCCTGCAGCCTGGACACCGTGGCAGGCTGGGGGAGGGGCACCACGGGCAAAGAGGCCTCCGTGGTCATCACGGCCGCACAGGTGGTAACACTCCTCCCCCGGACACACCTCTCTGTCCCATTTCCTCTCTTCCAGCCCCATGACTAGACTCCGGTGACTCCGTGGGACTCCAGTCCCATGACTTCTACTACTTGGACTGGCTAGCTCTTGGGCATCAAAGAGCACCCAAAGTCTGGGCTCTGGCTTTGTGGGCCTGGCCACAGGGCAGTTGGAGGCCAGTAGCCAGGGTCGCCCGCTGGTCCCCTGGGCCTGGTAACTGGAGTGGAAGGCCCAGGCACCCTTGCCGTCTCTCCTGCTCGCCCTCACATCTGGCCAGCTGTTCACGTCTGACTGTCTCAGGGCCATTTCCCACCCATCTGCCCAGACACTAGCCAGCCGATAGAAGGGCGAAGGTTTGGTTGCTTTGTCCTCTGTCCATCCTTCAGAGAGGATTTCTTTGCCAACCCTTAGGCCCGTGCTCCTGTTACTCATACCTGCAGCATTGCTCTCTAGGTCTGCCCACTACTGCAGGTGAGGGCTTTTCCTGAAGCCAGTGACCTTGGAGAGAGCTCCTCCCTCCAGTTCCCATTCCAGCTCCCTAGTTCTGCACCCCGGAGTCTAGCACAGGCCCTGCTGGGGTGAAGTGGCCCTGCCTTGGTCTTCCAACAGACTTCAGGTTCACCCCCTAGCCCCCTGCCTGCACTCCTGAGCTCAGAGCCTGCCCTGGCCACTTGGCACCCCATTAGGTGGCTCTTTTTTGATCTAGCCCACTGCGCTCAGCCCATATCCTCTAGGGGAACACCTGTCCCTCCTGCATCTAGCCCAGGTGGCTCCAGGTCCCCTGGTGCCATGTGTGAGGAATTGGTTGGAATTGGCTCCCCTCCCCCAAGACAGGACTGTCCTTTACAGCCCCTCCCCAGCCCGGCTGAGGAGGGGCTGAGCAGGCATGTGCTCATCCAAGGCTAGGGTACTCTTGGCCTCTGGGGGAGTACCTGAGGTCAGGCTTGGAGGGCTGGGGGAGGTCTTGGGCTCAAACAGGTCCTCTTGTTCTCCAGGGGCCCTCAGGGGGTCCTTCGGAGCTTCAGCCCCTTTCTTCTGTGACACCTTCCTATGGGGGAGGGTACTGAAATGGGGAGGAGGGGCTGTAGGCATGTCCGCCTTGGACCAGTTCCAAACGTGTGAGAGACAGGGGGTCCACTGGCCTCCACATCCCATGTCAGCTACGTTGGATATACGGAGGTCCAGGAGCTACCCAGGCAAACTAACCCCCATCCCTGTGCCCCCACACCAGACAGGTCACCATGGTGGGGTTCACAGAGGAGGGGCACCAGTCACTCTTGGCCCAAAGCTACATCCAGATCACAACTGCCTGCAGGGTCAGGTCCTGGGATGGACGCTGGTGGTCTAATCTAGCTGTGGCAGCTGCTGCAGGGTAACCATGCCCAGGGAGAAAATGGACTGGCTCGGGGACCTGGCCCTGGAATGGGTGCAGGGCAGAGCCCTGGATGCTGGCCCACTGTGGATGTTGGGGCCCTGAGTGATGGTCCATTCTGTGCTGGGGTGGGGAAGGGCTGTGGGGGAAGGGGGAGGGGCCCCGTCGGGGAGGCGCTGTGGGAGGGCTGGCGCCCCGGCTCACCTGGGGGTGTGGGGAGGATGTACCTGGCACTGGTGTCTACGCTCTCGCAGGCCTTTGGTGGGGTTCCCACAGAGGACTTGCCAGGCACCTGAAGAAGAGGCTGTGTCTGTGCCTGGTTTGGAGCGGAGGTGCAGTAGGGTTAGCTCTGGGCTGGGGAAGATCAGTTACCGTGGGTGAGGTTGCTGGCATGGTCTCCTGGGGCTGGGTCCTCAGGAAGCAGGTCTTCAGGCGGGGGTCCCCCCGGGACCAGCAGAGACAGGGACCAGGGCGGGGTCTCTGCCAGGGGCAGCACTGGGTCAAGTTTCTGCAGGGTGGCTCCGGGGGAGTGATCTGTCCAGAACAGAACTAGAGGTCTCTGGCCTGCTTCAGTCTCAGAGGCCCTGTTTTGAGGTTTGCCTCTCAGGTCCCTATCTTTCCAGACAGGCCCTCCGCTGCGGACTTCCCCTCTCTGCAAATGCAGGCCCCGCGGGCACCCCGTGGGGACACAGTCCTGAACTGGGGTTCACTGCATTGTCCTGGGATCGGGTCCTGAACTGGGGTTCACGTGCATTGTCCTGGGAACGGGTCCTGAACTGGGGTTCACGTGCATTGTCCTGGGATCGGGTCCTGAACTGGGGTTCACGTGCATTGTCCTGGGATCAGGTCCTGAACTGGGGTTCACGTGCATTGTCCTGGGAACGGGTCCTGAACTGGGGTTCACGTGCATTGTCCTGGGAACGGGTCCTGAACTGGGGTTCACGTGCATTGTCCTGGGAACGGGTCCTGAACTGGGGTTCACGTGCATTGTCCTGGGAACGGGTCCTGAACTGGGGTTCACGTGCATTGTCCTGGGATCGGGTCCTGAACTGGGGTTCACGTGCATTGTCCTGGGAATGGGTCCTGAACTGGGGTTCACGTGCATTGTCCTGGGAACGGGTCCTGAACTGGGGTTCACGTGCATTGTCCTGGGATCGGGTCCTGAACTGGGGTTCACGTGCATTGTCCTGGGAATGGGTCCTGAACTGGGGTTCACGTGCATTGTCCTGGGATCGGGTCACGCTGGGAGGTCTGACGTGCAGTGATGCGTCTGAGAGGTTTCGGGTTGATGGGGCCTATCCTCTTGGGTGCTGTCTGTAGCCTCAGTGGCTACTGAAGGCCTCTTCTGGGCCAGGGGCTACAGTAAACTTACGCCCTACCTAGCCGGGGCAGGAGACTGTCCAGCAGGCTGCTCTCTTTGATGGCTTCCTTCACCATGAGCCAGTCCTGGCTCAGCTTCTGGGTGTCTGGCAGGTTGGTGTGTGTGACAGGTATCTCGTCAAGGGTATGCAGCTGGGGGATGAGCTTCCTCACCTCTGCCCTGTAGTTGTAGCCTTGGAATGCCTGCAGGGAGGAGCGAGAGGGACAGCAGATTTGGGTCCAGTGGGCTTTTTTTTGGGGGGGGTCCGGTCGTGGGGCCTGAACTCTGGGCCTGGGCGCTGTCCCCCAGCTCTTCAGCTCAAGGCTAGCGCTCTACCACTTGAGCCACAGCGCCACTTCCGGCTTTTTTTCTTTTTGCTTATGTGGTGCTGAGGAACCGAGCCCAGGGCCTCAGGCATGCAAGGCAAGCGCTCTACCACTGAGCCACCTTCCCAGCCCTCCAGTGGACTCTTGAGGCCAGCTGTGTCCTGGAGCTCCCCCCTCTCCCCCCTACACCACCATGGATCAGGACCGAGGGGCCAGGGCCTTGACATGCGGCCCCACCTACTGCCATCTGGGATGGGTCTTTGCCCACTTAGGATGTGCCCTTGGTCCTGTGCTGTCCTTCAACCTGGGTCCTGCCCTGAACTTGGCTGTTGCTCACTTAGCGGCCACTGTGCCCTGGGTGGTTGCGGGGCCCAGCAGGTCCCCCGATTCAACCCCCCCCCCCGCCAAGCAGCAGCTACTGAGGTGCACCATGGGGGGAGGTGTGTGCGGTGGCTCCAGGCAGAGCATGCTGCCTGGCCTTCAAGCTCAGCGAAGACGAGCCACAGGGCAACGTGGACAGAGGTCCCTGGCCATAGGCCCCTCCCGCGCACACTGGCTGGGCGTCCAGCACCCACACCTTGTTGGAAGGGCCGGGGGCTGGCCTCAGGCACACCAGATTGCCCTCCAGCGTGAGCGTGGCCAGGCGTGGGCACAGCTGCAGGTATCGCACCTGCCCCAGGTCATCCACGCTGTTGCCCTCCAGGTCCAGCACCTCCAGCTGCTCCAGCATGCACAGTGGGCTCAGCTCCGAGATGTTGTTGTAGGAGACGTAGAGTTCCTGGGGGCCACATGGGGGGCTTAGCCAGGGCTAGATCCTGTCACCCACTCCTCCCCCAGGGGCCACACGCCCACCTGCCCACCTTCAGCGCCGGGAGGGAGCCAATGCCATCTAGGTCAGTCAGGCCGCAGCGGGCCAACCACAGCACCTGCAGGCAGCCCAGAGAGGTGCCTAGGTCTCTGTGGAAAAAAGTCGGTTGGTCGGGGCAGTCCTTAGATGGAGAGCCCTGTCTAGCCAGAGGCGACCTGGTGGCAAGCCGTCATCCATGCTGTCTCCAGGTGCCAGCGGTAGTGACGGCTGCCTTCTGGCCACCTCAGCTGAGGAAGTCTCCAGACCTTCTCCCCTTGCTGTGATCTCCTATTCTCAGATGGTTAAAATACACTCCAACTTTGTCCGTCTGGCCCTGGGGAATGGCTTAGCCCGGCCCTACCCTACCTGCTGCCCAGTGCATCCTCTCCCATCAGTCCCTGCTACAACCAGAATCGCCAGCATCCACACCTGGGGACCGTAAGGAGTCCTGTTCCCTGTAGGATGCTCTTCACGCAGGTACCGCGGTGCTGGGCTACGCACTCCCTCCTTGGGCAAATGCTCCCTCACCACACACTCAGGCTTTGTGAATAACCACCATTGCTGGGCACCTTCTTCAGCTCTACTCCAGCTCAGAAGTCCCCCTGGTTACGTTCATCTACCATGCGTCTGGTAGGTGTTTCTGTTGTTTTTGTTGTTTTGTTGTTTTTTGTCAGTCTTGGGACTTGAGCTCAGGGTCTGGGCACTGTCCCTCAGCTGCTTTTTGCTCAAGGCTAGAGCTCTATCACTTGAGCCACAGCACCAGGGCTTCATGCGTGCCAGGCAAGTACTCTACCACTAAGCCATGTTCCCAGACCAGGGATTTTAAATTTTCTGTTGCCTGACTCTGTGTTTACTTAGTATTTGTCCTTCAGTTACAAAGGGTCAGCATTTATTTCATTTATTGGTTTAAATGGCTTTTCTAATCACCTTCCTAGGCTGGAGTTTGTGTCCATTGGCTCTAGAGTACGCCTCTCATGGATGTTTGCTGCATCTGCTTGTTGTTGTTTGACTGGGTGTGAGGTCTTGGGTTGTGTTGGCTCACACTTGTAATCCTAGCTACTCAGGAGGCTGAGATCTGAGGATCATGGTTCAAAGCCAGATTGGGCAGGAAAGTCCACGAAACACTTATCTCTAACCAATTACAACAAAGGAATCTGCTTAAGTGGAGGACACCCTGAAGCTGACGTGGCACACTGAGTAAAGTCTAAAATGTACCCAGAATATACAAAAATGCCTAGAAAGAAACCAGAAAACAACATCTACCTGGAAAACTCGTTCACTGTGCCCAGAGCAAGGCCTGACATCCCCAGCAAGGACAGCAGTGCAGGACATTGAATACATGCTGCCGTTCTTTCGGGATGTTGGGGTTTGAATGTGGGGCCTTGCCCGTGTCAGCAGATGAGCCCTACTCCTGATTCTGCTCTGGGGGCTGCTGCCAGGGAAACACCTTCCACGTCCAGACCTGCTATGTTTGATTGAACTCTCTTTGATGTAAGTAAGGAAATTCAAGAAAACGTTTAACATGAAGTTGCTTAATTACCTAGAAATAAATAGATATAGTACGTGGAGCCCAACTCAGCTGGAGAACTTTCTAGAATTTTGACTGGGATTACTTTGCCATATGCTTCCAGACTCTTGCTACATAAAGCCAAAGATGTTTTTTTCCCTTTGCTCAAATCACTCACGTAGTCTGTTACTCTCTTGTCTTGATTCTTTCCAGTCCAATGAGAGCTAATTATTAAAAAAGATTTGGTTCTGGGTGCTGGTGGTTCACACCCATAATCCTGGTTACTCAGGAGGCTGAGATGTGAGGATCACAGTTCAAAGCCAGCCCAGGCAGAAAAGTACATGAGACTATCTCCAACTAACAAGCAGAAAGCTGGAAGTGGAGTTACAGCTTAGGTGATAAGAGTGCCAATCTTGTGTGAAAAAAATCTAAGGGACAGTCCCCAAATCCTAAACTCAAGTCTGACATGATATGCTCGCGCTCGCTCTGCCTCTGTCTGTCTCTCTCCCCCATCTCTCTCCTCTGTGTCTCTTGTTCTTGCTCTCTCTCTCTGTCTCTCTCTCTCATACACACACAGCTTTGCTGTGAAAGCGCTGAGCCTCCTCAACAGTCGAGTCTGTGTTTAGGAAGGTGCATTTTTTGCTCTGGCCTGAGGTCAGGCCTCCAGGAGGGTCAGGCCCTTCTCTCCAGGTCAGCAGCCCCCTCTCTTCCCCTCCCATAGCTCCTGGCCTCATGGTGTGGCTGATGCCCTGGACTGTAATGTGAGATACCGTCTTGGTTGGTTTAGCATGTCCTCCAGAAACCCCTTTTGCGGGGTTCAGTGAGAACTTTTTGGCTTGCCAGACACAGGACCTGGCATGACTGCCTTGGGTACGTGCATCAGCCATGTGTAGCAAGTGTCCTCCCTATGGAGGTGAGAAAAGCTCAGGGGGCTAGAGCCCACAGGATGGCTAGAGGTCAGGATGCCCTGGGAGCCAGGGACCCAGGACCTGGCCTCAGTCTCTTGCAGGGACCAGCAGGAGAGGCCTCAACCCAGGGGAGACCCTGCTGCCTGTCAGAGAATGTCTGCAGGTGTCAGCAGGGTGGAGCGGCACTGGGCTTCCCAGGGACAGCGGTAGCCAGCCAAGGGCCAGGCCCTCTGGCCTCAGTTCACTACCATCCCCACTGTACTCCAGCCCTGCCCTCCCAGGGGAGGCCGGCACTTACCTGAGGGAGGTGAGGCGGCTGCCATTCAGCTTCAGCTGGCTCAGGTTGGGGAGGTGCACTCCTGTGGGCCACAGGAGGAAGTGGGTTTGGCTCACCCTCTGCCCACTTATCTGTTCAGTCACCTCCTCTCCCATGGTTACCTGCCCGCCCCCCCCCCCAATTCCAAAAGGAATGTGTCCATGCCAAGGGGATGGTGTGCTCACCAGCTACTTACTTACGCCACAGCGGGACAGGCAGACTGAGAGGGGTTGCCCGCAGCCCTCTGCCCCCCGTCTTCTGTGGGGGCTGCTGCACATGTAGGACTATAAAGGCTGTCTCTGGAAGGCCACAGGCCCATGAGTTGCAGGACTAAGCTGGGAAAGGGAGCCAGGCCCTCCCTTGTCTGCCCCTGGCACCGGCCCCGTGGCAGTCTGTGTCAGCACACAGTACCAACACCTATTCTCAGCAATGTCACCATCCAGTGTGGCCCCGTCCCAAGGGAAGCCCGAGTTCTCAGTGATGTTTTGGGTGGGGTACCGTTCCTGGAAGACAAGTCTCTGAACCAGAGGACAAGTGCAGCATAGAACTGCAAGCTGGGCCTGGTAGCAGGGCTGGAGGGGGAGAAGCTGTCCCTGACCTTGTGTGCACACAGGCTCGCTACACTGGCCTGTTAAGGATTTAACAGAAAAAAAAAAAAAAAAAGCAAGACAAACCAAGGTGGGGCAGATTTAGTTTCACTGTAACCAGAGAAATGAAAACAAAACCCACAAGGATCCTGGACAGCAAGAATCTTTCCTGTTGTTTGGTGAAATCTGAACCGGTCTGTGGCACAGATAAGAGTCCCATATCTGTGTAATTTCCTGATTTTGATCATGGCACTGCATTTCAGAGACATCCCTCTCAACTAGGAAATACATACTGAAGAATTAATTGACATGGGACATCATATCCACGACTCAACAGATCAGAAAAGCAAGTTGCCCTGTTGTGTGTGCGTGCACGTGTGCATGCGTGTAAGGGAAAGAACAACGAGGCCTCAGGTCCACCACCATGGAGGATCTGGGGAAGGGCACATGGAGATCTTTGTGCCATTCCTGTAAGTGCTTACATTTCAAGTTATTTCAAAATAAGCTTTGGGAGCCCCTACCACCGGGCTGTGTTGTTTCGAGGGGCACTGTTATAGCAGTGGTTGCTTTGTGCTGTGTGCCAGTGTTTGGGTGAGGCTGTCCTGGAGGGCAGTTTGAAGTATGGATAACAGGCTAACACCCCCACGTCTGCCCAGTGCTTGCTCAGTGCCAGGGGACAATCGTAAGGAAAGAGACATGCTGTCCAGGGTGCCTGCTGGCTTGGTTTCTACAACCAAAACAGAGAGGTGAGGGCTGTGATGGTGGCCTGAGATGGCTGTGACTCAGAAGCTCTCACCAAAGTTCCCCAGGCTGTTTTCACGGGTGTCCACACACATCTCCAGCACCCGCACCATTTGGAGGTCATCCACCTGGGCCAGGGCCTGCTGCAGAGATAAGACGGAGTCACTCCCCAACAGCTTCCTCCATGCTCCAAGCTGCAGGACTCTACCGGTGCCCCCGGCACCAGTAGTAAATGTCCCCTGCCTCACCTATGTTGGTCTTGGTCATGACAGCTTGGCTGGTGGAACCTGGGTGAACATGTATCTGGAGGTTGTAACCAGCTGGGAGACACTAGAACCAAGCCTGCCCCTGGAGTGGCTGGTTTTTCAGATGGAACCTTTGGAAGACCCGACAATACAGCTAGAGTCCAGAACCCAGCCTACTGAGTACCACCTGGCCATTACCTACCTGAACCCATTGACAGCATGCCTACACATGCAGCGGTGGGGCTGACTACTCTACCTGAAGCCCTGGGTCTCTGGATGAGGCCTTTTTTTGCTTGTGTCAGATGAAAGCAAGGCCTTCCAGGACCCTGGCCCTACCTGTTGTGGGATTGGTGGGGACCTTGTAGAAGTCCTGAAGGTCCTGTACTGGCAGGTTGGATCTTATTCTGAGGGGTCCTAGGGATACCAGCATTGGGCTTGGTCATCTCCCCGGGGTGGGTAGGAGGCAAGTCCTCGGTACTAAATGCAAGGTTGTCTAGATAGGTTCTATGCAAACTTCTGAGGCTCAGGGCCGGGTCCAACAGTGAGTGAGATCACACTCCATATTTTTGAAAAGCTTCCACTTGCAGTGAGCCTATGGACCCCGTCAGCTGAGCCTGGGAATAGGAACTGTGGCCCAGGGATGGGGGACGGGGCTTGGAGCACCCCTAGACTTCTGGGGGAGACACTCCCACAAGGAACTCACACACAGATCTCCTATTTCCCAGCACTTTGGGCCTCTGTGTGTGTGTGTGTGTGCTGTGAAGTTCACACGGAAGGGGGGAGGGTCTTCTGTTTGAGGACAGTGGCTTAGCAAGTACATGAGGAATTCCTGCCTCCTTCAGGCCTTGAGACCCTGGGATTGCTGATATTTTGGGTTATATAGGGTCCCAAAGGTGGAAAGATGGAGGGCACCTCGCTGCAGGGGCTGGGATGAGGGCGGGCTGGACATCATCAGCACTCAGGATGCAGACCCCCGTTGTTGAGCCCCTGGCCCCTGACACTTACCAGTCGGGCAGGAGACAGGTGCTCCTTCATTAGCTGCTCCCTGTGGATGCTCCCATGGCTGCCCAAGCCCTTGCTGTGTGGGGAGGGGTTGTGCTGGCCCTGCCAGCTCAGCTCCCGTACCCGGACATTGACTGTGCCAGGCAGAGGCCCCGGGGATCCATCCCAGGCTGGGTCCATCCACATCCAACCTGCCAGGAGAGGAAGCAGGCAGGGCCTTCTACCTTCTACTCCAGCTTCCATTCTGTGGCCAGTAAAGACCCCAACACAACCCTGACAGGGCCTGGCACACAGAATCTCCCGTCCTGGATTCCTAGAGCCCCCTGCCTGCATTCCCATTCTCCTTTTGTGTCTGTCTTTGTTTACTTTGGTGTTCACAGTGAGCGCTGGCTCCAGGCCTGGCCATCTGGGGCCCCAGTGAAGCTAGGGTACTGAATGAGTTGCCTGCTGTGATCAGCAATATACTTTTGCTGACAGGCTCCTGGCATGCCCCAGGCCCTGGGTTGTGGGTTCTTCTCCTCCTGATGTCTGAGTCTGGGCCCAGGATCAGGGTCTCAGGCATTCCATTTACCCCCTTCTGCACTGGCGGACCCCACACCTGAAGGTAGCTGCTTTGTGCTGTGGGTCAAACATCCGGGCAAGGAGGCAGCATGAGTCCACGGGTGACACCTGTGAGAGAGGATGGTGACAGTCATAGTCAGGTCACTGGGCCCAGTGGCACCTAGGCTGGGCTGCTGGCTTGGAGCTTGGTTTTGAGTGCACTTGTGACCATCCTGACAGGGGACCTGGCCCAGCAGATTTGGAGGAACACGGAGCCCTGTGCAAAGGAGGACCAAGTCCTCATCTGAATCCTACTTTTCTTCCATCCCAGAAGGATGTCTTGGGTCTGCTGCTCAGAACCATCTCCTGTACACCGGCCTCTTCTGCATCCTGTCCCTCAGAGCCCTTCTGCAGATCTCTGGAGAAGCTTACCTGGGGTGACACTGCTCACCTGCACTAGGCTCCCTGGCTGTTGCTCCTGAAAGACACAGAAACCTGTGCTGTGCCCTAGACCTTAGACTCAGGAGCTCTGGGCTGTAGCTAGAATTTTTTTCTTTTCTTTTCTGCCAGTCCTGGGGCTTGAACTCAGGGCCTGGGCACTGTCACTGGGCTTCTTTTGCTCAAGGCTAGCACTCTACACTTGAGCCATAGTGCCACTTCTGGCTTTTTCTGCTTATGTAGTGCTGAGGAATTGAACCCAGGGCTTCATGCATGCTAGGCAAGCGCTCTACCACTGATCCACATTCTCAGCCTGTAGCTAGAATTCTTTTTTATTTCTTTATTGTGAAAATACTGTACAATTACATGGGCAAGATAATGAGTACATTTCTTATCAAGCATTGTAGCCTCCTCCTTTGTTTCCCCGTCCCATCCCTTCCATGCCGCCCCCCCCCTCCCCCCATAGCTAAAATTCTGACCAGAACATTCAACACCACCATCCTTTGACCTTGGCCACCTTGTCACCTCCATCCCATTTTTTTATTTTGTTTGGTCAGTTGTGGGCTTTTTGAACTCAGGACCTGGACACTGTCTCTGAGCTTTTTTTTTTTTCTTTCTCAAGGCTAGCACTCTACCACTTTGAGCCACAGTGCCACTTCTAGTTTTTAGGTGGTTAACTGAAGATAAGAGTCTCACAGACTTTCCTGCCCAGGCTGGCTTTGAACCATGATCCTCAGATCTGGGCCTCCTGAGTAGTTAGGATGACAGGTGTGAGCCAACAGCACCCAGCTTCCATCTAGTTTTTGACTCCTTATTCTGGTCCTTCCTATTCAGTTGCATATTGCTCCAAGATCCGTTCTTCCCTGCCACCTGCCAACGCCTCGGGCTCCCAGGAGGATCCGTGTGCCCCTGGGAAGATGTCACCTCCACCCAGCCTGCCAGCCCCAGGCGGCAGAGAGCTGTGAGCTGGCCAGGGTCAGGGCCTGCCCACAGCTAGGCCCCAATGCTTGAGCCCAAAGGCTTTGGGATTTTAGGACAGAGATTAGAGATCTCCGACACACACACACATGCACACACCCACACGCGCACACACACACACACGCGCGCACACACACGTGCGCACGCACACACACGCACACCCACACACGCAAACACCCACACGCACACACACACGCGCGCACACACACACGCACACACACACACGCACACACACGCACACACACACGCACACACACACGCACACACATACACGCACACACACACGCACACACGCACACACACACACGCACACACGCACACACACGCGCACACACCCACACGCACACACGGCTCCCGAAAGCCATGCACTGCCACCCTCGTCAGTCCCCAAGGGCCCCAAGCGGGAAGGCCAGAGCCGGGTCGACAGGCCGGGCGCAGGGGCGGCCTCGGGCTCCTCAGCTCTCCGGACCGTGGCCGCGGCCCGAGCCCCCGGGACGGCCAGGCCGCCCTCCCGCCCGGAGGCCGCTCGGGATGGCGCCCTTGGAGCCCCGGCAGGGCCCGCGGTGGCCCGGCGGCCGGGCCCTCGCCCGGTGCTCAGCCCAGGCGCCCTCGGGCGCCGGGGGCGCGGGGAGGGGCTGCCCGGCTCTCACCTGACGAGCGGGCCGCGGCGCCCTGACCCTGGGTCGCGGCCCCGGCCCCCTCCACAGCTGCGGTGCTTTCTCCACTCCGGGCTCTTTCCGGCCGCGGACCCGGGCGTCCTGGCAACGGGGGCGGGGCCTCATTTGAATACACCCGAATATTCATGAGCCCGGGCGCCGGGCCGGGCCCCGCCCCCTGGCAACGGTTGCCGGGCACGCGGTGGGGGCCGCGGGGACGGGGGCCGCGCCCAGCATGGGGACGCACGCAGGCGTTTCTCTCAAGTGTCACGCAGTGGTGACTCCCCGGTACAACTACTTAAAAACGCTTGTTCGGGGCTCCGGGGTGGAGCGCTGGCCTCGCGTGCAGGAGGCCCTGGGTTCGATTCCTCAGCCCCGGAAGTGGCGCTGTGGCCCAGCTGAGCGCGGGCCTCGAGCGAGAGCAGCCCCGCCGGGGGAGAACGAGGCTGTGCTGAGCGTGCCGACAGGGGGCGCCGTGCGCGCGTGCGTGCGTGCGTGCGGGCGGGCAGAAGGCGCCCCGGCCGCGGCGCCCCGGCGGCTGCCCAGGGGACGGGGGTCTCGCCCGGGGCATCGGCGCGGAGCGCAGGGACGCCTGGGAGACCCGACGGCCTTTCTCCGGCCTCAAGCCCGGGAGCTTCCCCGAGGCTCGGCCCCGGACTGCCCCTCGGCCGCTCGGACCTCTGAGGCGCGGGGGCTTCGCTCCCGGAGCTGCCAGCCTCCCCACGCTCCTCGGCCCGGGAGCCGCCCCCGGAAGTCCCGCCCGGCGGCGGCTCCTGACGGACGGGTAGCTCAGCTAATCGAAGCGAGGTGGGGCGGGGCCACCCCGGGGCCAATGGCCGGTCGCGCTGAGCTGACAGACGGGCGCAGGGCGGGGCGAGCGCGGGCCCGGCTGAGTGCCCGTGGCCCGCGCCTGGCGCCCGCAGCCCTAGCCGCACCCGCCGCGGACGGAGCCCATGCGCGGGCCCAGTCGGTGCCCGCCCGCGCCCCCGCCCCGCCCCGGCCCCGGCCCCGGCCCCCGGGGCAGTCGCACCAGTGAACGGTGAGTGCGGGCGTGCGCGGGGCGCGGGTGAGCGCGGCGCGCGGGGCCGCTCCGGCCGGGCGTCCGGAGGCCCTCGGCGGCCAGGTCCGCCCCGCCGGCGGCCGCGCGCCGGGCGAGGCGCCGCCCGGGCCTCGGGGGACGCCGAGCCCCGGGCCTGGCGCGGGGCCTCGGCCGGGCCTTCCGCCGCCGGCGCGCGGACCCGGGCCCCGGCCCCCTCGTCGTCGGATCGCCCCGGCGGAGGGCGGGCCGCGGGCCGTCCCTTCCCGCCGGGCGGCCGCGCGGTAGCTCCGGGCCGGGCGCGCGCGGGCGGGCGGGCGGGCGAGGCCGGTGCGGCGCCTGGCAGCGGCCTGCCCGGGCACGCCGGGGCCGCCGTGGTCGGACCTGTTCTGGGGGCGGTCTCGCCCGCGGGCGTTCCGCCTACCGGCGCCTGCTCATTCGGTGCCTGGTTGTGAGCGCTCCCGCCGGCCGGGGCAGGGCCGCCGCCGGCCCTGGGGACGCGCCGCAGGTGAGCTGGCCGGACGCCGGGGCCGCCCCGGGTGTCCAGGCCCGGCTGAAGGTGGGCCTCCCCGGCAGGTGGGGCAGGAGCCCCCGACGAGCCGGGAGTGGCAGCCCCTTGGAGAGCGATGACGGAGTATAAGCTTGTGGTCGTGGGTGCCGGAGGCGTGGGGAAGAGCGCCCTGACCATCCAGCTGATCCAGAACCACTTCGTGGACGAGTATGACCCCACCATAGAGGTGAGCCCGGACCGCTTGACTTGGGCCCCCGGCAGTGACCCGAACGGGCCCTGGGCCCCTCGAGCCAAGATGGGGGCTGGCTCTGGTCCCGCACCCTGCAGGTGGCACAGCCCTGCTCCTCCTTGGCCAGTGGCTTGAGAGGCCCCAGGGTGGGGCTGCCCGGCAAACCCTCCGTTTGAGTGGCCACATCCTCCTGCAGGACTCCTACCGGAAGCAGGTGGTCATTGATGGGGAGACGTGCCTGCTGGACATCCTGGACACAGCGGGTCAGGAGGAGTACAGCGCCATGCGGGACCAGTACATGCGCACGGGGGAGGGCTTCCTCTGCGTGTTTGCCATCAACAACACCAAGTCCTTCGAAGACATCCATCAGTATAGGTGAGCCCAGGAACCCGTGGCCCGGTGGAGCTGGGCGGCTCTCTGCATCCGAAGGCCTCCTGGCCTCTGGCCTCCGTGCACCTCCTGGCTTCCGCCATGCCTTCGGCCAGCAGACTGACACCTTCTTCCGTCTCAGGGAGCAGATCAAGCGGGTGAAAGATTCAGACGATGTGCCAATGGTGCTGGTGGGGAACAAGTGTGACCTGGCCGCACGCACTGTTGAGTCTCGGCAGGCCCAGGACCTTGCGCGGAGCTATGGCATCCCCTACATTGAGACATCGGCCAAGACCCGGCAGGTGAGAGGCTCCAGCCCCACCGCCAGCCAGGGACTCGCCCGCCCCGCCCTAGTCAGGCAGCCGTGCTCATTGCCCCTCTCCCTCAACACAGGGCAGCCGCTCTGGCTCCAGCTCCGGGACCCTCTGGGACCCCCCCACTGGGACCCATGTGACCCAGCAGCCCCCATGTTGTAAGTCTCCCTGGGCATCAGGGCAGTGAGGGAGGTGAGGGTCTGGGTCTGGGCTCAGGCCCTCCAGTCCTGGGCTGCCACAGCTCCAGGGAAGTGGGGGTCCGTGGAGAGGGCTTCCCTGAGCCAGGCCGGAGCGGTAACCCTGAGGCCCAGTCCCTCTTGTCCCCAGTGTCCTGTGGGCACCTATTGGTCCCTAGCCCTTAACAGTTTGGTAGGGTATTTAAGCCTAACCCCAATCAAGAGTCCTGAAGGGTTCTGGGCTACTCTAAGCTTTAAGGGGCTGTTCGGTAGTGAGTTCCTCTAGGAAGGTGGCCCTTTGGCTTCCAGCTGCGCACAGCCCGACTCCCCAGTTGTGTTTGGGGAAAGCGGGGGCTAAGGAAGGAGCAGTCTGCTGTCTGGGCTCTTCTAGGATGTTGGCTAAGTTCAAGGCAGGGAGTGTTCCACCCAGGGAGGGGTCCCCACATCTTCTCCCCCAGTGAATTTGTCTCTTATCCAGTTCCTCTGTTCCTAGGGTGTGGAAGATGCCTTCTATACACTTGTGCGAGAGATTCGGCAGCATAAGCTGAGGAAGCTAAACCCACCTGAGGAGAGCGGCCCAGGCTGCATGAGCTGCAAGTGTGTGCTCTCTTGACGCCAGGTGAGGCGGGGCCAGACAAGCGCCAGGACAGTGGCCCTGGTTGGCTAGACGAGCCTCCGTGTCTGCTCTGATGTCTCCCTGCCGATGATCAGTGGCATCCTTTGTGCCCACCCAGTCCCAGGCTTAGGACATGGAGGAGCCGGATGTGGGGAAGAGGTGCAGACGGAAGGAAGAAGGAGGGAAGGAAGGAAGGAAGCAAGTGCCACTGGAGCCCAGCCAGCCCAGGGACGGTGGACAGAGGTGACCAAGACCCTCGCATGGATGCTTTGCACAGACTGTCATGAACTGTTCCAAATGCCACAGGCACCCCGGCCCTTGACTCCCCTTCCAGCCCTCTTTGGGCCTCTATTGGGTGCAGGTTGAATCAGTAAATTATTTGACGGTCTTGACTGTGTCAGGCTGGGTAGAGTGTGTTTTCTGTGGTCCCAGGGGCTTGGCTTTGTCCAGCTGTTGGCCTTCCTGAAGGCAGGCTGGAGAGGCTGGCCAGGGCATGAGCCATACCACCCTCCTCACCTCCACCACCAGCACCCCTATCTCCCCTAGTTGTTTGCCAAGTGCCGATAGCTCTGGATGCTCCAAAAACAGGCAGGTTGTAATGAAAAACAGTTTTTTGTCCTTTAACTTGAGCTAAGGGAGTTTCTTCTGTTCCAGGAAAGAGGCCTTCTCAGGGAATGCTGGGTACAGACTGGGGCTCTGTCCCCTGTCTTAGAGCTTCCTTGCCCTGAAATTTTGGGGCCCTGAAATGCAGCCCCAAAGGTGGTAGAGCAAGGAAGCCAGTGGGCCCAGAATCTTTTAGTCCTGGGACTAGAGCTGGGATTGCTAGGCTCTGGGAATAGGGCCCCAATGCTCTCCGTGTGGCCTCAGACCTGTGCCCCTTCCATGCACAGTGGACAGGTTTTTGGGTTTTTTTGCCAGTCCTGGGGCTTGAACTTAGGGCCTGGTCACTGTCCCTAAGCTTCTTTTGCTCAACGCTAGCACTCAACTACTTGAGCCACAGTGCCACTTTTTCCTTTTTCTTTGTATGTGGTACTGAGGAATCGAACGTAGGACTTCATACAGTCTAGGCAAGCACTCTACCACTAAGCTACTTTCCAAGCCCAGTTATTTTTAAGATACATACATACATATATATATATATATATATATATATATATATAACTGTATTGAGATTAAATGATTACATACATTTCACAGAATTGTAGGATAGTGATACTTAGTTAAAGTTACAAACATGTTTTAGCCATCACAAGGCAAATTGTCATGATCTTGGTCTATATAGCCCAGTTATTCTTTTTTTGTTGTGGGGCTTGAACTCTGGGCCTGGGTGCTGTCCCTCAGCTCTTCAGCTCAAGGTGAACACTCTATCAACTCAAGGTGAACACTCTACCACTTGAGCCACAGAGCCACTTCCGGTTTTCCAGTGGTTTATTGGAGATAAGAGTCTCACAGACTTTCCTGCTCAGGCTGGCTTTGAACCATGATCCTCAGATCTCAGCCTCTTGAGTAGCTAGGATTACAGATGTGAGCCACTGGTACCTGGCTATAGCCCAGTTATTTTATTTTATTTTTTTTTTCTTTGGTTTCGGTCGTGGGGCCTGAACTCTGGGCCTGGGCGCTGTCCCTCAGCTCTTCAGCTCAAGGCTAGTGCTCTACCTCTTGAGCCACAGCGCCACTTCCGGCTTTTTTTCTTTTTTGCTTATGTGGTGCTGAGGAATCGAACCCAGGGCCTCGGGCATGCAAGGCAAGTGCTCTACCACTGAGCCACCTTCCCAGCCCAGCCCAGCCCAGTTATTCTTAAGCCACCTAAAGTCACCAGGTGGCCTGGAGGGCCATGCATAGGCCCAGGTAGCTGCACGGGACTCCAAGAAAGCTTAACCTACTTGGGCTATTCTAGGACTGGCAAGGCCACAGGGACATGCATGCTCTCATCCACACCTTGACTGCTGGAGTCCCATAGTAACTGTGGTGCCTTCCTTCTTGGGTTGAAGTCTGGGACTTGTGTAGCGGGAGGGTGCTCAGTCCCATAGGCACCTGCTGGGTGCGTGGACATGTGGACACCCCACTTAGCCTCCTCTGCAATAGCAAATGTCCAGCCTCCCTGTGCACATGGGTATGGGGCTCCCGGGTACCGTCTGGGGCTCCTGGGTGCTGTCCTGGGTGCTGTCTGGGGCTGTGCACGTGGGTTTGGGGCTCCCGGGCACCCTCTGGGGCTCCTGGGTGCTGTCCTGGGTGCTGTCTGGGGCTGTGCACGTGGGTTTGGGGCTCCCGGGCACCCTCTGGGGCTCCTGGGTGCTGTCCTGGGTGCTGTCTGGGGCTGTGCACGTGGGTTTGGGGTTCCCGGGCACCGTCTGGGGCTCTGTGTGCGGGTTTGGGGCTCCTGGGTGCTGTCCTGGGTGCTGTCTGGGGCTGTGCATGTGGGTTTGGGGCTCCCGGGCACCGTCTGGGGCTCTGCGTGCGGGTTTGGGGCTCCTGGGTGCTGTCTGGGGCTGTGCACGCGGGTTTGGGGCTCCTGGGTGCTGTCCCCGGGTGCTGTCTGGGGCTGTGGTCAGCTTCCCTGTGCCCAGGGATGGGGTTTCAGCTTGCCAGTGCTGCCCTGGCTTCCTGGGGCCATGTTGTCAGTGTGTGCCACATGGGTTAGACGGAAGGCTTGCCATGTAGAGCCGTCCGTAGCTCCATCCCTGGGACGGAGTCTCCCTGGCAGGCCCTGTGCTGTAGTCCTGGGGTGGGCAGGCGGATGGAGGACCCAGTGCTGCTGCTGGAAGTGGTAGTGTTGGAACCATGGACGTGGGGCTGGGCACACCCCCTTTGGAAGCTGACCTCTAGCTAGAGCTCACCCGGGGAGGCTAAAGGTACTCAACAGTGTGTGACCCTCCCAGGTCCAGCCCCAGTTAGCGTTCTTTAGAAAATCCCACAAGCCACCCCGGAGCACCTTCAGGAGGCTCTCAGGGTACAGAGCTGAGTGTGGGGTTGGTGTGCTGAGTAGCTCCAGTGCCCACGTCCTCCCTGCATTGCTGCCTGCCCTCTCCTGTGTCCACTCCAGGGGTCACTGCATAGGAGGCCATGGCCAGAGGTAGGCTTGGTCAAGGAAATGCCTTGACTCCTGCTTTTATCTGTTTGCAGTGGGTTCAGTGTCTAGCAATTGCCAGTCCCTTGCCCACCTCACCACACTGGCCGGGCCCCCCCGGTGACCACCTCACATGGGCATCCGGTGGAATACCGCCTGGGCATGGCCTGGTCTGCCCCGCAGGCTCCTGGGATCCCCAGGCTGACTTCTCTGCACCTGAGTGTGCCGTGGCCATGTGCATACGCTCATGCTCCAGGACACGGCTGTCCCCGCGCTACGGGGCGGCCTGCAGGGGACCTGCAAGGGCAGCAGGCCGGGGGTCCTGCCCGCCCAGGCTGGGGCAGGGGCCTGGGTGGGGCCCAGGGGCGGGGCTCCCGGAGGCTGCACCCAACAGGCTGAGGGGCTGCTCCTGGGGCCAGCTGATGGGCATGGCTCCTGGAAGAAGGGGTCGAGGGGTGGACTTACTTGGTGGGGACAGGGCTCCTGGAGGAAGGGGTCACGGGTGAGCCGGGTCCTTCTGGGGCTGGGCTCCCTGGCGTGGGGTCTTCCTGCCCATTCTTGCCCAGGTGCGGAAGCACAGAGGGCAGAGGCTCCTAGGGCTCCATGTGCTAGTCCAAGCCTTGCCTGTTGCAGGGCCTTCTGCAGCACGCAGGGCCCCAGGAAAGGCCTCAGCTTCTAACCGCCCCTCAGGCCCAGGGCCATGGAGGAGGTGAGAGGAGTCCCTTGGCTTCCGTGTTCAGATCTGGGGGGCTTTCCCCCAGCTTCTGCTCAGGATGGGCGTGGGGCTGCAGGACGGCCGGGCACGCCCTGCGGAGCTTCCGCAGACAGCCGGCTCCCAAAGATGGAGTGCAGTGCCTCGAGGACCGGCCGGAGTCCCGGGAGCCAGAAGCCCCCTCCTGCCAGAGGCCCACGGGTGAGGGGGGGGGGCCAAGGCCTGGCCAGACTTGCTTCCAGCTGTGTAGGGCTCCGGAAGGGGAGGAGGCCTGCAAGGGTGAGGGGAAGGCCCACAGTGACAGGAGGGGGTGAGAGCCAACGGGGCCGTGCAGCTGGTGAGGGTACGAGGTGGAGTGTGTGGTTATCTCCTGGGCTCTGGGTCGCTTGAAGGGACACGGGTGAGAAGCTGGCATCTGGGTACTGGCCGTGGCTGGTTAGGAAGGCTCCGACTGTTTATGAGTCAGAAGGACCAGCAGGAAGCCGAGCATCACCAGACAGCCCGCACAGATGGCTCTGCTGGTGGGGGCATCAGATGTCCGACTCGGGGTGTGGGGTCCTCGGCCAGTCCTAGGTCTGTGGGACCCCAGAACAAGTTTGAGAGAGAAGGTGCTGTGGCTGTGGTTCTGAGTGCACGGGTGGCAACCTGACTCAGCTGTGTGAGGCTCACCAGGCCGTGTGCCCCTCACAGCTCAGTCGCCGAGCCAGTGCCTAGAAGGAGTTGTCTTCATTGAGGACCATCACTGGAACAGGAGCAGCCCGACTCAGGCAGTGACCCCGCCTGGCCAGTCCAAATCCCCACAGGAGGAAATGGACCGGGAGGGTGGAGGTCCCTAGGGCTGCTAGAGGCCCCAGGGCCTCTGCACTCCATCCCTGACCCTGAGTATTGGGGCCTGGATGGCTGATGGTCTGCCTGAGTTAGACAGCTGGGCAGAAGCCCCACGGTGGGCGTCTCCTGGGAAGAGTGGTATCAAAAGTGGTACAAGTCCTCCGCTTTCCCAGGGGCAGGAGCCCAGTGGAGCGTCCCTCCTTATCTCCTGGGCAGCAGTGGGTACCTCCACATCCACACTGATGGGCAGCCCCGCCCGGTGCTTCACGGCCAGCCACATCTTTCTGCTGCGTTGAGTGCCCTGAAGTGCTGCTGAGCTCGCTGGGTTCTGGGGTGGCCTCAGGAGGGGGTCAGGTTCAGCTGGGCCCCTTCTGCCCTGTCCTAGGTTGTAGACTATAGCTCCCTGTTGGACCTCCATGCCCCAGTGGGCTCTGTGTCTTTGATGTGTCCTGGTTGGTCATGAATACTGATCATAAAAGAGGCATCCTGGGTCTGGGGACCGGCAGCTCACACCTCTAATCCTAGCTACTCAAGAGGCTGAGATCTAAGGTTCCCAGCTGGAAGCCAGGCTGGGCAGGAAAGTTTGTGATACTCATCTCCAATAAACCACCCAAAAGTTGAACGTAGCGCCGTGGCTCAAGTGGTAGAGCACTCATCTTGAGCAAAAAAGCTCAGCGACAGCGCCAGCCCGGGCAGGAGAGACCGTGAGACTCCTATCTCCAATAAACCACCAGAAAACCGGAAGTGGCGCTGTGGCTCAAGTGGTAGAGCGCTCGCCTTGAGCTGAAGAGCTGAGGGACAGCGCCCAGGCCCAGAGTTCAAGCCCCAGGACCGACAAAAAAAAAAAAAAAGAAGCAGCACCCCCAATGCCAACAGGAACCCACACACTGAGGTGGACAGTGTGACCCACACCCTCACAGGAGTGGACAGCACTGCCTATGAGGGGAGGGCTGGCTGGCTACCTGGGCGTTGGCAATTTCTGCAGTAAATACAGGCAGGGTTTGGATTATGGATTATGCCATGGTCCCCTCAGGACAACTCAGTTTCTCTTGGTCAGTCATGGGGCTTGAACTCTGAGCCTAGGCGCTGTCCCTCAGCTCTTCAGCTCAAGGCTAGTGCTCTATCACTTGAGCCACAGCGCCACTTCCAGTTTTCTGGTGGTTCATTGGAGATAAGAGTCTCATGGAGGGCTGGGAAGGTGGCTCAGTGGTAGAGCGCTTACCTTGCATGCATGAGGCCCTGGGTTTGATTCCTCAGCACCACATAAGCAAAAAGAAAAAAGCTGGAAGTGGCGCTGTGGCTCAAGTGGTAGAGCGCTAACCTTGAGCTGAAGAACTGAGGGACAGCGCCCAGGCCCAGAGTTCAGTCCCCATGACCAGACCCCTCCCCACCCCCCCAAAAAAAAGTCTCATGGAAGCCAGGCGCTGCTGGTTCACACCTGTAATCCTAGCTACTGTGGAGGCTGAGATCTGAGGATCACAGTTCAAAGCCAGACCAGGCAGGAAAGTCCGTGAGACTCTTATCTCCAGTAAACCACTAGAAAACCAGAAGTGGCGCTGTGGCTCAAGCCTAGAGCGCTTGCCCTGAGCTGAAGAGCATAGGGACAGCGCCCAGGCTAAGTTCAAGCCCCACGACCGACCAAAAAAAAAAAAAAAAAAAAAAAATGAGTCTCATGGACTTTCATGCCCGGTCTGGTTTTGAACCCCATCCTCAGATCTCAGCCTCCTGAGTAGCTAGGATTACAGGCGTAAGCCACCAGCGCCTGGCTACACTTTTTTTTCTTTTTTGATGGCGTAAGATGCAAATATCTTGTGTCTAGTTGATTTTTACTTTTCATTTTGATTTTGTTTTGGTGCATGTGTGCCAATCCTGAGTCTTGAATTTAGATGCTGGGCTCTGTCCCTGAGCTTATTTGCTTACTTGAGCCAGCTCCACTTTTGGCCTTTTGGTAGTTATTTGGAGATAAGAATCTTTTTTTTTTTTTGGTCCATTGTGGGACCTGAGCTCTATCCCTCAGCTCTTCAGCTCAAGGCTAGTGCTTTACTCACTTGAGCCACAGCACCACTTCTGGCCTTTTCTACTTATGTGGTGCTGAGGAATCGAACCCAGGGCCTCATTCATTCAAGGCAAGCACTCTACCACTGAGCCACTTTCCCAGCCCTGAGATAAGAATCTTACAGAAAACAAATCAAGGAAGGATCTTACAGACTTTCTTTCTCAGACTGGCTTTGAACTGTGATCCTCAGATCTCAGCTTCCTGAGTAGCTAGGATTACAGGTGTGAGACACTGGTACCTGGTTGCTATTGTGTGTGTGTATGTGTGTGTGTGTGTGTGTGTGAGAGAGAGAGAGAGAGAGAGAGAGAGAGAGAGAGAGAGAGACAGAGAGAGAGAGAGAGAGAGAGAGAGAGAGAGAGAGAGAGAGAGAGAGAGAGTGTTGTATGTATGTCCTGGGCTTGAACTCAGTGCCTGGGTACTGTCCCAGAGCTTTTTTTTGCTCAAGGCTAGTGCTCTACCACTTGAGCCACAGCTCCACTTCTGGCCTTTTGATGTTCAATTGAGAGGAGAGTCACATGCATTCTCACCTGGGATGGCTTTGAACCGTAACCTTCACTCTTGAATAGCTAGGGTCACAGGTGTGAGCCCCCCGTGCCTGGTTGCACAGCAGTTTTACCAAGTAGGACATGCTCCAGAAGGCCGAGGAAGGCTCACCAAAGTCTAGGCACTAAATTCTGAACCAACATATTCCGCTGGAAAGTCAGTGCCGGCAGAGTCCCAAAGCTCATGAATGAGACTTAGCAGACCAGGAAGAGACGGTTCTGATGCCACCCTTTTCAAAAAAGTGTTAGGTTTTGTTCCTCCTTTCTGTGTTTTGGTGTTTGCTTTTTTGTGTGGCATTTATGAGCTTCTGAAGTCCAGGCATCCCAACCCTGCGTCTCCCAGCGGCCAAGGCTGTGTGAGCCTGCCCTCGGAGGCTCACTCAGGACCCTGCCCGAGCCCAGTCGGCACAGCCCTGGGGCCGGGGTTGTGCTCTCAACCTGCCGTGAACGTTGCTGTCCTGAGCTTTCTCAACCCCCATCCTTAAAAGTGTACCTAAATACTATTCCCTTGAAAAGGTGGAGCCAAATTCCGGTTGGAACAAGCTCTTCATGAGGGGAGAAACGTGGCCACCAGAGACTTCAGAGGGGCTGTATCAGGCCCTGTTCCCATGGGGCAGGGTGGACCCCTCAGGATGGACTGGCCCAGCCCAGCTCCCTCCAGCTGGATACGGGGCTCCTCACGGCCCAGGCTGCTCCTGCTGCCCCAGGCTAGGGATGAAAGGCCCCACCTGCATTTCCCCTGGCTCTCATCCCCCAGGTGCCCAGCAGAAGGGACCACACAGCTTTCCTGGCACTGCTCAGGGCTCTTCCGGGGACTCATGGAGACATCCACTGAAAAACGATCCCATGGCACCGTCCAGGGAGACCCTGGAGAAGACCCGGCGTAAGCATGGAGAAAATGTCAGCTTTTGGCCCATGGATCCTGGGGAGAGGCTGAGTCTGACCAGAACTGAACCTCGACCCCACAGCTAAATACAGGAAAGGTTCAGGATTGTAAACTTTGATTCCTTCCTTCAGGCTGCCAAGAGCTGTGCCTCCCTGGCCTGCAGTTTCAGTGAGGGGACCTCACGGGGTGCTCAGAAGCGGGGACCGGGGCCGGCTGCCTCTTCCGCGGGGCAGGCAGTACCAGGTCACAGTGTGGCCATGCTCTCGCACTGCAGCAAGGGGTTCAGGAGACCCTGCACTTCACCTTCTTCTTGTTCCTATACTGACTTCAGCTCTTGGCCACTTTTAGCCATTTACCCGTGTGTCTGAACCGACAATTTTACTAGAAAATGGAAACTGATGGCGCTAGCTTTGCTGCCTTCCCGGAGAAGCCCTGTAATGCTGAGACAGACGTGCAGACCGTGGCCAAGACCCTGACCACATTACCTGGCCTCGTAGCCACAGGACACACATCCCTCAGGACCTGGCCGCAGGGTAAGGCCTAGAGGGCGGCACCAGCAATGTTGGAGCTGCAGGCACAGTTCTGGTATGGGTAGGCTTGGTAAAAGAATCCCCAGTGTTGGGGCTGGGAAGGTGGCTCCCTGGTAGAGCGCTTGCCTTGCATGCATGAGGCCCTGGGTTCGATTCCTCAGCACCACATAAGCAAAAAGACAGTGTCCAGGCCCAGAGTTCAGGCCCCACAACTGGACCCAGAAGAAGAAGAAGAAAAAAAAGAATCCCAGGTGTCTCCCAAGAACCTGTCTCATGACCATGTGACCCTTAGACCAGTTATCACCCATGCCACGGAGCTGGCTGCCTTCCTGTCTCAGCTCCTGAGTAGCTGGGATTATAGGCACATACATTTCGCTAGTATAACGTCTTTTTTTTAAAGGGCACTACCAATCTTTTTTTCTTTTTTCTTCTTCTTCTTCTTCTTTTTTTTTTTGGCTCCATTTTTTTTTGAACCGAGATCCTCAGATCTCAGCCTCCTGAGTAGTTAGGATGACAGTTGTAAGCCACCAGTGCCCGGCTTCATTCGAAATTTTGTTGAGTAGAATAAGCAGGACGATAAATAGTTGCACATTTACATTGTTTGAAATAGTTGAGTTTATTGTTTTGGGATGCATACATTTATAGTAAAATCTAACAAACACGGGAATATTAAAGTTGAAATCCAAGTCAGTGCCTGTGCTGAGTGAGGTTTCTTGATGGATTGGAGAGGCACTGGTCAAGTTTTTTTTTTTTTTTTTTTGTCAGTTGTGGGGCTTGAACTCTGGGCTTGGGCACTGTCCCTCAGCTCTTCAGCTCAAGGCGAGCGCTCTACTGCTTGAGCCACAGAGCCACTTCCGGTTTTCTAGTGGTTTATTGGAGAGTAGAGTCTCACAGACTTTCCTTGCTTGGGCTGGCTTTGAACCATGAGCCTCAGGTCTCAACCTCTTGAGTAGCTAGGATGACAGGTGTGAGCACCGGCACCTGGCACTGGTCTAATTTTTAAAGTGGATAGTAAGTCCATGTACTCATTTCTTAAAAATGTTTTGCCTATCTGAAATACCCAGTAATAAAGCTCATGTACACCTGCCATACACCCAGATCTTGGCAATGTGCCTTGCTGAGTAATGGATTATGTTTGCTTTTGCTTTTTTTTTTTTTGGGTCCGGTCGTGGGCCTGAACTCTGGGCCTGGGCGCTGTCCCTCAGCTCTTCAGCTTAAGGCTAGTGCTCTACCGCTTGAGCCACAGCGCCAATCCAGGCTTTTTCTGCTTATGTGGTGCTGAGGAATCCAACCCAGGGCCTCATGCATGCAAGGCAAGCACTCTACCACTGAGCCACCTTCCCAGCCCCCCCCTTTTTTTTTTCTTTTGCCAGTCCTGGAGCTTGAACTCTGGGCCTGGATGCTGTCCCTGAACCTGCTCAAAGCTAGTGCTCTACAACTCGAGCCACAGCTCCACTTGCAGTTTTTTCTGAGTAGTTTGTTGGAGCTAAGAGCCTGATGGACTTTTCTATCCAGCCTGGCTTCGAACTGTAATCCTTAGATCTCAGCCTCCTAAGTAGCTAGGATTACAGGGGTGAGCCAGCAGTGCCTGGAATTTTTTGGTCAGTCATGGGGTTTGAACTCGGCCTGGATGCTATCCTTCTGCCCCAAGGGGTTTTTTTGCTCAAGGCTAGCCCTCTTCACTTTGAGCCATGACCCCACTTCCCATTTTGGAATGGTTAATTGGAAGTAAGAGTCTTACAAACTTTTCTGCCTGGGCTGCTTCACACGGATCCTCAGACAGCGGCCTAAGCAGCTAGGGTTACAGGAGTGAGCCACCGGCGCCCGCCCCCCCGGGGCTTTTTAGGAAATACAAAATAACAAAAGCAAAATCTGGGGCTGGGAAGGTGGCTCAGTGGTAGAGCGCTTGCCTTGCATGCATGAGGCCCTGGGTTGGATTCCTCAGCACCACATAACAGAAAAAGCCGGAAGTGGCGCTGTGGCTCAAGTGGTAGAGCACTAGCCTTGAGCTGAAGAGCTGAGGGACAGTGCCCAGGCCCAGAGTTCAGGCCCTGGACTGACAAAAAAAAAAAAAACAAAAACGCTGAGGGACAGCACTCAGGCTGAATTCAAGCCCTGGGCCCAACACACAGAAAGATTCTTCTGGGATGTGTATTTATTTATTTAGGCAGTACTATGGCTTGGACTCTGCTTTCTATTAGTCAGGCCTGAGCCACACCTTCAGCCCTGCTTTTTGCTGGCTTCCCCCTCTCCCCCCATTCTGAGGCTTGAACTCTAGGCCTGGCTGTTGCCCCTGAACTTCTTTTGCTCAAGGTGAGCATGTTTCCACTTGAGCCACAGCGCCACTTCTGGCTTTGAGTGGTTTACAGAAGGTAAGACTCAGACTTTCCTGCCTGGGCTGGCTTCAAATTGCAATGCTCAGATCTCAGCCTCCCGAGTAGCTAGGATTACAGGCGTGAATCATCAGCACCCAGCTATGCTGGTTATTTTGATGATGATGTAGTCTTATGGACTTCTCTGTTCAGGAAGATTTCAGATCTCAATCCTCCAGGTCTCAGCCTCCTGAACAGCCTGGATTACAGGTGTGAGCCACTGGTACCATGTCTAGGATGTGTATCATTGTGTGTGTACGTGCTAGTCCTGGTAAGATCCCTGAGCATTTTTTCCCTCAAGGCTAGGGTTCTACCACTGAGCTACAGCTCTACTTCCGGCTTTTTCGTGGCTAATTGGAGATGAGTGTACTGACTTCCTGCCAGGGCTAGCTTTAAACCACAATCCTTGGATCTCAGCAGCAAGTACTACAGGCATGAGCCATTAGTGCCCAGCATGATGTGAATCATTCTTAAAGAGCTGTAAAATACTTTTTGATGAAAGGTTGTTTCATGTAGACAACAGGGCAGTCCAACAGTGTTGAGGGCTGACCAGCTCTGGTTTCTTACAGTAATTACTTCCCATTTTGCCAGAATTCTATGCTCTACCTGTAGAATGTAAACGTGGACCTCACTCAGGGTCTGGTGGCAGCTAGGCCAGCCACAAACGCTGTCCTTGTCCGGTACCACTGACGGCTGGGCGATGCAGCCTCACCAAGACCGCTGATGATTTTGGCGTGCACCACCGTGACATCTCTCTGTAATTCCCAGGGCAGCCAGTGGGACTTGTAGAAGGACATCAGGGACAGAAGTGCCCCAACCTCTTCACCCTCCAGAGCCCTGCTCTCCAGGAGTGCTTTCCTGGGGCACACACCCTCCCCTCCTCAAGTCCCAGCCCATGCCCACCAGAGGGCGCTGGCATCCTAGCACGTGCCGGGCTGGTGACATGCCAGGACAGAGCATAGCTTCCAGTGGGCTCCCTAGGTGACCAGCCCGTTCCATTACATTCCTGGATTCTACCTGCTCGATTTGCTCACGTATGGCCATTCCTCCCCAAGTTTTGAGACTGTAACACATTCCTAAGTTGAAATACAAGCATTTCCTCTGTGGGCAAGCACATGCACCCCCACCCCCCACACGTGAAAAAGCCCACGACCCTGATGTCCCATGAGGCATCACTGGCCATACGTGGCTTTGAGCAGTGGAAACCCAGCGCACCTGAACTGAGAGGCTGTGAGGACAGCATGCCTACCAGATTTCTAGGACTTGGTACTGGAAATAAGAAATGCACTGGACGCTGGTGGCTCACACCTGTCATCCTAGCTACTCAGGAGGCTGAGATCTGAGGATCTGAGGATGGTGGTCCAAAGCTAGCCCTGCAGGAAAGCCCATGAGACTCCAATTCATTACCAAAAACAAAGCTGGAAGCGAGTTATGGTTCAAGCGGTAGAGTATCAGCCTCAAGCAAAAAGGTTTGGTGACAGTGCTCAGGTCCTGAGTTCAAGATCCCTCCCTGTGCCCACCTCAGGATGGGCACACAAACAAAAACTCTAGCAGTTTATTCTATTTTGTGTGCAAATATTGAGGTGGAATGACTAATTTGTGTCTGTAAAGAATAAATGCCCATCACAAACGATGGTGCATACATAGGTTGATAACTGATTCATACAAATAAAGTACTCATTACCTGACTTATGAAATGGTAACCCCTCTTAATAATAACAAAGTTATACTTTATAACTCGACAGTCACACCCAGTAAGCCAAAGGCAGATACTCTGAGGGGGAGTGCAAAGGTGCAATGCTGTGTCTTTAGTCACATAAAATACTACTTATTGAAATGAATTCCAGGAAGTGGAAGCAAGAGGTTTTTTTCTTTGCTGTTTTCTTTTTGTCTTGTTTGTTCATTTATCTGTCTTTTGGAGTGGGGGGTACAGAAATGGAGGGACAAAGGGGACAAAGTGAGTAAATGCAGCAGTGGTACTCACTAGACCCTACGTGGAAAATGAGCTACATAACTTGTGTGGGGGAGAGGAGGAAAAAAAGGGGGAGAGAGCAAGGGAAGGGATGACATTGTCCAAAAAGAAATGGCTTCTTTACCTGACAGGTAACTGCAACCCTCTGTATATCACCTTTATAATAACAATTGAAAAAACTAAAGAATACAAATTGGAACTTAATAAATCAGGAACACATGGACATGTGAATGTACCAAATCCAGATCAGAAAACCTAGCTTCCTGACCACAGCACCGCAAGGAATGATGCAACCTCCCAGAGGGTCCTGGGGTACAGCAGTACCCCGGAGGACATCTGATCCTCCTGCTTGACTGTCCACGTTGCCCCTGTGTCTGGGCCTGGTAAGCCTGAACCAGTTCTGGGATTCAAACCAGCTTTACTCTGGACTCCCCTGTGTCTAGGTTCATTATGTTTGTATCTGATGAAAGTGCCACACCAAATGATATGTAATGTGTGATCTACGACTGGAGTAAAATAACCTGATTCTCCAGTGGCCACAGCTACCAAGTATCTGTAGTACCTGCTGAATTAAAACCATATGAAATTGGTATAACTTGTGAATTTGTTATTATTCAATGAATTCTGACACACAGGGAGGCTGGTGTTTTTTTTTTGGGGGGGGGGAAGGACAGGAATGGAGAGAGGAAGGACAGGCAAATATAGTCATAACTCAACGTATATACATGAAAATGGAACCACATGACTTGAGGGTGTGGAAAGGGTTAAATATGGAGATGACGGAGCGGCTGGCATCGATCCGTTGCACGACTTATAAACTGACTTGAACTGAAGCCCTTTTGTACAGCTGCTTCAAGAAAGTAACATTTAAAATATAAATCTGACCTCGTTGGAAAACACAAGTGCACCCACCGTCCTCCTGAGACGGTGGCGGGCGGGGTACTCAGCTCAGCACCATCCTGACGCGGTGGCGGGCGGGGTACTCAGCTCAGCACCGTCCTGACGCGGTGGCGGGCGGGGTACTCAGCTCAGCACCATCCTGACGCGGTGGCGGGCGGGTACTCAGCTCAGCACCGTCCTGACGCGGTGGCGGGCGGGTACTCAGCTCAGCACCGTCCTGAGACGGTGGCGGGCGGGGTACTCAGCTCAGCACCGTCCTGACGCGGTGGCGGGCGGGGTACTCAGCACCATCCTGACGCGGTGGCGGGCGGGGTACTCAGCTCAGCACCATCCTGACGTGGTGGCGGGCGGGGTACTCAGCTCAGCACCATCCTGACGCGGTGGCGGGCGGGGTACTCAGCTCAGCACCGTCCTGACGCGGTGGCGGGCGGGGTACTCAGCTCAGCACCATCCTGACGCGGTGGCGGGCGGGTACTCAGCTCAGCACCGTCCTGACGCGGTGGCGGGCGGGTACTCAGCTCAGCACCGTCCTGACGCGGTGGCGGGCGGGTACTCAGCTCAGCACCGTCCTGACGCGGTGGCGGGCGGGGTACTCAGCACCATCCTGACGCGGTGGCGGGCGGGGTACTCAGCTCAGCACCATCCTGACGCGGTGGCGGGCGGGGTACTCAGCTCAGCACCGTCCTGACGCGGTGGCGGGCGGGGTACTCAGCTCAGCACCGTCCTGACGCGGTGGCGGGTGTGGAGACTCTGCTTCAGGGCACTGCAAGCGCCAGAGTAACCAGGCAGCCCCAAGTTAGAGAACCTGCAGGATTTCCCCTGCCGCCGGGAGGGGGGGCTCGGGGCTCGGCTCCAGGCCGGCGGGGGGGGGGGCTCGGCTCCAGGCCGGCGGGGGGGGGGGCTCGGCTCCAGGCCGGCGGGGGGGGGGGGCGCGGCTCCAGGCCGGCGGGGGGGGGCTCGGGCTCAGCTCCAGGCCGGCGGGGGGGGGGGCTCGGCTCCAGGCCGGCGGGGGGGGGGGGCTCGGGCTCGGCTCCAGGCCGGCGGGGGGGGGGGCTCGGGCTCGGCTCCAGGCCGGCGGGGGGGGGGCGGGTTCGGGGCTCGGCTCCAGGCCGGCGGGGGGGGGGGGCGGGTTCGGGGCTCGGCTCCAGGCCGGCGGAGGGGGGCTCGGGGCTCGGCTCCAGGCCGGCGGGGGGGGGCTCGGGGCGCGGCTCCAGGCCGGCGGGGGGCGGGGGGCTCGGGCGCGGCTCCAGGCCGGCGGAGGGGGGCTCGGGGCTCGGCTCCAGGCCGGCGGGGGGGGGCTCGGGGCGCGGCTCCAGGCCGGCGGGGGGGGGCTCGGGGCGCGGCTCCAGGCCGGCGGGGGGGGGGGCGGGTTCGGGGCTCGGCTCCAGGCCGGCGGAGGGGGGCTCGGGGCTCGGGCGCGGCTCCAGGCCGGCGGAGGGGGGCTCGGGCGCGGCTCCAGGCCGGCGGGGGGGCGGATTCGGGGCTCGGGCGCGGCTCCAGGCCGGCGGGGGGGCGGATTCGGGGCTCGGGCGCGGCTCCAGGCCGGCGGGGGGGCGGATTCGGGGCTCGGGCGCGGCTCCAGGCCGGCGGAGGGGGGCTCGGGCGCGGCTCCAGGCCGGCGGGGGGGCGGATTCGGGGCTCGGGCGCGGCTCCAGGCCGGCGGGGCCGCCCCGGCCGGCTGCTCGCCCTCACCCCGTCCGGGCCTAGGCCTGCGGGAGTCCCGCGGGGACCCCAAGCCCCGGCCGAGCCTTGCCACAGGCCGCGGCCCGCCGGGCTCGGGGCTCCGGCCGTCGAGGTCAGCCCGAGCCGGGCCAGCGCGGCCAGGCCGACACCGACCGCTTAAGACGGCCCGGGCCGGCGCGGGCCTCGACCGCGGCCTGCGCGTGCGTGCGCGGAGCCCGGGGGCGGTCCCCGGGCGGGACGGTGACGTCACCGCGTCAGGGCCCCTCGCGGAGCACGGCGGGACGCTGGGTGGGCGGGGGCGGGCGGAAGAACGGCGCCTGCGTAGTCTCGCCCTCCCCCCGCCCCCTAGCGGCGTCACGTCAAGGGTCACGTGTGGCCATGACGTCACCCGGGCCGGCCACGGGTTCTCCGCCGCCCGAGGGCGCGTCTGTTCCGTCAGGCCCCGGGGCGGGCAGCCGGCCGCGGCCCCCGCCGTCAGGAGAGGCGCGCGCAGCCGGGAGGGGAGGGCGGAGGCCGGAGGGGAGGGCGGAGGCCGGGAGGTGAGGGCGGAGGCCGGAGGGGAGGGCGGAGAGTCCGGGAGGTGAGGGCGGAGGCCGGGAGGTGAGGGCGGAGGCCGGGAGGTGAGGGCGGAGGCCGGAGGGGAGGGCGGAGGCCGGAGAGGAGAGGGCGGAGAGTCCGGGAGGTGAGGGCGGAGGCCGGGAGGTGAGGGCGGAGGCCGGAGGGGAGGGCGGAGGCCGGGAGGAGAGGGCGGAGAGTCCGGGAGGTGAGGGCGGAGGCCGGAGGGGAGGGCGGAGGCCGGGGAGGAGAGGGCGGAGAGTCCGGGAGGTGAGGGCGGAGGCCGGGAGGTGAGGGCGGAGGCCGGGAGGTGAGGGCGGAGGCCGGGAGGTGAGGGCGGAGGCCGGAGGGGAGGGCGGAGGCCGGGGAGGAGAGGGCGGAGGCCGGGAGGAGAGGGCGGAGAGTCCGGGAGGTGAGGGCGGAGGCCGGGAGGTGAGGGCGGAGGCCGGAGGGGAGGGCGGAGGCCGGGAGGGGAGGGCGGAGGCCGGAGGGGAGGGCGGAGGCCGGGGAGGAGAGGGCGGAGGCCGGGAGGAGAGGGCGGAGGCCGGGAGGAGAGGGCGGAGAGTCCGGGAGGTGAGGGCGGAGGCCGGGAGGTGAGGGCGGAGGCCGGGAGGTGAGGGCGGAGGCCGGAGGGGAGGGCGGAGGCCGGAGAGGAGAGGGCGGAGAGTCCGGGAGGTGAGGGCGGAGGCCGGGAGGTGAGGGCGGAGGCCGGGAGGTGAGGGCGGAGGCCGGAGGGGAGGGCGGAGGCCGGGAGGGGAGGGCGGAGGCCGGAGGGGAGGGCGGAGGCCGGGGAGGAGAGGGCGGAGGCCGGGAGGAGAGGGCGGAGGCCGGGAGGAGAGGGCGGAGAGTCCGGGAGGTGAGGGCGGAGGCCGGGAGGTGAGGGCGGAGGCCGGGAGGTGAGGGCGGAGGCCGGAGGGGAGGGCGGAGGCCGGAGAGGAGAGGGCGGAGAGTCCGGGAGGTGAGGGCGGAGGCCGGGAGGTGAGGGCGGAGGCCGGAGGGGAGGGCGGAGGCCGGGAGGTGAGGGCGGAGGCCGGGAGGTGAGGGCGGAGGCCGGAGGGGAGGGCGGAGGCCGGGGAGGAGAGGGCGGAGGCCGGGAGGAGAGGGCGGAGAGTCCGGGAGGTGAGGGCGGAGGCCGGGAGGTGAGGGCGGAGGCCGGAGGGGAGGGCGGAGGCCGGGAGGTGAGGGCGGAGGCCGGAGGGGAGGGCGGAGGCCGGGGAGGAGAGGGCGGAGGCCGGGAGGAGAGGGCGGAGAGTCCGGGAGGTGAGGGCGGAGGCTGGGGAGGTGAGGGCGGAGGCCGGAGGGGAGGGCGGAGGCCGGCTGGAGGTGAGGGGGGAGGCCGGCTGGAGGTGAGGGCGGAGGCCGGGGAGGTGAGGGCGGAGGCCGGAGGGGAGGGCGGAGGCCGGAGGGGAGGGCGGAGGCCAGCTGGAGGTGAGGGCGGAGGCCAGCTGGAGGTGAGGGCGGAGGCCGGGAGGTGAGGGCGGAGGCTGGGGAGGTGAGGGCGGAGGCCGGGAGGTGAGGGCGGAGGCTGGGGAGGTGAGGGCGGAGGCCGGGAGGTGAGGGTGGAGGCCGGGAGGGGAGGGTGGAGGCCGGCTGGAGGTGAGGGTGGAGGCCGGGAGGTGAGGGCGGAGGCTGGGGAGGTGAGGGCGGAGGCCGGGAGGTGAGGGCGGAGGCTGGGGAGGTGAGGGCGGAGGCTGGGGAGGTGAGGGCGGAGGCTGGGGAGGTGAGGGTGGAGGCCGGGAGGTGAGGGTGGAGGCCGGGAGGTGAGGGTGGAGGCCGGGAGGGGAGGGTGGAGGCCGGCTGGAGGTGAGGGTGGAGGCCGGGAGGTGAGGGCGGAGGCCGGGAGGGGAGGGCGGAGAGGCCGGGAGGTGAGGGCGGAGAGTCCGGCCGAGGCCGCGTCCTCCCGGGCCAGGCCTTGCTAAGGCTGTGCTTGCTGAGCCTCGGAGCCCACCGTGAGCTCGGCTTCTGCATTCCACGCGCCTCTCCCCTCTAGGCCCTGGGTGGAGAACCCTGTCCAGCTGGAGGCTCTGGGGTGGCTGTAAGAAGTCACTTAGACTTAACCTCCTTCACAACCGTTCCTGGAAACTAGGGCTGGCCTAGCTGGACCCCCCCAAATTAGCTAACCTTTGACCTTATCCCCCAAGAGCCGATACAGGAAGGACAGTCTTGGCAGAGGACTTGCCCAGGTTTTGCTGCCAGGATACAGGGGCCACCTTGGTGGGCCAAGTGCAGACGTGGAGGGCCACAGTTCCTGCTTCTCTGATTGCTGCGGGGATGTGGTGGGGCCTGGGTGGGAGGCGGAGGGACTAGGGCCACTTCCTGTGGAGCCGGTGGACCCCACCTTGGGGTGGAGGGTGCCACAGCACCAGTGTCCCAAGAGTTACCTGGAATGACCGCCATGTTGAATATGGAACCAAACAGTACGTCTGGGTGTAGGCACAGGTAGTGTGTTTCCGGCAGCATTTCAGGTCAGTTTGGTTCCTGAAATGTAGGAAGGACCTTAGAACAGGTGCCCTTTTAGGTCCTAAAAACTAAGAACTGAGAACAGTCTAAATGGCTATAAAGGGATTGACTCAGTTGACTCAAGCAGACGATTGCATACAATGTGGCCACTGAAAGTTAACGTTGTAGTCTTCAAGATTATTCTAACAGTTGCAGAAAGCATATGTTTACTAGCAGTACTGTAACATTTGCTAGCAACTTGTTATCTTATAGTTCTGCAGAAGTCCAAAATGAGTCTTTGGATGTTAAAATCAAATTAAGAGTATCACATGGCTTTTTCCCTCTAGAGACTTCCAAAAGAGAATATGGTCCTTTACCTTTCCCAGCATCTAGGGGCTGCCCTATTCTTTCCAGCCCTTGCCCCTGCCATCCTTAGAAGGACCCTCATGGTTATGGTAGGCCCACCCAGGGTAATCTCCCACCTTAGCATCTGAATTGGAATTGTTGGAATGCTGTCTCAGAGACCTCTCTTCCACCCTTTGCTAACTCCTTTCCCTCTGTTCTTAGCCTTTTTTCTTGGGGGAGGGGTTAGACATGGGGCTTGCATTCTGGGCCTGGACTCTGTCCTTCCACTCTTCAGCTCAAGGTGAGTGCTCTCCCACTTGAGCCACAGCTCCACTTCTGGTTTTCTGGTGGTTAATTGGAGATGTCTCACAGACTTTCCTACTCACTCTGGCTTTGAACTGTGATCCTCAGGTCTCAGCCTCCTGAGTAGCTAGGATTACAGATGTGAGCCACCAGCGCCCTGCTGTTCTCAGCCTTTCTGAAGCTGCAGTAGTCTAACAGCCAGTCTAAACCGGCTGATAGGAAAATGGAGGAGAACGGAAGAGGAATAGGCTGGACTCGATCGTCCACAGGTGAGGACTGTTTATTGCCAGCGAGAGGCATAGCCCTTCCTGCAGGTTTGGAGATCGTGTGAGGGACTAGATTTGTGGGCCAGGTTTATATGGGTCTTAACAAGGAACCAAAGGAGTAAAACTTAGGCTGTAATTACTGGGGCTAGGGCTGGGTAGTCTTGGTTAGGTCCAGAATGGAAAGTCTCACCTGGGGTGACGAGAAAGTTCAGCTAGGCCTAGTTTGGAATCACCTGCTGGGGACAGGCATGTGGTCAAGTCTGTTTGTGCGCACCTGGTGTCTTGCTTGACCAGAGGGAATAAGGCAGGAGTCAATCCATATTTAGTCTTTTTTTTTTTCTGGTCAGTCATGGGGTTTGAACTCTGGGCCTGGGTGCTGTCCCTCAGCTCTTCAGCTCCAGGATAGTGCTCTACCACTTGAGCTACAGTGCCAGTTCTGACTTTCTGGTGGTTTACTGGAGATAAGAGTCTCATGGACTTTCCTGCCCTGGCTGGCTTTGAATTGCAACCCTCAGATCTCAGCCTCCTGAGTAGTTAGGATTACAGGCATGAGCCACCAGAACCTGGCTCATATTCAGTCTTCTGGGCGCCAGTGGCTCACCGGAGGGGAGAGGCAAGTCCTTCATATAAGGTCTTTGGATACATTCAAAAATGTTGGGCTGAGGGGCTAGGAAGTTGGCTCAGTGGTAGAGTGCTTGCCTTGTATGCATGAAGGCCTGGGTTTGATTCCTCAGCACCACAGAAGCAGAAAAAGCCAGAAGTAGCACTGTGGCTCAAGAGCATAGAGGCTCAGGGACAGTGCCTAGGCCCCGAGTTCAAGCTCCAGGACTGGAAAACCAAAAATCGTTGGGCTGAAAGGGGAGACTGGGGGAAGGGGTCAGCGGTTGTCTTTCTGGCTACATCCTGCTGACATGGGGGCCTTGAGGAGGCAGGGGGCTGGGGTCTTCAGGGTCCAGGTCTGTGCTGGGCCACGCAGGGCGGTGTAAGCGAGACCTGTAACAGGATGTCCCTGGCTTGCTCCCAGGTGGTGTCCTCAGTGAGGGCTGCTAGCCTGCTAAAGAGCCTTGACAAGGGTGAGGCCAGGCAGAAGGCTGACAAGGTGGCAGGACCAGTCGGTGTGAATGACAGGAAAACACACCCTGGCCAGGAGCCCACAGCCAGCCAGAAGCAGGGCTGGATTGGAGTGGTTAAGGGGCCAGTAAGAGGCCTTGATCATTTCCTGTTAATAGCAGGTAACAAAGGCAAGAGTGTAAGTTCCTGGCCAGTTAGAAGGTAGGATAGGTATGGATGTTAGGTGGGCAAACTATTTTCTTTTGATCCCTGGCTCTGGTTAACTTTGGAGGGGTAATTCCATATAGGATGTGACACTGTCCCCTCTTACTCCAGGACTAGCTTTGTCTTGGGGGGGGGTCTAGGTGTTTGCTGCTGGGATGGCCTGTCCCAGTTGACATTTCTTTGGTCAGTCATGGGTTTTAACTCAAGGCCTGGGCACTGTCCCTGAGCACTTCTGCTCAAGGCTAGCCCTCTACCACTTTGAACCACAGCACCACTTCCAGAATTTTGCTGGCTATTTTTGAGAGATGAGAGTCTCACAGGGATTTTTCTGCCTGGGCTGGCTTTGAACCGTGATCGCCAAACTGCCCCTTTCTCTCAGTTAAGGCAACTGAATAGAAAGTTATTCTTAATTACATGTAACAGTTTAGGATACTAATTGAGGTTAAGATTTTGCAGGTGTCACTAAGTCTTTGTAATTACAAAGAATGTAGGAGTTGATTTCTGTATCCAAGACAGCTTACATATTAAGCAGGGGAAAAATGGCATTTGAGTTACAGTTGTGTTCATTTGAAGGGCCTTAACATAAACACTAAGTGAACTTTGGTTCACACAAACTATAATTTTCTTAGATGGGCCATAAAGAATGAGATGTTAGTTTTCAGTGTAAATCACAGCCAACTTAATTACATACCAATTTTACTCATGACTGTCTTTCAAGACATTCTTTACATTTTTCCTTACTGGTTTCCTCCATCACACCTGGTTAGGAGTAGAGCTGGGTCTCATTCCTTTTACTATGTCCATTGATAAAGATTTTTCCTTCTAACAAGCAGCACACTTGGTAATTATCTTTAACACAAGGTTCACCTTAGTTAAAAACAAATAATTTTTACACCATGATGACAGTTTTTATGTATTACAGTGGATTACTTTGAACATGTTCACAATCACACATACACTTGTGCACAAAGTTTTTTTTTTTTTAAATTTTATTTTATTTGTGAACATACTGTACAGAGGAGTTACAATTACGTGGGCAGGATAATGCGTACATTTCTTACCAAGCATTGCAGCCTCCTCCTTTGTTTACCCTTCACATCCCTTCCCAGCCTCCCCCCTCCCCCCACAAAGTTTTTTTTTTTTTTTGGCAGTCCTGGGGCTTGAACTCAGGGCCTGGGCACTGTCCCTGAGCTGCTTTTGCTCAAGGCTAGCACTCTACCATTTGAGCCACAGCACCACTTCCAGCTTTTTCTGTTTATGTGGAACTAAAGAATCGAACCCAGGGCCTCATGCATGAGCAGCAAGCATTCTACCAATGAGCCACGTTCCCAGCTCTTGTGCGCAAAGTTTTAAGGTATGCTTAGGTTTTTAAAAAAACCTAACAACACTAGAAACACCAAATAAAATAACCAGAACAGAAAAACCTTTAAGACAATTTTGGTAAAGCTTGGAGGGAGAGTGGTGGTCACATGAAATCCCACACTGTGGCCTTTGTCTCTGCCTAGGCTCCCCTGATGGGAGCAGACAGAATTGGACTGAGCCTGTGAAGAAGAATGTAGTACAAGAGCAAGGAAGGAGAAAAGACATGGGTTAGGGAACCACTGGTCCAGGATGGCTAGTCGTTAAGAGGGAACCTACAGGGGACCAGAAGAGCAGTGGAGGCAGGAGCAGCTGGCAAGGCTGAGTGGACTGGGCGGTCTGCTGCGCCCCAGCTGAGCAGCCCCACATATCTGTGCTTTACCCCCACAGCGCTTCCAGGCAGATACCTTCTCACTGTCTTAGGTGTCCAGAGGCAGCTGCCTTGAGTGACGAGCCCCAGGCCAGCCCATGGGGGGGGGTTGACCTCTGTATTCAAAGAGCCACAGGACTGTGGGGTCTGTCATCTCCTCCAGGGACCGGCTGTGGGAGTCCCTCTTTGTCCCCCCTTAGCCAGTTGGAGGCCAGGCCAGGCAGGTGGGGGAGGGTGTCTCCTTCACCCCCGACCCAAACCTCAGGGCCCACCCCGTAGTGGGCTGTCAATGAAGGTGGAGGAGGGGCTGGGTGTAGGGGACCTCAGACCCCTCCTGTTGGATAACCGTTTAAATCAGTAAGAGTAAAATCAGAGGTTCCCAATTCAGACCAGCGGGAGCCGCTTTCAGTGGGGCAAACCAGTCAGTTTTCTTTGACTGTCAACCATTAACCCTAAGAGTCTCAAGATTAGAGCTATCAGGGAACGGGGCTCAGAAGAGACAATGTGGAAAATTTGGTAGGATTGTGGGGCCTGTCCCGCTGCCCGAGGCGTCCCTGGGTCCCAGTAACCAGGAGAGGGCGTCCCCAAAGTCCAAGCCAGGGTGTGAGGGAGGGGTCGGCAGAGCGGGGGCGCCGGGAGCCTCTGGGACCCCACAGACCGGAGGGGAGGGGCTCCGGAGTCCTGGGCCAGGTCAGGCGGTCACCTGGTCCCCTTGTCCTGAAGACTTTTAGGTGGTCGGTGGAGTTGGGGAGCGGGGAGAGGTTTGTGCAGGGGCAGAATACCTCAGGCCATGGCCGGCCGTGATGGCCCGGGCCGGGGCGGCGGGGCCCGCCGGGGTGAGGCCGGGGCCGGGGCGGCGGGGCCCGCCGGGGTGAGGCCGGGGCCGGGGCGGCGGGGCCCGCCGGGGTGGGGGTGAGGCCGGGGCCGGGGCGGCGGGGCCCGCTGGGGTGACGCGCGCCCTCGCTGTCCTGCCCGCGGCCTGGGCTTCGCACCGCTCAGTCCGCCTTCTGCCGGGCCCGCGGCGGGAGGCTGCGGTGGGACTCCGCTTCCTCCCGGTTTTTGTTGGGCTTTGGCGGGCCGCGGACCTGGGGTGGGGCGGGGCTGGGCCTGGGGGCTGGGCCTGGGGGCTGGGGCGGACCTGGGGTGGGGCGGGGCTGGGCCTGGGGGCTGGGCCTGGGGGCTGGGGCGGACCTGGGGTGGGGCGGGGCTGGGCCTAGGGGCTGGGCCTGGGGGCTGGGCCTGGGGGCTGGGGCGGACCTGGGGTGGGGCGGGGCTGGGCCTAGGGGCTGGGGCGGAGCTGGGGCGGGGCGGGGCTGGGCCTGGGGGCTGGGGCGGAGCTGGGGCGGGGCTGGGGGCTGGGCCTGGGGCGGGGCTGGGTGGGCCTGGGGCGGGGCTGGGCCTGGGGCGGGGCTGGGTGGGCCTGGGGCGGGGCTGGGCCTGGGGCGGGGCTGGGCCTGGGGCGGGGCTGGGCCTGGGGCGGGGCTGGGTGGGCCTGGGGCGGAGCTGGGACTGGGCCTGGGGGCTGGGACTGGGCCTGGGGGACTGGGCCTGGGGGGCTGGGACTGGGCCTGGGGGGCTGGGCTGGGGCTGGGTGGGCCTGGGGGGCTGGGACTGGGCCTGGGGGGCTGGGACTGGGGGGCTGGGACTGGGCCTGGGGGGCTGGGCTGGGACTGGGGGGCTGGGCTGGGACTGGGGGCTGGGACTGGGCCTGGGGGGCTGGGACTGGGCCTGGGGGGCTGGGACTGGGCCTGGGGGCTGGGCTGGGCCTGGGGGCTGGGACTGGGCCTGGGAGCTGGGTGGGCCTGGGGGGCTGGGCTGGGACTGGGGGGCTGGGCTGGGACTGGGCCTGGCGGAGCTGGGGCTGGGTGGGCCTGGGGGGCTGGGACTGGGGCTGGCGGAGCTGGGGCTGGGTGGGCCTGGGGGGCTGGGCTGGGGCGGGGCATCTCAGCGGCGGGCGCTCGCCTCAACGCACGTGGGCCTGGGTTCGAACCCTCAGCACCCCTTATGCAGAAAAAGCCAGAAGTGGCAGAGCGCTCGCCAGCCCCGCGCCCGTTATCCCGGCCGCACCGTCGGGGGCGGGGAGGCGTCCTGGTGCGGCCTGGAAAGAGCTCGGGTAGGCGGCGGGGCGGGGCGGGCGGGGCGGTCCGGGCCGGCGGGGGCGGGGCGGTCCGGGGCGGTCCGGGGGCGGGGCGGTCAGGGGCGGTCCGGGGGCGGGGCGGTCCGGGGGCGGGGCGGTCAGGGGCGGTCCGGGGGCGGGGCGGTCAGGGGCGGTCCGGGGGCGGGGCGGTCAGGGGCGGTCCGGGGGCGGGGCGGTCAGGGGCGGTCCGGGGGCGGGGCGGTCCGGGCCGGCGGGGGCGGGGCGGTCAGGGGCGGTCCGGGCCGGCGGGGGCGGGGCGGTCAGGGGCGGTCCGGGCCGGCGGGGGCGGGGCGGTCAGGGGCGGTCCGGGGGCGGGGCGGTCAGGGGCGGTCCGGGGGCGGGGCGGCCCCGCCCAGGGCGGAAGGAGCGGCTGCGGGTTCCGAGCTCCGGGACGTGCTGGCCGCGCGCCGCTTCCTCCTGGGCCTCCTGGACTCGTGGCGGAGGGCTGAGACCCGCAGGTGCGCGGGGGCGGGGGGCGGGGCGGGGCGGGCTGGTCGCTGGTCGCTGCTCGCGGTGGCCGCCGGGCCGCACGTCCCCGGGGCGCCCTCCCCGGCCGGCGGCCAGCCCGGAGCTGGGCCTCGCGGGCCTGCGGGGCGCCCGCCCGTCTGTCCCGAGGCCGCGCGTCTAACAGCCACCTTCCCCGGGGTGGCAGCGCCAGCGCCGCCCGGTGACGCACCCGGGATGGTACGGCATGTGTGCGGGGGGGGGGCGCGGGGCGGGACGGCATGTGTGCGGGGCGGCATGTGTGCGGGGGTGGGGGGTGGGGGGGGCCGGGCCGGTTGTCCCCCAGCGCTCCAGCCGGTGACGCACCCGGGATCCAGCCACACCCCGGATCCAGCCGGTGACGCATCCGGGATTCCGGCGGTGCCGTTTTCCCCCCTTTTCAAGCGCTTCAGGCGGGCGTCGGTCGATCGGCCTCCCTGAAAGCAGGACAGGCCCCGCGCACCGCCAGGAGGCGGCCCAGGCCCCGAATCCACCTGTGGTGCCCTGTGGAAGTGAGCCCTGCGGGGCTTCCTCTCACTCCGAGCAGAACAGAACAGCACCTAGAACTTTGCACAGCACAGCGCTCAGAGCAGAACAACACTCAGAACAGAACAGAGAACAGCACTCAGAGCAGAACAGAACTCAGAACAGAACAGCACTCAGAACAGAACAGAACTCAGAACAGCACAGCACTCCGAGCTGAACTCAGAACAGCCCAGAACAGAACGGAACTCAGAACAGCAGAGCAGAACAAAACTTGGAACACAACAGAACAGCCTGTAGCACTCAGAACAGCACAGCACTCAGAGCAGAACAGAACTCAGAGCAGAACAGCACTTAGCACTCAGAGCAGAACTCCGAACAGAACAGCACTTAGCACTCAGAACAGCACTTAGCACTCAGAACAGAACTCAGAACAGAACAGCACTTAGCACTCAGAACAGAACAGCACTTAGCACTCAGAACAGCACTTAGCACTCAGAACAGAACCCGGTCTGCTCTTCCCCAGGGCTGCCAGCACACTTGGTCACTTCTCCCAGGTAGCCACGTCACTCCAGCCGGCAGCTTGGCCTGTGCTCAGGGACGGCACACTTGCCCTCCTGGGGCAGTGAGGGCCAGTGCCAGCCTTGTTTAGTCAGGCTCTGTGCCTGTCCCTCTCAGGTGTCAGAACTCATGACCTGGCCCCCCCTTAGCCAAGCTGCAGAGAGGCCTTCTTTTTTCCAGCCTGGCTTCTCTGGGCCGGGGCAGGAGCCAAGCTGGCCAGGGTTGGGCAGAGGATGCACCCTGGCCTGGTCTGGTCTGGAGGGGGTCCTGGAGGCTGGCACCCTGCCTGCGGAGGCCCCACCCCTGCAGCCCCTGCCTCCACTCGGCCTTGCACAAGGCTCCGTGTGCCTTCCTGAGCTGCTTCTGAACAGAGGGCCAGGGCACTGAGGACTGCCCGGTCCAGGGCCTGCTTCCCATGCCGTCTAGCTTTGTGGGTCCAGGGCCTGCTTCCCATGCCGTCTAGCTTTGTGGATGTGGGCCATGTGCTGCCCCGCCTGTTCTTTTTATTTTTTTGGCTGGTCATAGTGCCTGAACTCTGGGCCTGGGCGCTGTCCCTCAGCTCTTCAGCTCAAGGCTAGCGCTCTACCACTTGAGCCACAGCGCCACTTCTGTTTTTTTCTGCTTATGTGGTGCTGAGGAATCGAACCCAGGGCCTCATGCATGCAAGGCAAGCGCTCTACCACTGAGCCACTTTGCCAGCCCCCCCCTTCTTAGAGCAAGATGTGGGTTAAGCAGGCAGGAATTCCTCATGGTGGGGGTGTGCCCCCCGATGGGGCGGACCAGGGCAGGGGCTTCCTGGCAGATCTGTCCCCAGGCTGTGGTGGGAGGGGCCATGGGGCTGGGAGGTGAGCTGGCACCACAGCCTGCCACCTGCAGGGACCTCCTCAGGCAGTCCCTCCCGCCACACAGTTGCTCCTGGAGGCCAAGCGTGTGGAGGCGCTCCCAAGCCCTTCTGAAAAGGTGTGCCTCTGGGGGCCCTGTTAGAACTCTTCCATCATACTTCTGACTTGCAAGTTTGCCAAGTGCTCTCTTTTCTCTTACTCAGACAACGCTGCATGCCCACCATGGATCTCAACATTCAGTGTGAGCAGCTGAGCGACTCCCGGTGGGCTGAGCTCCTGCCCCGCATCCAGCAGTGCCAGTGGGTCAGGTAAGGCTCCTGGGGGCCTGGGAGGCCTGGTCAGCCTGACCCCTCCCGCGGTGGAGGTCAGAGGCCGAGTGCTCCTGCGCAGCTCCGGAACACATCGTGCAAGGACACAAAGCCGCTTCACGTCCTTTTCTGAGGGTACGAGATGCTAGGTGTAAGATTCGCCATCCACCAGTGGCCCACACCTGTAATCTCAAAGCCTCAGCACAAAAGTTCTTTTTTTTTTGGCTGGTCATAGGGCCTGAACTCTGGGCCTGGGCGCTGTCCCTCAGCTCTTCAGCTCAAGGCTAGTGCTCTACCACTTGAGCCACAGCATGACTTCCGGCTTTTTCTGCTTATGTGGTGCTGAAGAATTGAGCCCAGGGCCTCATGCATGCGAGGCAAACACTCTACCCCTGAGCCACCTTCCCAGCCCAGCCCAGCCCAAAAGTTCTTGAGGTCCCATGTCAACAAGTAGCTGCGCTTGTCCTTACCACAGAGCAGGAAGCATAAATCTGATTGAGACAAAGCAAGACCCTATCCTAAAAATAACCAAAGCAGAAAGTTCTGGAGTTACAGCTCAAGAGGTAGAGTGCTTACCTAGCATTCAGAAAGCCTTAAGTTCAAACCCCAGAACCACCAAGAAAACAAAATAAAACAAACTAATCTGGGTATTGGTAGCTCATACTTGTAATGCTAGCTACTTGGGAGGCTTAGACCTGGAAGCTGGTAATTGAAAGCCAGCTCAGGTAGAGAAGTCTGTGAGACTCCATCTCCAGTTAACCAACAGAAGCCAGGCTGGCTGAGTGGCTCATGGCCTGTGGTAGAACACCAGCAAGCCAGCCAGCTGAGTGTGACGCGCTGTGAGCTCCAGCCCTGGCATCCATTTAAATATGTATGCAGGGCTCAGGTGGCAGAGTGCCTACCTTGCCAGGCCCTTCCTGCAAATTCCAGGTACCAAGAACAGCATGGCAGTAAGTAGCTGCTGGGGATGCAGCGTAACAGTAGACTGCCTGCCCGGTGTGGGCGTGGGGTGCTCCCTCCTCCTCTGGAGGCCGCGGGCAGGATGGCGCTGGATGGCTACCACAGTGGCCTGCCTGGCCTCCTCCACAGCCAATGGGAGTTAGGATCAGTTGTTCTCCAGGCTCTAAGAAACCCACAGACATAAAACAGGTGTTTCCCTGGTCCCGCCTCCCCCTCTAGCTGCTGTCTGGGATAGCTCCAGATTTGTTACTGTGTGAGGTCACGTGGGTGTCTGCCAACGCCCTCCTGGTATCTCGGGGAGACCCCCAGGCCATCCCAGCCACAGACGTCGGGGTTGCCTTTTCCTGTCCGGTCACCTAGCTCTGTCCTTTACCCGTCCCTGCCCGTGGGGAGCTGCCCGCGGTGCACTTGTCCCGGAGGCAGCCGAGTCGGCGTGGAAGGCCTGCAGGGGCATCTGGGCTTGTCTGAGGCTTTCTCATGGTTGCACATTTTTGGCAAGCAGACCGATGCTGTGGGTCCTTTCTGGCTATCGTGTCCTGTCCCGATGGGTATTGGCCCCACAGGGGTCAGGGTTCCTGTCCTGCTGGGCTTCTCCACGGGCTCTGAGTCCCTTAGCAGCCAGTGGGGTCATCTGAAACTCTGCCCAAACCCGTTTCCACTCAGATCTTCACTGCTAGCTTCAGCCTTTGTTGTGGCTCTTACTGGTCATAGACAGTGCCTTTTGTCATTTCTTCATTTCCTCTCCATCGATCAGTTGTCATTTTTCTTGATAGGAACTGCCTGTCCTACTTGCATGTATTCAGGTTTTCATTAGTTGGGATGGACATGAAAGCACTTTATGTCACTGAATTACAGTTACTGTCTGTCCAGTGCTCAGGTGTGTATCTGGCTGTGGGGGCACCTCAGACGCTTTCGCCTCGCTCTGACTTGCCGCCTCGTTCTCAGAGCACTTCCTGGGGCCACTGCCTCCCGCACGTGCCGCAGGGTCTTGTGCTCTGTACACTTCAGGCACGGCGCGCCCCTAACATGTCAGCCACGCCTCCACCCATGCACAGCGCGCTCCTAACATGTCAGCCACACGGAGCGCTCCTAACATGTCAGCCACGCCTCCATCCCTGCACGGAGCACTCCTAACATGTCAGCCACACAGAGTGCTAACATGTCAGCCGCGCCTCCATCCCTGCACGGAGCGCTCCTAACATGTCAGCCACACGGAGCACTCCTAACATGTCAGCCACACGGAGCGCTCCTAACATGTCAGCCACACAGAGAACTCCTAACATGTCAGCCACACGGAGTGCTAACATGTCAGCCGCGCCTCCATCCCTGCACGGCGTGCTCCTAACATGTCAGCCACACGGAGCACTCCTAACATGTCAGCCACACGGAGCGCTCCTAACATGTCAGACACACAGAGAACTCCTAACATGTCAGATACACGGAGAACTCCTAACATGTCAGACACACGGAGAACTCCTAACATGTCAGACACACTGAGCGCTCCTAACATGTCAGACACACAGAGCGCTCCTAACATGTCCGCCGCGCCTCCACCCCTGCACTTCTGTGGGGTTTCCTCCCTGCTGTGGGGATGGAAGCCCAGGCCTTGCACACTTGCCAGCTCCCAGCACTTCTGGGACAGGGTTCATTACTATTATTAATTTAATGGAGACCATACTGACCTGGAACTTGCTGTGTATAGTACAGTTGGCTCCAACTCAAGATACTTCTGCTTCTGCCTCCTAGGACTTCAGGCTTAAACCACCATACATGGCTTTTAAAATTTATGTGTGTGTGTGTGTGTCTGTGTGCGCGCGTGCATGTGCGTGCACTGTATACTTGAGCCACAGCTTCACTTCTGCCTTTTTTTTTTTGGCCAGTCCTGGGGCTTGAGCTCGGGACCTGGGCACTGTCCCTGAGCTTCTTATACTCAAGGCTAGTACTCTACCACTTGAGCCACAGTGCTACTTCCAGCTTTTTCTGAGTAGTTTATTGGAGATGAGTCTCATGGAGTTTTCTGCCTGGGCTGGCTTTGAACTGCGATCCTCAGATCTTGGCCTCCTGAGTAGCTAGGATTAATTGGAGATAGTCTCCTGGACTGTGCTGCCAGCACTGGCTTTGAACCGTGATCCTTGATCTCAGTCACCGGAGCAGCTGGACTTGTAGGCGTGCCCTTGGGTTCCTGGCTGGACTGCCTTTTGAGTTCTGGCCTGCTGCTGCATGGGGTGATGGATGGGCTGCAGCCAGGGCACCTGTGGAGACCGAGGGCTCTCTTCACAGGCTGGATGACTGCGGCCTCTCTGAGGTGCGGTGCAGGGACCTCCGCTCTGCGCTTCAGGCCAACCCTGCCCTGACGGATCTGAACCTGCGCAACAATGAGCTGGGCAACGCGGGCGTACAGCTGGTGCTGCAGGGCCTGCAGAGCCCCACCTGCAAGATTCAGAAGCTGAGGTGAGGCCCGGTGCCAGCACGGCTCCGGCAGAGTCTCGGTGGGCAGGGGTAGGGTGTGGGGAGCCCTGGGGCCCCCCAGCTCCAGCTGCAGGTGACAGGCAGTGGCTGCCACCGCAGGGACAGGGCGCCTTCTGGCTCCAAGGCTACCTCTCGTCGCCCTGCTGCCCTCCTGCGGCTGCTCTTAGCTGGAGATGGGGAGCCAGCCTGGGGAGACGCAGGGCCTGCCCTCGGGCTGCCGGGGAGCTGCTGAGAGAGTCTGCTCCAGCCTGCAGAACTGCGGCCTGACGGCGGTCGGCTGTGCGGTCCTGCCCGGCGTGCTGTGCGCCCTGTCCACCCTGCGGGAGCTCTGTCTCAGCGACAACCCCTTTGGAGACGCGGGCCTGCAGCTGCTCTGCGAGGGGCTCCTGGATGCTCAGTGCCACCTCGAGAGACTGCAGTGAGTGTGGTCCCAGCTCCCTGGGGCCCACCCTTCCCCAGCCAGGAACGCCCAGGCCTTCATCAGGGTGCAGCTGCAGGGGCCGTGGGAGGGCCATGGTGCTCCCCCGGGGTGCGGGGGGCTGACAGCTGACCCGACCTGACCGTGGCACAGCTGTGGCCAGCGGTCCAGTGTGGGAGACACTGGGAGTGACCACAGCGAGGTGCGGGGGGAGGGTGCCCCGTGACCACAGCGAGGTGCGGGGGGAGGGTGGCCCCGTGACCACAGCGAGGTGCGGGGGGAGGGTGCCCCGTGACCACAGCGAGGTGCGGGGGGAGGGTGGCCCCGTGACCACAGTGAGGTGCGGGGGGAGGGTGGCCCCATGACCACAGTGAGGTGCGGGGGGGAGGGTGCCCCGTGACCACAGCGAGGTGCGGGGGGAGGGTGGCCCCATGACCACAGCGAGGTGCGGGTGGGGGAGGGTGCCCCGTGACCACAGCGAGGTGCGGGGGGAGGGTGGCCCGTGACCACAGTGAGGTGCGGGGGGAGGGTGGCCCCATGACCACAGTGAGGTGCGGGGGGGAGGGTGCCCCGTGACCACAGCGAGGTGCGGGGGGAGGGTGGCCCCGTGACCACAGCGAGGTGCGGGGGGAGGGTGCCCCGTGACCACAGCGAGGTGCGGGGGGAGGGTGGCCCATGACCACAGTGAGGTGCGGGTGGGAGGGCGCCCCATGACCACAGCGAGGAGCAGTAGCCCGTGGCCACCCTTCATTGTTCCATGCACCTGTGGGGCTGGGCTGAGACCCCATCCCGTCCCTTACTGTCCTGTCCCTTCCTGTCCCTTTTCGTCCCTTCCCGACCTATCCCTCCCGACCCAACCCTACGTGACCCATCCTAACTCGTCCTAACCCGTCCCATCTCACCCCGTCCCGTCCCTTACTGTCCTGTCCCTTCCCGACCCATCCCTCCCGACCCGACCCGTCCTAACCCGTCCCATCTCACCCCGTCCCGTCCCTTACTGTCCTGTCCTGTCCTGTCCCTTCCCGACCCGTCCTAACCCGTCCCATCTCACCCCGCCCCTTCCCGTCCTGGCCCCTGCAGGCTGGAGTACTGTGGGCTCACAGCTGCCGGCTGTGAATCACTGGCCGCGGTGCTCAGGGCCAAGTCAGACTTCAAGGAGCTGGTGGTGAGCAACAATGACCTCCATGAGGCTGGGGTCCGGACACTATGCCAGGGCTTGAAAGAGTCTGCTTGCCGGCTGGAGACGCTCAAGTAAGCCCCAGGCCGCGGGGGCCCTGGGGTGGGGGTGGCCCCGGGGCTCCTCTCAGGCCCGCCTTGCTTCTCCAGGATGGAGAACTGTGGTGTCACCACAGCCAACTGCAGGGATCTGTGTGACGTGGTCTCCACGGCGCCCCTGCGGGAGCTGGACCTGGGCAGTAACAAGCTGGGCGACGCGGGCCTGGCGCTGCTGTGCCCCGGGCTGCGGCTCCACGGCTCCCAGCTGCAGGTCCTGTGGTGAGTTGGCTGCAGCCTCCCCGAGGTGCGGGGGGGCGGGGGGGCCGGGGGACATGTTCAGGAAGCGCCCTGCCCACAGGCTCTGGGAGTGTGACATCACGGCCGAGGGCTGCCGGGAGCTGTGCGGCCTCCTCAAAGCCCAGCCCGGCCTGAAGGAGCTCAGCGTGGCCAGCAACGACCTGGGCGACGAGGGCGCCCGGCTGCTGTGCGAGAGCCTGCTGGAGCCCGGCTCCCCGCTGGAGTCACTGTGGTGAGGGCCAGCCCTGCGGGGCCACGGGGTGAGCCTGTGGGGCGGGGCGGGGATGGGGGGCAGCTGGAGAGGAGGGGCGGGGGGACAGCATGGGGTAGGGGAACAGGTGTGCAGAGTGAGCAGCCCAGAGGACCGGCGTTCACCTGGGAGATGTTTCTGCCTGGTCCCCACGGGAGTCTAGGGCAAGGGCCGGTGGCAGCGTTGGGCCCCCCTTGGTCTAGCTGGTGTGCATCTGTCCCCACAGGGTGAAGAGTTGCAACCTCACAGATGCCTGCTGTCCCCATTTCCGGTCAGTGCTGGCCCAGAACAAGTCTCTTCTGGAGCTGCAGTTAAGCAGCAATAAGCTGGGGGACTCGGGTGTGCAGGAGCTCTGCCAGGGCCTGGGCCAGCCCGGCTGCGTGCTGCGCGTGCTCTGGTGAGTGTGAGCCCGTGCTGGGAGGGACGCAGGTCTGGGCCAGCCCGGCTGCGTGCTGCGTGTGCTCTGGTGAGTGTGAGCCCGTGCTGGGAGGGACGCAGGTCTGGGCCAGCCCGGCTGCGTGCGCTCTGGTGAGTGTGAGCCCGTGCTGGGAGGGACGCAGGTCTGGGCCAGCCCGGCTGCGTGCTGCGTGTGCTCTGGTGAGTGTGAGCCCGTGCTGGGAGGGACGCAGGACCTGCTGCCCACTTGTCACTCCAGCTTTGATCTGAGGCCTTGGCTCACAAAACCCAAAGGGAGCCATATGTTGGTGGCTCACACCTGTGATCCTAGCTATTCAGGAGGCTGAGATCTGAGGATTGTGGTTGGAAGCCAGCTTGGGAAGGGAAGTCTGAGACTTAATAAACCACTAAAAAAGCCAGAAGTGGTGCTGTAGCTCAAGTGGCAGAGCTGTAGCCTTGAGCAAAAGAAACTCGGACAGCGCCCAGACCTCAGGACTGGCACACACAGAAACGTAACAGCCACCCAGAGGGCGCCCAGGGGCCATCCCCCTCCCCCCTCCCCTTCCCTTCCCTCCCCTCCTTCCAGTGAGTCCTGCCAGGCCCCCCTCCGTTTTGTTTCCCATTGCTTCCAGGGAGGGGTCTGTTATCTCTAATTTCATAGAACTGCTTTCTATCCTTGGAAATTATTTTTCTTCAGTACAGAACTCCTCATATTTATTACGCAAGCGTTCTCTGCTGAGCCGCACCTCTAGCCTTTGGAACTGGTTGAGGTAGGGTCTTGATATTTGCTTGGGCCTGCACCTGGACAGAGACCCACCTATTTTAGGCTTCCTATTGTAGCGGGGATGGCAGGTACACACTACCACGTCCAGCCTTTTCCCCTGAGATGGAGTGTCATGATATTTTGCTCGGGCAGGACTTGAGCCATCATCTTCCCAATCTCAGCCTCCACAGCATGGATGAGACAGGCATGCGGCACTATGCCTAGCTGTTGGGTGAGGAGCAGGGTGGAGGCCTCTCAGGTACTTAGGATTATAGGTGGGAGCCACTAATTGGAGACGTATCTCCTGGATTTGTCTGCCTAGCTGGCTTCAAACTACCACCCTCAAACAGTTCAGATTCCTGAGTGGCTAGAATGACAGGTGTGAGCCACTGATACTTCTTGGCTGCCGTTCATCCTGCCCTGGGCACCAACAGAAGGCTGGGCCCGGCAGCAGGGCCAGCCAGGCACCCACCCTGCAGTCTCCTTCTCAGGGGCACTTGTAGCCGGGACCTTGTGGGAGCCTGCATTAGCCCTGAAAGACAGGGCCTGGAGCTCGGTCATCCACCTGGAGAGCCTGAGCAGCCCTTGGCAGTGCCCGCCCGGGAGTGGGCATCCAGCTTGCCCCACGCGCGCCTTCCTTCCTTCCGCTGACGTCCATCTCTTTCTGTAACCTGCAAACCTGTTCACTCTGTTGCCTTCTCTAATCTCCCATACTTTCCTCTTGGGACCCAGCTGAGCTGCTCTTTTGGGCAGTGCTGGTGATGAGCTCAGGGTCTCATGGCCTGCACCTTCCTCCCTCCGGCAGAGGGGCCGGCGCCCTGCCTCTTGTCCAAAGCTGGCCACCGGAGTCCCGAGTCCAACCAAGGCAAGCTGTACACGGCACCTCCTCTGCCGGGGAAAGTACCTGGGGCCAGCTGTATGGGGGGCCATGAAAGGACCGTGCGATTGACCTGCCACGGCTGGACGTGGGGCGCAGTCCCTGCCTGGTGCTGGACGTGGGGCCAGGGCCGCTCGGGGGCTGGGCCCACGTGTGGACCTTCGCTGTCGCACTGCGTGGGGCCGCCCAGTCCCAGCAGCTCTAGTGGCAGTGCGGGCATGACCTTGTCCTGACCTCGGTCCCGCTCCCTTCCAGGCTAGGGGACTGCGACGTGACCAACAACGGCTGTAGCAGCCTGGCATCAGCCCTGCTTGCCAACCACAGCCTGCGAGTGCTGGAGCTCAGCAACAACTGCATGGGGGACCCTGGCGTTCAGCAGCTGGTGGACAGCCTCAGGCAGCCAGGCTGTGCCCTGGCCCTGGAGAAGCTGGTGTAAGTGGACGGGTGGGCGGCGGGGCTGAGGGATGGGGTGTGTGTGTGTGTGTGTGTGTGTGTGTGTGTGTGTGTGTGTGTAGCTGGTGTAAGTGGACGGGTGGGCGGCGGGGCTGAGGGATGGGGTGTGTGTGTGTGTGTGTGTGTGCGCTGAGGGATGGTGTGTGTGTGTGTGTGTGCGTGTGCGCTGAGGGATGGTGTGTGTGTGTGTGTGCGCGTGTGCGCTGAGGGATGGTGTGTGTGTGTGTGGACGGGTGGGCGGCGGGGCTGAGGGATGGGGTGTGTGTGTGTGTGTGTGTGTGTGCTGAGGGATGGTGTGTGTGTGTAGCTGGTGTAAGTGGACGGGTGGGCGGCGGGGCTGTGGGATGGGGTGTGTGTGTGTGTGTGTGTGTGTGTGTGTGTGTGCTGAGGGATGGTGTGTGTGTGTGTGTGCTGAGGGATGGTGTGTGTGTGTGTGTGTGTGTCAGTCAGTCACCCAGCCCACTCCTTCTGCCTGTGTCCAGCCTCTATGACATCTACTGGACCCAGGCGATGGAGGACCAGCTTCAGGCCCTGGAGGAAGCCAGGCCGTCTCTGACGGTTATCTCTTGATGGACACCGACCTGGCCTCTGGACCTGTACTTGGAGACACAGCCTAGTCTGACCTGCGGCAGTCTGCGGGCTGCAGCTTAGAGTTTGGCTTCTGCCCAAAGAGAAACAATGTAATCATTTCTGCAAGAAAAATTTAGACACTTTGTAATGATTAAACAGCTTTGTTAGGAGGAAGTCTCTGTTCTTCCTTCATGCCTGTGCCCGCCAGCACTAGAGCTGACATGGAGGCATTCGCTTTCCCTGTTCGCTTCCTGCCTGGGGCCTCTGCCCGAGACTGGGCCCTGCCCTGCCCTGCCCTGCCCTGCCAGGAAGAGGTCGGTCAGCACCTAAACCATCTGGACAGGAGCAGTCAATTCCAGCGTACTAGTGAATGACAGGGTGAAAAAAGCTAGAAGAAAAGTTGGTGAATGTTTTTACTGCAAAGCAGTGACGAATGTGTGCGGGGACAGATGATGCCATGACCCGAGCGCCGTCCACACCTGAATCACACGTGGCAGTTCTCCTGTGTTGAGGAAAGTGTTCAGACGCACGCCGTTTGTCTGGTGTGCACAGGACACAGCCAGGGGTCGCGGCTGCCACCAGCTCCGCTCCTGTCAGGCCGGTCTGCAGGAGTGGCTTGTGGAAGGCCTTCCTACCCTGGACCACACAGAAGCAAGGCTCCTGAGAGGGTGGGAAATTCTAAAAAGTGGAAGTGGGGCCATGACTCAAGTGGTAGAGCACCAGCCTGAAGAAGCTAAAGGAGAGTGCTCTGGCCCGGAGTTCAAGCCCCAGTACTGGCATGCACACACAAAGGTTGCTTCAATAAAGGAAGAGACCACCTTTTGTGTAAGATAAAAATTTCCCAAATCCTCACTTTCTGGAGAACTACTTGCAGGTGGACTGAACTTACAACTAACCACAGTGGTACCTTTCTATACAACGCACTTCTAACCACGTGGTACCTTTCTATACAATGCACTTCTAACCACAGTGGTACCTTTCTATACAATGCACTTCTAACCACGTGGTACCTTTCTATACAACGCACTTCTAACCACGTGGTACCTTTCTATACAACGCACTTCTAACCACGTGGTACCTTCCTATACAACGCACTTCTAACCACGTGGTACCTTCCTATACAACGCACTTCCGGTGCCAGTTCTAGGGTTGACCTCATGCTTCCTTGCTCGTGGCTGGTGTTCCTACCACTTGAGCCACGACGCTGACATACTGCTGGTTAACTGGAGTCTCAGTCTTTCCTGGCGAGGCTGGCTTCACAGGGGGGCCTCCTGCGTAGCCGGGATCGCCAGCGTGAGCCTGCTCTGGTGCAGCTGGCCCGACAGGTGTGTGGCACCATGCATGCCTGTCTTTCCTGTTGTTTTTGAAAGGGTATGGCTTTAAACCCACCAAGTACCTCAGCTCCTAAGTGCCAGGATTGAACTTGAAAACAACTATTAAAGTTCTAAAAACACCAGTCTGAGAGGTCAGCTGCCCGCCCGGCCCCGGTGTGAGTGACGTCACCCTCCCTCGGCTCGGAGCGTCTCAGGCCACTGCTGCTGCTTATGAGGCTTCTGGAAAGGTGGAGCAACAAAATGGGGGCAGGGAAGAAGGCTGGAGGCTGAGCACCTTCACAGCACTTTATTTTGTTCTGCCCGCTCAAGGCGACAGCCTCGGACTCAGGAGTCAGAGACGAGGAGCAGCCAGGATACAGGCCCAGCGGCCTGGTGTCTCTTGACTCGGCCAGTCTGGTGATCTCCAACCCCACCACACACCCTCCAGGCTAAGTGAAGGCTCCGGAGGAAAGAGGAAAGGGCTCCGTGCTGCTACTCAATCTGGCTCTTCAGCCATCTTGGTGATGAGCGCCTGTCCCTCACTTGTGCAGCCCCGAGGGAGGGAGCCGCGGTCTTTCTGGGCCTCGGCCCACTCCATGGGGAGTGATGCCTCCCTCCCCCCGTGCTGTGCCTAGGCTGGGTCCGTGCTCCACAGTGAGTCCCTGCCACGCTGGCCAACTCGGCCCCGAGACGGCTCGGCAGCCGCGCACTCAGATACACACATGTGCACACGCACGCCCTTGCACACCTGGAAACAGAGGGATTGGGCCTCCTTCCCCTCTTCTTGGGCCCACTAAGCACAGGAGGAAGGGACCATCCACGGGGCGAGGCCGGGGCCTCCCCTCGGCTCAGAAGGCCGAGGCCCCCTCCTTGGTGGCTTCCTCCTCTGCCGCCCTGGGCTCTGCAAGGTCATCATCTGGCTCTGGACGCCCGTCTCTGTTGCCGACAGCTCTGTCCTGGTCACTTTGTTGCTTCTGCCGCCGGGTCTCCTTGTACCTCAAGGTGATGTCCCTGAGGGGGCACAGGCCATGTTGCCACCGGCCCGGTCATGAGTCCCAGCACAGACCCCACAGACACCTGGTACCTCTGTTCCACAGGAACACCATGGGTGTGGTCTGAGGAGTGGCTGGGTAAGAAGGGAGCTGAGGTGCGGGCCAGGACAGGCCACGAAGCCCAAGGAGCCCAGATCCTCCAGGCAAAGGGCCAAGGCACTGTCCCACACGGTCCCCTGGAGGAACAAGGCTGAGAGGGGGCTGCCAGGACCCTTGCCGAAGCAGGATGGGGACAGACTCCACCAGGTAGATCCGACGACACCCACGGCTGTTTAAGCTGGCTGGACCACAGACAGCAGGGGAGTCCCACCCTCCACTCACCTCAGAAAAAACCGCCAGACAGTCCAGGTGAGCACCAGGACGGAGCCAAGCGTCCAGCACTGGGAGATGTAGAAGGGCAGGGACAGGGTGAGCGTGTGCGGGTCGTACTTCACGACGATGAGCAGCTCGGTGACCGTGATGGCAGCCACGAGCCAGGCCTGCTGGCCCAGCTTTCTGTGGGGCTTCCTGTGGAGAGGCGGCGGCTGCCTGAGGCCCGGCCCCCTCCGCCCCGGGCCCCCCACCCGAGGCCTGCGGGCCGCCCTTACAGGTCGTCCATGAAGTCGTAGATCTCACGCATGGCCACCCCGCCCACGTTCACGAAGAAGACCAGCCTCAGCAGGACCAGGTAATGCTCGGGCGGCATCCACAGCACGAACTTCAAGTAGAACGTGTTCAGCTCCGCCAGCAAGAACTAGGGGATGGGAGAGGGTCAGCCCGGCGCGGGGCCCCAGGTTGCGCGCAATCGTGAGGCGGTCGGCCTTACCACCAGGATGATGCCGCACACCGCCAGCCAGCGGTGCAGACTGGAGGCGGGCTTCCACTCGAAGCGGACCCAGCTGTAGGGCGTGAACTGGAAGGCAATCCTCTTCATCTTGCCCCTGGAAGCCAGAGAGCCAGGGGCCTGAGCACCGGTGCCAGACGGACGGACGGAGGGCCCCCCCCCCCAGCGCTACTGAGGCTGCAGGGGACGCAGGCCCCGCCCGCGCGCTCTCTGCTTGGGTTCCTGTTCCTTCCCTCCTTTGTCTGAGGTTTGAGACAGGATCTGTGTTTTCCAGGCTCACGTGGCCTTCCTGCCTCAGCCTCCTGAGGACCAGACTCACACACTTCCCAGCACTGCCTGTCTCTGTGGCTCTGGGGATGGAATCCAGGGCCTGTGCCTGTCAGGGAAGACCCTGACGCTGAGCCATGCGCCCAACCCACCTTGTTTTCTCTTTATTTTAAATCTCGAAGTAAAATAAGAAACATGAGGGGACCCCCGCTACGCAGCAGAGGGCCAGCCACAGGGTGGGTGTGGTGTTGGGGAGGCAGAGCGGAGGGTCCTGGGGCTGAGAGGGCAAACAGCCACCCATCCTCAGGCCTTTTGTGTGACATGGAGGGGACGGGTACTGGAAGCCACCCAACACGGCCCCTTCCTCCTGAGACATACTTGTAGGTTGGAATGTTCCAGAGGCCTTGCCACTTGTATGTCTTCAGAGACAGCCACTCGAGGGTCTTCATGCCGCAGTAGATGCCCAGACCATTGCAGATGAGAACGTCCATGATCCACTAGGGCAGGGGCCAGAGAGAGGTGACGCTGGGCCACGGAGGCCAGGCCCGCGGAGGCTGGAGGCCAGAGGCCAGGCCCGCGGAGGCCGGAGGCCAGGTGGCGGAGGCCAGAGGCCAGGTGGCGGAGGCCAGAGGCCAGGTGGCGGAGGCCGGAGGCCAGGTGGCGGAGGCCAGAGGCCAGGCCCGCGGAGGCCGGAGGCCAGGTGGCGGAGGCCAGGCCCGCGGAGGCCGGAGGCCAGGCACGCGGAGGCCGGAGGCCAGGTGGCGGAGGCCAGGCCCGCAGAGGCCAGCCGCCCAGGGCTGTCCCGGCCCGGGGCTGTCCCACGGCCGCAGTACCTACGTGGTCCCACCAGCACTCGCTGAAGTTGGGCAGCTGGTGCTCCAGGCTGTACTCCAGGAACTCAAACATCACGCTGATGATCATACACATCCACCAGTCGCGGATCATGAGCGTCTGCGGGCGGGGAGGCACCCGGTCAGGCTCGCACAGCGGCCCCCGCGGGCCGCCCACAGGGGGTGCCCACTGCCCCCGGGGTCCCCCGGGTCCCCGGCAGGTAAGACATCTCCTAAGATGTTCGGCTCCGTCCGGTGGTGCGTCCGGAGCTCTAAAGGGAAGCGGCCCCTGCTGGCTGGCCAGGACCGCGCAGGGCCCCGCAGGGGACCCGGGCAGGCACGGCGCTCCCCTGGTCCAGGGCAACGCGGGTCCTTCCCCAGAATCGGACCGGAGCCCAGAGTGCAGCGGGGTCAGACCTGCGGCCACCCGTGCTGGGATGGAGCGGAGGTGGGCAGGGGGTCAGGGCTCCGCGCTGGCCCCGCTGGAGGACGGGAGCTCCGGGCGCTGGGGCGCGGAGGGCGGAGGCCGCCGTACCTTCAGATACCAGCCGATGAAGTGCGCGGGCACAAAGCCGTCCAGCTTGTCCTGTGGGCAGAGACAGACTCAGCCTCGGCCCCCCGTGGGCCCCGCGGAGCCTCGCCGCGCACAGGCCCGGGCCGGGCGCCTGGGGGGGGGCGGGGGGGATGGAGAGGGAAGGGGGAGGGAAGGGGGGAGGGGAGGGGGCGCCTGGGTGCCTGGGGGGGCAGGGGGAGGGGAGGGGGAGGGAAGGGGGCGCCTGGGTGCCTGGGGGGGGCGGGGGGAGGGGAGGGGGAGGGAAGGGGGCGCCTGGGTGCCTGGGGGGGCGGGGATGGGGAGGGAAGGGGGGAGGGGAGGGGGGAGGGGAGGGGGAGGGAAGGGGGCGCCTGGGTGCCGGGGGGGGCGGGGGGAGGGGAGGGGGAGGGGAGGGGGAGGGAAGGGGGAAGGGGGGAGGGGAGGGGAGGGGAGGGGGCGCCTGGGCGCCTGGGGGGGCGGGGGAGGGAAGGGGGGGTTCCATACCCAGAGGTTGTGGAAGGGGTCGGTCTCGTTGTCTGCGTCGTAGACGAGGCAGTTTCCCCCGTAGTCCCTCTCCGGCAGCGGAACTCCCAGTCTGGGGTCCACGTACTTCAGAAACTGTCGGCCATCTTGGACCGTCTGCAAGGCAGCATGAGAGGGGCCGGGCGGCGGGCGGCGGGCGGCGGGGACGGGCCCAGAGGCAGCACGGTACAGACAAGGCCCACCAGCCCGTCCTGCGCCGCCCCGGGAGCGTCTGTGCCCCGTCCCTCCCCCCGCTGGGTGCCCAGGCTCCATCTTCACACACACTAACGCTGACACCGGCCAAAGCTCCTTCCAGCCCCCGTGCTCAGTGCACTCTGGGACCTGTCAATGGACAGGAGGCCCACCGGGGACGAGGAGGCGGCTGCAGGCCTGGACTCCACGCGGCATCGCAGAGGCCCGCCCCGAGAGGGGGGTGAGCGGGACGTGGCCGGGAGGAGGTAGCCGAGGGACACTGCGTAGTTCCGTCCTGAGCCGGCTGGCGCCCTGCCGTCCAGCCCAGACCCCAGCGCCCAGCCAAGGCCCGGAGCCGGGAAGGTGCGCGGGCAGAGAAAACCATCAGACAAATCTCAGCTAAACTTTACAACGTCAAGGCAGAAAAGGCCGCTCAGGCCGGCGACCCAGGAGGCTGAGACCTGAGGATTGCGGTTCAAAGCCAGCCCGGGCAGCAAAGCCCACAAGACTCTGATCTCCAAATGAACCACCCAAAAACGGGAAGCGGTGCTGCGGCTCAAGGAAGAGGGCTAGCCTTCGGTGAACAAACCCAAGCATGGCCTAGGCCTGATCAGGCCCCAGGATCAACAACAACAACAACAAAGCAGTTCCAGGAAATTTCAGACCGGGATGTAGACAAAGCAGCAGGAAACCAAGTTTAGAGCAGACTTGACTTCAGGAGTGTGTGCCTGGGCCCAGTGCGAGTGATCTCAGGAGGGTGTGCCTGGGCCCAGTGCGAGTGATCTCAGGAGTGTGCGCCTGGGCCCAGTGCGGGTGATCTCAGGAGTGTGCACCTGGGCCCAGTGCGGGTGATCTCAGGAGTGTGCGCCTGGACCCAGTGCGGGTGATCTCAGGAGTGTGCGCCTGGACCCAGTGCAAGTGACCTCAGGAGTGTGCGCCTGGGCCCAGTGCGAGTGATCTCAGGAGTGTGCGCCTGGACCCAGTGTGAGTGATCTCAGGAGTGTGCGTCTGGGCCCAGTGCGAGTGATCTCAGGAGTGTGCGCCTGGGCCCAGTGCGAGTGATCTCAGGAGTGTGCGCCTGGGCCCAGTGCGAGTGACCTCAGGTGTGTGCGCCTGGGCCCAGTGCGAGTGACCTCAGGTGTGTGCGCCTGGGCCCAGTGAGCTCAGGAGTGTGCGCCTGGGCCCAGTGTGAGTGATCTCAGGAGTGTGCGCCTGGGCCCAGTGAGCTCAGGAGTGTGCGCCTGGACCCAGTGCAAGTGATCTCAGGAGTGTGCGCCTGGGCCCAGTGCGAGTGACCTCAGGTGTGTGCGCCTGGGCCCAGTGAGCTCAGGAGTGTGCGCCTGGACCCAGTGCGAGTGATCTCAGGAGTGTGGGCCTGGGCCCAGTGAGTGATCTCAGGAGTGTGCGCCTGGAGCCAGTGCAAGTGACCTCAGGAGTGTGCGCCTGGGCCCAGTGTGAGTGATCTCAGGAGTGTGCGCCTGGGCCCAGTGCGAGTGATCTCAGGAGTGTGCGCCTGGGCCCAGTGCGAGTGACCTCAGGTGTGTGCGCCTGGGCCCAGTGAGCTCAGGAGTGTGCGCCTGGACCCAGTGTGAGTGATCTCAGGAGTGTGCGTCTGGGCCCAGTGCGAGTGATCTCAGGAGTGTGCGCCTGGGCCCAGTGCGAGTGATCTCAGGAGTGTGCGCCTGGGCCCAGTGCGAGTGACCTCAGGTGTGTGCGCCTAGGCCCAGTGAGCTCAGGAGTGTGCGCCTGGGCCCAGTGTGAGTGATCTCAGGAGTGTGCGCCTGGGCCCAGTGATCTCAGGAGTGTGCGCCTGGGCCCAGTGCGAGTGACCTCAGGTGTGTGCGCCTGGGCCCAGTGATCTCAGGTGTGTGCGCCTGGGCCCAGTGCGAGTGACCTCAGGAGTGTGCGCCTGGGCCCAGTGCGGGTGATCTCAGGAGTGTGCGCCTGGACCCAGGGCGAGTGATCTCAGGAGTGTGCGCCTGGACCCAGTGCGAGTGATCTCAGGAGTGTGCACCTGGACCCAGTGCGAGTGATCTCAGGAGTGTGCGCCTGGACCCAGTGAGTGATCTCAGGAGTGTGCGCCTGGGCCCAGTGCGGGTGATCTCAGGAGTGTGCGCCTGGGCCCAGTGCGGGTGATCTCAGGAGTGTGCGCCTGGACCCAGTGCGAGTGATCTCAGGAGTGTGGGCCTGGGCCCAGTGAGTGATCTCAGGAGTGTGCGCCTGGAGCCAGTGCGAGTGACCTCAGGAGTGTGCGCCTGGGCCCAGTGTGAGTGATCTCAGGAGTGTGCGCCTGGGCCCAGTGTGAGTGATCTCAGGAGTGTGGGCCTCGGCCCAGTGTGAGTGATCTCAGGAGTGTGCGCCTGGGCCCAGTGTGAGTGATCTCAGGAGTGTGCGCCTCGGCCCAGTGCGGGTGATCTCAGGAGTGTGCGCCTGGGCCCAGTGCGGGTGATCTCAGGAGTGTGCGCCTGGGCCCAGTGTGAGTGATCTCAGGAGTGTGGGCCTGGGCCCAGTGATCTCAGGAGTGTGGGCCTGGACCCAGGGCGAGTGATCTCAGGAGTGTGCGCCTGGACCCAGTGCGAGTGATCTCAGGAGTGTGCACCTGGACCCAGTGCGAGTGATCTCAGGAGTGTGCGCCTGGACCCAGTGAGTGATCTCAGGAGTGTGCGCCTGGGCCCAGTGCGGGTGATCTCAGGAGTGTGCGCCTGGGCCCAGTGCGGGTGATCTCAGGAGTGTGCGCCTGGACCCAGTGCGAGTGATCTCAGGAGTGTGGGCCTGGGCCCAGTGAGTGATCTCAGGAGTGTGCGCCTGGAGCCAGTGCGAGTGACCTCAGGAGTGTGCGCCTGGGCCCAGTGTGAGTGATCTCAGGAGTGTGCGCCTGGGCCCAGTGTGAGTGATCTCAGGAGTGTGGGCCTCGGCCCAGTGTGAGTGATCTCAGGAGTGTGCGCCTGGGCCCAGTGTGAGTGATCTCAGGAGTGTGCGCCTCGGCCCAGTGCGGGTGATCTCAGGAGTGTGCGCCTGGGCCCAGTGCGGGTGATCTCAGGAGTGTGCGCCTGGGCCCAGTGTGAGTGATCTCAGGAGTGTGGGCCTGGGCCCAGTGATCTCAGGAGTGTGGGCCTGGGCCCAGTGTGAGTGATCTCAGGAGTGTGCGCCTGGGCCCAGTGTGAGTGATCTCAGGAGTGTGCGCCTGGGCCCAGTGCGAGTGATCTCAGGAGTGTGGGCCTCGGCCCAGTGCGAGTGATCTCAGGATTGTGCGCCTGGGCCCAGTGATCTCAGGATTGTGCGCCTGGGCCCAGTGATCTCAGGAGTGTGCGCCTGGGCCCAGTGATCTCAGGAGTGTGCGCCTGGGCCCAGTGATCTCAGGAGTGTGCGCCTGGGCCCAGTGATCTCAGGAGTGTGCGCCTGGGCCCAGTGATCTCAGGAGTGTGCGCCTGGGCCCAGTGCGGGTGACCTCAGGAGTGTGCGCCTGGGCCCAGTGCGAGTGATCTCAGGAGTGTGCGCCTGGGCCCAGTGTGAATGATCTCAGGAGTGTGCGCCTGGGCCCAGTGATCTCAGGAGTGTGCGCCTGGGCCCAGTGTGAGTGACCTCAGGAGTGTGCGCCTGGGCCCAGTGCGAGTGATCTCAGGAGTGTGCGCCTGGGCCCAGTGCGGGTGATCTCAGGAGTGTGCGCCTGGGCCCAGTGCGGGTGATCTCAGGAGTGTGCGCCTGGGCCCAGTGATCTCAGGATTGTGCGCCTGGGCCCAGTGATCTCAGGATTGTGCGCCTGGGCCCAGTGATCTCAGGATTGTGCGCCTGGGCCCAGTGATCTCAGGAGTGTGCGCCTGGGCCCAGTGATCTCAGGAGTGTGCGCCTGGGCCCAGTGATCTCAGGAGTGTGCGCCTGGGCCCAGTGCGGGTGACCTCAGGAGTGTGCGCCTGGGCCCAGTGCGGGTGATCTCAGGAGTGTGCGCCTGGGCCCAGTGCGGGTGACCTCAGGAGTGTGGGCCTGGACCCAGTGATCTCAGGAGTGTGCGCCTGGGCCCAGTGCGGGTGACCTCAGGAGTGTGGGCCTGGACCCAGTGCGAGTGATCTCAGGAGTGTGCGCCTGGGCCCAGTGATCTCAGGAGTGTGCGCCTGGGCCCAGTGTGAATGATCTCAGGAGTGTGCGCCTGGGCCCAGTGATCTCAGGAGTGTGCGCCTGGGCCCAGTGTGAGTGACCTCAGGAGTGTGCGCCTGGGCCCAGTGCGAGTGATCTCAGGAGTGTGCGTCTGGGCCCAGTGCGGGTGACCTCAGGAGTGTGCGCCTGGGCCCAGTGCGGGTGACCTCAGGAGTGTGGGCCTGGGCCCAGTGACCTCAGGATTGTGCCATGGGGAATAAGCAAATCCATCAGTGTAATACCTCCTTTCAACAAAGGAAAATCCACCTGTGATGCAGAAAACACACTTGACAAAACTGACCGGCCCTTCACAATAAAAGCACTCCATCAGCTAGGAATGAACGGAACTCCCTCCACTTCATAAGGGGCTTCTAGAAGCCAGCACACACACTCACTGAACGTGGAGAAGCTGGTGCTCTCAGGAAGCGAGCAGAAGCGGCACCTGCTCTCCTGCACACCCCGGCCAGGTGATTAGGAAGAGAAGGAAATAAAAGACTGCTTAGACTGGGAAGGAAGAATGGAACCCCCGACACGCAGGCAACAGGAGCTGGGAAGAGGAGGCACAAGGAACTTCTGCGGCTAGTGAATTCAGCAAGGCCCTGAGGGCATGGGCTGGGAAGGTGGCTCAGTGGTAGAGCGCTTGCCTTGCATACATGAGGCCCTGAGTTCGATTCCTCAGCACCATATAAGCAAAAAGAAAAAAAGCCAGAAGTGGCGCTGTGGCTCAGGTGGTACAGTGCTAGCCTTGAGCTGAAGAGCTGAGGGACAGCGCCCAGACCCAGAGTTCAGGCCCCACGACCGGACCCAAAAAAAAAAAAAAAAAAAAAATGTTGTTTCTACACACTAGAATGAGTAATCTAGAAGTAAAATTGAGAAAAGAATTCTATGTATAACTGCATTAAAGTGAATACTTGAGGACCAATCTAACAAAAAGGAAAGCTGGGCACCAGTGGCTCACGCCTGTGATCCTAGCTTCTCAGGAGGCTGAGCTTTGAGGATCACAACTCAAAGCCAGCACAGGTAGGAAAGGCCATGAAACTCTTATCCCCAATAAACTACTAAAAAAAAAAAACCCAAACTACTCAAAAACCGTTGCACTGTGGCTCAAGTAGTAGAGTGCTAGCCTTGAGTAAAAGCAGCTCAGGGACAGGGCCTAGAGCCTGAGTTCTAGCCCCAGGACTGACAAAAACAAAAACACCACAAAGGAAGTAAAAAACTTAAAACTCTGAAAACTGAAAAGCACAACAGAAATAAAATTATGGACCTAAATTAGACAGATATTCCATGTGTATGGGCTGGAAAACTCAGTATTTGTGGAATGACAATATTCTGAAACTGGGGTTAATGTAATCCCTGTCAACATCTCTGCTTGGGCTGGGGGTATGGTTCAGCTGTAGGGGACTTTCCTCGCGTGCAGGAGGCCCTGGGTTCCAACTCCAGCACTGACCTAATGTTCATTTGTAAATGCAAGAAACCAGATGACTCAAGATAATCTCAATAAAAAACTAGGAAAATGCAGGCTGGGAATGTAGCTTGGTGGTAGAGTGCTCACCTAGCTCGCACGAAGCCCTGGGTCCATTCCTCAGTATCACATACACAGAAAAGCCAGAAGTGGCGCTGTGGCTCAATGGTAGAGTGCTAGCCTTAAGCAAAAAAAGCTCAGGGACAGCGCCCAGGACTGGCACCAAAAAAAAAGGGGGGGGGGGAATGCAAAGACTCACACCTCCCAATTGTAAGTGCCGTATGACCTGCTAGATACTCAGCTAACCACATCAAAAACAGAGAAGGCAGCCAGGCGTCCATGGCTCACACCTGCAATCCTAACTATTCAGGAGGCTGAAATCTGAGTATTGCAGTTTAAAGCCAGCTGCAGCAAGAAAGTCCGTGAGACTCTTATCTCCAATGAATCACCAAAACAGTCGGAAGTGGCGCTGTGGCTCAAGTGGCAGAGTGTCAGCCTTGAGCAAAAAAGCTCAGGGACAGCGCCCAGGTCCGAGTTCAAGCCCCAGGACTGGCACAAATAGAAAACAAAAATAATAAAACAGGGAAGGTGATGAAAGGGATCAAGATGTATGACACTTAAAAAGTGACTTGCTGAACGATAATGTCTTTGTATAGCTACTCAGATAATGAAAACCTTGTTTATCCATAGATATGTGCTACTTGTGTATATATGTATATATAAAATCAGCATCAAAACAGACCAACCAATACCAAGGAAGCTCTAGAACTGCACAGCCTAGAGGAGCTGAGGTGTGGTACCAGGAGGCACAGACATGATGAAGAGAAAACCAAGGGAATCTGATAGAGCCTGGGCTTCAGCCATAACATACGCAGACCAAAGTCACAGGAACACACCACCTTATGGTAATTCTATTAATTAGAGTGACTCTCGGATTCAGCAATCTGGGCATATGTGTGAACACACGCACACACACACACACACACACACACACGCATGAGCTGAGACCAAGGATAGGAAGCAAGAGTTCTCAGTCTGTGCTGGTGGGCTGTGGACAGCCCCGCCACACCGGGAGGCAGTTAGCACTGAAAGCACCCTGTGCTGTCCGTCCCCAGCCAGCGTACTGCTGTCCACTCCAGAGATGGAAACCGGTATCCACCCTCGAATGGGAACAGGCCAATGCCCCTCCACCCCTGAGCAGACAGCCCATTCAAAGAAGTGCTGCCCATCCCTGGGAGATGACCAACACAACGGTGGGGCCTGGACGTGTGTGTCCACCTGGAGCGGTGTGTCCACCGCTCACAGTGAGGCTCCGCTGGCAGGACAATCAGCAACAAGCCGCCCTGAGTTTTCTGAGACGGAACTGTCCCATGTCCTACAGGTGGTGACAGTTCCACTGGCCTGGACGTGCACGGACGCTCACAGCACTGTGCACCTGCTCCAGAGAGCTACCTCACCGCAATAAGTAACACACGGATGAAATTCTGAGTCTACCACCAAAAGGTGTGCTCATTAGCAAGGCAGAGCAAGGTAAACAGACAAGGCAACACACCACTGTTTAGGGATGACCAAAGTGAGTTTGCAACTTCACTAGCTGTTGCAGGGCTGTGCTAGACAGGAGAAAGCTCCTGAACCCAGAGCTGCTCATGGGCCGGACGTCCAGTAAGTACGGCCCCGTGTGCCGCTGGCCCTGTACAGACCCACCCTTCCCCACCTCGGACCCCTGGAGGAAAAGATCCAGGATGGCTTCCTCGTAGCACTATACAACCCGACTGTACAAAGCTTCCTCCATCATTAATGTCACAGCCTCTTATTTTTTTAAAAAGTTATTTCTGCCAGTCTTTGGCATTGGGTGCTGCCCCTGTGTCTCTTGGTGCTCAAGGTAAGAGTCTCGTGGACTTTCCTGCCCAGGCTGGCTTTGAACTGTGGTCCTCAGATCACAGCCTCCTGAGCAGCTGGGATGACAGGGGTGAGCCACCGGTGCCCGGCACCACAGCTTTTAAGACAAACTATTTATAGGGTTGAAGGCATGGCTCACGGCTCAGTTGGCAGAGTGCTAGCTAATGAGCGAACATGTCAGGTATCAAGTTCCAGTCCAGATCTTGGATCTAAAAAAGACGACAAACCACTTACCTGGAAGAGAATGAAGATGAGAAATAGCTCATAGACCACACTGACGCAGAGCCAAAACCGCCAGTAAGCTGCAAAGACAAGACAGCGGGGTGTCAGGCCGCCCCGAGGGCCCCTCACTCGCCTGGCTGTCTGCATGGAGTAGCTCCCGTTTTCTTCCACAGCCCTTGCGCACTGTTCCTGTCTGTCTCTCCGGGGCACAGGGGCGCAGAGCCACAGGGCAGAGGCGGAGGTGGCAAACGCCCTTGCTCTGCGTCTACCAGCAAGCGCGCCCTGCGTTGTTGGGGATTCCTTTATCGTGTAAGAAAAGCGCCTTTAACTCCACTATTATTCATGGGTAATATTTTTCTGCACGTTTAAGGTCTTTGATTGCTACGTGCTCAGCACACTTCTTGATGGGGGGCCCCGAGCGCGCAGGCTCGTGAGGCTGGTGTCAGGGCGGCTTGGCAGCTGCGGGGCCTCGGGCGGGCCTCGGGTCCTGCTCTACCTGGGAAGCCCACAGGAAAGTGCTCAAGTGCTTCTGGGACACAAGCTGGACGCTGGACGCCTGAGGTCACGCTCTTCAGGCCCCAAGAGCAGGCTGAGTCTGAGAGAAATCTTCGCGGGCTCAGGAGCTGCAACAAGGCTCTAGGCACAACCGACTCAGGATTCCGAGGGGTCACAAGGCCACCCCCAGCCCACAGCAGGGGACATCAAGGGGACTCAAGGGATGTTTCCCAAGAGATAAGAGTTGTTCTGTGTCCCACCGTGTGGCTCCCTTGAGGACAGGCCGAGGCCTGTCTGTTCCTGACAGACACCTCTGGGGTCACCGGATCTGAGGCTGAGCTTGACTCTTCCACCACCCCTGCCTCCTGGCATATGTTCGCCATGCCAGGGAGACTCCTGAACCAGAAGCGGGACCACCTCTGACCCTTACCACCCTTTAGGCCCATCCCTAAATATCTAGCAACCCTTTACGTTTCCTTCATATCTCCCTAAACAACTCTGACCACTCCTGGCATTGGTGGCCCTGATTCCAGGACACCACCTCCATCCAAACACAGCAATCAATCCAGGCATCAAAGGGGATAGTGAGGCGTAATCTCCGCAGTACTCCGGACATCTGACAGCTACAGATTCTGGAGGAATCCACAGGTAACAGAGCCAGGAGGGGCCGGGCCCAGCTCAGGGACCGTGAGGGCTAGCTTCATCTTGGCACCACACACACAAAGACAAGACCAAACCAAACTGGAAAGGGAGGGAGGCCATCCCTAATGGGCCAGGACCTGCTTCCCAGAACTTCTTGTGGAACTACAGTCAACTGACGTTTCCAAATAAAGCAACCCCCAGAGAGGTCATCTGGAGCCTTATCCCGGCCCCTCTTACAGGGCCGGCTGCTAATGGCACAGCCACGCAGCACAGACCCCAGGGGTGGCAGGAGATGGGCAGAGCCCCAGGACATGGCCGCCCTGGGGCCAAGGACCTTCTGTAGCTCCCAGGGGCACACCTCCCGGGTTTGGGGGGGGGGGGTCCCTGCTTCCAAGCCTAACAAGATGCGAGGAGGAAGGTGGCTCCAGAACTTTTTACGTGAATGAAGCGAAGACTGGTGAAGAAACACAGCGAGCAGAGCAAAGTACGCTGGAAGGGGAGGGGAGGGCGGCTCAGAAGCCAGCATGCCTCCAGCCAGAGACGGACGGCCCGAGGCCGCTCACAGCAACGCTGCCCCTGGCTGCCCATCACCCTGCGAGCACACAGGGCCTCTGGTGGTCAGTGTGCCCCACCGCCCTAACACCAGCACCTTGCTTTCCATGGTTCTGCGCAGCAGCCCAACCTGCATGAGCGCAGCACCGCGGACCTGCTGGGGAGAGCAGCCTCCAGCCCCGCGGCCCCGCGGCCCCGCTTCTGGGACAGAGAAAGCCTTGCTCGTAGTTCTGTAACAACTGACCTTCCCTCCATTTTATTTAATTTTATTGCCTGTCCTGGGGCTTGAACTCAGGACCTAGGCGCTGTCCCCAGCTTCTTTTGCTCAAGGCTAATGCTCTACCATTGAGCCACAGAGCCACTTCTGGCTTTTCTGTGTATGTGGTACTGAGGAATCGAACCTAGGGCTTCATGCATGGTAGGCAAGCGCTCTACCACTAACCCATATTCCCAGCCCTAGAATATTTTATTAAAGAAATAATGAGCTGGGTGCTGATGGCTCATGCCTGTCACCTTAGCTACTTACTCAGGATGCTGAGATCTGAGGCTCGAGGTTCAAAGCCAGCCTGGGCAGGAAAGTCTGTGAGACTCTCATCTCCAATTAACCACCACAAAACCAGAATTGGAACTGTGGTCCAAAGTGTTAAGAGTGCTAACTAGCCCTGAGCAAAAAAGAGCTCAGAGACAGTGCCCCAAGCCCCAAGTTCAAGCCCCACGACTGACAAAAAATAATTTAAAAAATCAGATAAGCATGAAGACTTGTGCAAAAATTCACTACTAATATACTGAAAAACTGAAAACCAGCCAAGCACAGTGGCCACATGCATATGATTCCAGCTACTCAAAAGTCAGAGGCAAGAGGATTTCGTGAGCCTAGGAGTTTAAGAGTATCCCAGGAAACAATGAGACCTTGATTTTTTGTTGTTCTTGTTGTTGTGGGGCTTGAACTCTGGGCTTGGGCACTGTCCTTGTGCTCTTCAGCTCAAGGCGAGTGCGCTCTACCGCTTGAGCCACAGCACCACTTCCGGTTTTCTAGCAGTTTATTGGAGATAAGAGTTTCATGAACTTAGCTGGGCGCTGGTGGCTCATGCCTGTAATCCTTCCTAGCTACTCAGGAGGCTGAGATCTGAGGATCTCGGTTCAAAGCCAGCCCGGGCAGGAGAGACCGTGAGACTCCTATCTCCAATAAACCACCAGAAAACCAGAAGTGGCGCTGTAGCTCAAGTGGTAGAGCACTTGCCTTGAGCTGAAGAGCTGAGGGACAGCTCCCAGGCCCAGAGTTCAAGCCCCACAACCGACAACTTTCCTGCCTGGGCTGGCTTTGAACCTCGATCCTCAGATCTCAGCCTCCTGAGTAGCTAGGATGACAGGCGTGAGCCACCAGCGCCCAGCTGAGACCTTGATCTTAGAAGAAAAAAAAAGAAAAAAAAAAGGCCAGGTGCTGGTGGCTCACACCTATAATTCTATCCACTCTGGAGGCTGCGAGCCCAGGGTCAGAACCAGCCTGGGCAGGAAAGTCTGTGAGACTCTCACCTCCAATGAACCAGCAAAATCCAGAAGTAGAGCTGTGATTCAAAGGGTAGAGTGCTAGTCTTGAACAAAAAATGCTCAGGGACAGCGCTCAGGCCCTGAGTTCAGGCCCCAGGACTAGCAAGCATGTCCATGCATCCCACACCACAACCCCCCCACAGTGGCCAGCTGGACATTGCAGCGCACACCTGTAATCCTAGCTGCTCAGGAGGTCATCAGTGAACCCCAGGCCCTGGGAGACTGAAGGGGAGTACAGTAAGATACTGTCACGTATGTACACACACCAACACACCAAGATTTAATGGAGGTTATTACAACACAGGTACACATAAAAACATCTCTGTATTTTATAATTCACACCCCTATTGAGACTGAGAAGAAATACATTCCTAACTGCTACGCTGTTCACTCTTGAGGGGAAAACTTACCCACCCTACTGTAGCTACGCTAGCCCTCTGGGGAAGCAGTGGGGAGCGGGCAGGGGTCTGTGTCCTCCAGCTGAGCTTTGCTGGGGGACAGTTTGGTTCAGGGATTTGTCAGCACCAAGGGTAGAGGGAGGCAGACACCTGGAAACCATCCAGGGCCTCAGCCAGAGCACAGCCCCTCCCACAGCCCGATCTAGGAAGAGGAAGGGGAGCTGCAGGGCAACAAGGGAGGAGAGGAGCCCGAGGCCTGCCCCTGCAGGGGGCAGTGGCTGAGGGGACAGGGGACGGTCACACCCAGCTGCACAGACACAGTGGTGCGGGGGACAGAAGTGCCACCAGGCACGCATGGAGAAAGAAACGGCAAGTTACCTGGATGAGGTCTGGAAAATGGCCCATCTTTGGCTTGTGTGACTCCAAAACACAAGAAAACCAAAATACTGGCCACAATACCTCTGCAAACAAAGAACAAACAGTCCCTCAGTGCGTGCAATCTCCCTTCACAGAGGCGGGCGTGCGGGGACCCCGGGGATGCCCACGGTGGCTGCTCTGTGCCTGGGCAGGGCAGCCGGAAGGGGGCCCGGCGGAGCTGGCGCCCGGGCAGGGGAGCAGGAAGGGGGTCAGGCAGAGCTGGCGCCCGGGCAGGGCAGCAGGAAGGGGGCCAGGCGGAGCTGGCACCTGGGCAGGGGAGCAGGAAGGGGATCAGGCAGAGCTGGCGCCCGGGCAGGGCAGCGGGAAGGGTGTCACTGGGCAGGGCAGCGGGAAGGGGGTCACTGGGCAGGGCAGCAGGAAGGGGGTCAATGGGCAGGGCAGCGGGAAGGGGGTCACTGGGCAGGGGAGCAGGAAGGGGGTCAGGCAGAGCTGGCGCCCGGGCAGGGCAGCAGGAAGGGGGTCAGGCGGAGCTGGCCACCCCGTGGCCCCCACTGAGCTCAAATGCAACATACAGACAGGTGCCACTTGTGGAATGCCCTTGCGTCACGAGGCCACTCATGTATGGTGCCCAGTGTCTCCACGAATACACATTACAGTAAAGAGCCCTCAACTTGCTGGATGCTGGTGGCTCACGCCTGTAATCCTAGCAACTCAGGAGGCTGAGAGCTGAGAACTGCGGTTCAAAGCCAGCCTGGGCAGAAACATTTGTGAGACTTTTACCTCCAATTAACCACCAAAAAGCTGGAAGCAGAGCTGTGGCTCAAGCGGTAGAGCACTAGTCTTGAACAGAAAAGCCTGGGAACAGCATCCAGGCCCTGAGTTTAAGCCCCAAGACCATCACCAAAAAAACCCTAAGCTTTACCAGTGATGACTAGGGTTCATTAAAGCCCTTGTACACTTCAGACCTAATGGCCGTCTGCTCTGATATGGGCCAAGCAGGTACTCTTGCTGGACCTGTGTTAAAGTAGATGCACACAGCAACCTGGCTTGTTTGCTGTTGAGCCACCTTTCCAATACCAACAGACTCCTGCAGCCGAGGATGGAAAGTTAAGTGCTTGCTTACCACCACCCCAAACACCTAAGATGCCGTGCGTGGGGTGGAGAAGCTGGCCAGAGACGAGCACCGGAGTGGGGGCCCAGGAAAGGGTCTTTGCCTCAGCAAAGTGCACAAGAAAGGCGCCGGCGCCAGCCCACAGGCTCTCGGACAAGTGCATGTGCCAGTGGCTGTTCACAGCAACACCGGCTCCCGCGGCGCGTGGCCCTGGCCAAGCGTCCCCGGCCCTCAACTTCACATGACATGGGGTCATGGCAAGTCTCCTCAGGGTGGCTAGCATGAAACTCCCAGGACCACAATGAAGAGTAGGGTTGGTCATTTGAGGCCAGAGAGCCACGCCTGGCCCAGCGACAGTCCCACCTCGGCAGGACAGTGGAAGCAACCCAGGAGAGAGTCTCTGGTCCAGCTGCCAGGACAGGACCGAAGCGGCATGAGGAAGGGGCTGGGGGTGGGGCGGCAGCTGGAAGAGGGAAGAGCAGGGGCGGGCCGCCAGAGGAGGAGACAGCCCTCGTCCGCTCTCCTGGGCCCCAGGGGCCTCGGCCAGACACAGCGCCCAGGGCTGGCGCAGCCCCGTGGCCTGAGGACTTGACTCGGACTAGACATCCCACACGCAGGACAATTTTACAGGCTAGCTTTTAAAAAGTAGTTTTATTGTTATTAAATGTTGTACAGAGGGGTTCATCCCTTCCTTCGCGGTCCCCCAGACCCCGCTCCTGTCCCGCCTCACAAGTACATAGGTCAGTTCCCACAGAGTGTACTCTGCAATAGAACTGATTCAGAAGCCCCCACTTTACGACCTCTAAAGAAAAAAACAAAGCAAAAATAAACACTACCACCACCACCACCACCACAAACCCAGGTCTCCATTTCCTGGAGTTGGTTTTGTTGCTGCTGCTGCTGCTGTTGTTGGCTGTGGGGCCTGAGCTCTGGGCCTGGGCACTGTCCCTCAGCTCTTCAGCTCAAGGCGAGCGCTCTACCACTTGAGCCACAGCACCACTTCCTGTTTTCTGGTGGTTTACTGAAGAGTCTCACGGACTTTCCTGCCAGGGCTGACTTTGAACTGCGATCCTCAGATCTCAGCCTCCAGAGTTGCTAGGCATGAGCCACCAGTACTTAGCTTTTTAAAACTTTTTATTTATTTTGTCAAATATTTATGAATAATTATTTTATACCTTGCATTTTGTTCCAGCAAACAAGTTCGTTGCTCAAACTATTCCAACTTTGACTACAGAGGGTTCTTGTGTAGTTCCTGGGTTGTTTTGGCATAAATCATTTTGTTTTTCTGAGTTTTTGAAATTCAGACACTATAGAATGGACTCAATCAGCTGTTTCTCCAAGGAGTCTGGCTCTCACTAGAGAACACTGGAAGCCATGTTCTCAGCACCGGATATACCCCTTGTCAAGGACCAGGAAGGTCAAGGCCCTCAGTGCACAGAAAACAGCATTCGTTTGCTGCCCTAACCTGTGTCTCTACATACACCACTACCTCATACCATGCACGTTTGAAATCCCAACACTGGGGAGACTGAGATAGGAGGATAAAAAAATTCCACACTTAGCTGGGCACTGGTGGCTCACGTCTGTAATCCTCGCTACTCAGGAGAGTGAGATTTGAGGATTATGGTTCCAAGTCAGCACAGGCAGAAAGTCCATCTTAACCTTCAATTAACCACCAAGAAGCCAGAAGTGGACCCGTGGCTTACGTGGTAAAATGCAAAACAAAAACAAAAACAAAAAAACCTCAGGGACGTGCCAGGTGCCAGTGGCTCACACCTATAATCCTAGCTACTTAGGAGGATGAGACCACAGTTCAAAGCCAGCCTGAGCAATCCAGTCTGTGAGACCCCTATCTCAATAAACTACCAGAGAAGTGGAAGTAGCACTCAAATGGTACAGTGCTAGCCTTGAGTTGAAGAGCTCAGGCCCAGAGTTCAAGCCCCATGACAGACCAAAAACAACAACAAAAAACTCAACGACAGTGCCCAGGCTGTGGGTTCAAGCCTTAGGACACACAGACAGACACAGTGACACACACATTGATATTCTCTCTCTCCCCCCCCCTTCTTTCCCTCCCTCCCTCCAGGCCAAACAGGGTTGAACAGAGAGACCTTGTCTTAAACAAAAGAAAATGAAATAATACAATTGCTCTGGCTGTGTGTGGGATGTTGATTTCAGGATCCTCTGAAGCTATAAAAACCCTTACTCAAGGTTCCTTATAATACAGTACTTGCTGCCTGGTGTCAAGTGGCTCATGACTGTAATTCTAGTTACTCAAGAGGCTTAGATCTTAGCTGGATGTCGGTGGCTCACACCTGTAATCCTGGGTACTGAGGAGTCTGAGATCTGAGGATCGCTGTTCAAAGCCAGCCTGGGCAGGAAAGTCTTCGAGACTCTTATCTCCAATAAACCACTAGAAAACGGGAAGTGGCACTGTGGCTCAAGTGGTAGAGCGCTCACCTTGAGCTGAAGAGCTGAGGGACGTGCCCATGCCCAGAGTTCAAGTCCCACGACTGACCGCCCCCCCCCCCCCAACCAAAAAAAAAAAGAAAAGAAAAAGAGGCTTAGATCTGAAGATTGTGGTTCAGAACCAGACCAGGCAGGAAAGCCTGTGAGACTTACCTGGAATCAATCAGTAAAGGCCTGGAAGTGGAGCGTAAGCCTTGAGAAGAAGCTTCGAGAACCCAGACACTGAATTCCAGCCCCATACCGAAATAAAAAATTAAAAAATCTAAAACAATGTATTTCAAAGAGTATCTATGTATTTGTGCTATGTATATAGTGCAGTTTATGATCACAACGTGTGAGGAGCTTCACTTTGCTCGCCATGAACCTGGGCTGGGTAGCACATCAGTGGTGCGTGTGTCGTCCACAAGGACACTACAGTTAGATGATGAGCCCTGAACACCACCAGGCACTGCGACAGCGCTCGGGGGAGGACGCCAGACACCAAGGCGGCCATGTGCGGGACCAGACCTCCAGCCGACTGCGGTGAGAAGCAACCAGTGAAAGCAACATTCCATTCCTCCACGTGGACACACAGTGGGCACACAGCATGTGCACCTGCCAAGCCAGTAGGCTAAAACTCTATTAGAAATACAGCAGACTGTCAAGAAAGCCAACGTGAGAAGAAATACACAAGTGGATAAGGTGGTAAGTGCCGGAAGTCGCTGCTACCTGGAAGACTAAGGCAGGATTGCTTGAGCCCAGGAGTTTGAGACCAGCCTAAGCAATACGGCAGGATAACTTCTCCAAAACTATCAGAACAGAACAGAACAAAACAAGTTGGGTACCAGGGACCGCACCTGTAAACCTACCTACTTGGGAGAATGAAATCAGGAAGAAACGTCTGTAAGAAAGACACTATGTCAACAGACGCCAGGCATGTTGATGCACACTTGCCATTCCAGCTACAAGAGGAAGCCTAAAATTGGCAGCTCACGGTCCAGGTACACACCGTACAGGAATGGACGCCCCATCCCAAAACTAACCAGTGCAAAAACGGCTGAAAGTTGGAACAATGGTAGAGAGCCTGCGGAGCAAGTATGAGGCCCCTGCGTTCAAATACTAGTATCACACACAAGGGGAAAAAATCCGTAGATCCATAAAATGAACAATGAAATACAAGCTAAAATTAAAAGCTTAGCAAAACCAAATTAATTTACCAAGCTTTTAACAATGTACGTTCTAATGAAACCTACTTCCTTGAGGGCATCAAAAACTCCACACAAGCCGGGCGCTGGTGGCTCACGCCTGTAATCCTAGCTACTCAGGAGGCTGAGATCTGAGGATCGCGGTTCAAAGCCAGCCCGGGCAGGAAAGACCGTGAGACTCCTATCTCCAATAAACCACCAGAAAACCGGAAGTGGCGCTGTAGCTCAAGTGGTAGAGCGCTAGCCTTGAGCTGAAGAGCTGAGGGACAACGCCCAGGCCCAGAGTTCAAGCCCCACGACCGATAAAAAAACAAAACAAAACAAAAAAAACAAAAAACTCCACACAACAAAAATCGGCCTGCTGAGTCCCCGGCTGTACCACTTGGCTGTGGCCCAGGAGGCCTGGTGACAGCTTCAGGGGAGATGCACCTTGGGCAATGGTGCCAGGCAGCAGAGCTGCGGGCAGTGCAGCGTGACCTGGAGAGGCTGGAGCGTCCCAGAAGGAATCAAGGCAGGTCCCGGGCCTCCCCCGCTGCTCTGTGCTCTTGAAGCAGGATGTCAAGGGTCCTCATGGTGGAGAGGCGGTTTCTAGTGTGTGGGGACAGCTCAGAAGTGCTCTAAGGACTGGAGGCAGTGGGTTATATTCGCAGGAGCTTCCACACCTCTTTTGTGAGTGCCGGTCCTGGGACATGAACTCAGGGCCTACCTGCTGTCCCTGAGCTTTTGTGCTCAAGGCTAGCACTCTATCCCTTGAGCCACAGCTCCATTTCCAGCTTTTGGGCAATTAATTGGAGAGTTTCACAGACTCTCCTGTCTGGGCCGGTTCAGAACCTTCATCCTCAGACCTCAGCCTCCTGGGATTCCTGGCAACTGGCTTGGCGCTGCCTGTTTTAAGCGTGGGGGTCTGTTCTTAGCCTCACTGGGCTGGGGCCACCTGTGTGGACAGGAGGGTTCATGTGGTGTGGGTCAGCTCTTCGGGGGAGGGGCAGACACGCTCTGCCTCGCCACAGCTCTTGCCCATGACATCACAACTATTCATCTTTGGCTAAAATGACTGCTCATGTAGACAGATGTTGTTTCTGGGGTGCTAGGGATGGAACCCAGGGCCTCTGGCTGCAATTCTAGTCCCAGGGAATGTCTTGAAGTATGGGCAAGTCCTGTCTCTGGGACTTCTTTTCTGCCATACGCAGCAGATGCTGCAGCCCCTCCATGCCAGGTGCCCACAGCTGAACCCACAGCTGGGACTTGCCTGTGGACAAATGCAGGTGCCTGCCCCCAGATTCACTGCCTCCCTCCACAACCAAGGAGCCAATGCTCCCGGGTGGCTCCACCGTGTCCTGCCCGGGGTGGGGGTGGGGGGCGCCAGGGGCTGCCTGAGGAGAGAGGGTCCGGCGGCCCTGCCTGTGCCCAGGGGGAGAACAGGGGCCAGCTGAGGAGAGAGGGGGCCAGGTGGTCCTACAGACGAGATCCAGAGGGCCAGCCCGGGTAGGGCCAGGTAGCAGGTAGGAGAAAGGCTGGTGGGCCTGGGAGCAAGCTGGCAGAAAACCCAGAGTACAGGCCCGGAAATAGACGGGAGCAGGGTTTGGGAGCTCTGTCAGCAACTCCTTACAGAAGACCTAACAGCGTCCAAAGACACAGACCCTTAAAAGGCCGAACACAGTTGCTCTTTTATAGAGGCTGCCACCTGCGTACCAAGCCAACCACACTAGTGGCAAGCCGCTTGGTGTGACCTGGTCACCTAAGCGGTACGGTGACACACACAGAGGCCAACCACACTCACAGGTGCACACACATTCACCAGCACCTTGTTTAATTCTGACCACAAGCATGAAGACCCTCATTTGTCAAACACAAAGTGCTGACGCAGAATGGCCATAACCAGAGGTTATGACAAGCCTAGCAGCTAACCAGGGCTGACCTGAGGCTTTTACAGACCCCTCGGTGGCTTCCCTGAACAGGAAGCAGCCTGGGCAGACACATAGGCCTGAGAACCATAGGAGGAAGGGGATAAAGTCTGTCAGGTGTAGAAAAATCAGGACAAAGGAGAATGTTCTGGTGTTGCTTGTCTGCACACATTCAGGACTGGCTGAAGATGGACAGGCCTGTGACTAGCCTGCTCTGGAGAATCCTGAGGTCAAATACTGCCTAGCCTCTCAAAGTGGTCAGTCTTGGTATTGATGACCTCATAGAACTGTGTCGGCTAGAAGACCCCCCCCCACACACACACACACTGCTGCAGCTCACTGTGGTCCCTGCAGTGTAAACTATGGCTCACTCAGAGATGACGACGCACCCCCGGGGCTGCTGACTAGGACCCGGGCGCCTCAGAATACAGAAGGGGGGCTGAGCGCTCAGCTGTGAACAAGGACGGGAGGGCGCCACTCTCTCCACACCAGGCACAGTTACCTCTTGGTATTGTAGGCTGTGTCCTGAGGTGTTTCTTCCAGGAGAGTCACATAGCCCAGTGCACAGGTGAGGATGAACAGCACAGTTAAGGTGTGAGCTCGCCTGAATCCAAAAACACATAGGAATAACATCACCAACTACTCACATGAAACACAACACACTAACCACTCTGCAAGGGAGAATGTGACCTTTACTTCCCAGCTGACTGACTCTACCTGTGGATGCTAGAAGGTTCTTCAAATGTTGGCCCCACAGCATAGGCAGACATGGCCATGTTACTAACGTAAGGTAAAATTAAAACCCGGAAGCCTTTTCCCCATACCTTAAAATAAACATATATGTATATACTAATGAAAAATAGAAAAATGAAGCCTGCTGACATTATTTTAAGAAAGGTGGTACAGGCAGCAATACGTACAATTATTGTGTGCTAATAAAATCTTTTAAATCAGGTGCTGGTGGTTCAGGCCTATAATCCTAGCTACTCAGGAGGCTGAGATTGTGGTTCAAAGCTAGCCTGGGCAGAAATGTCCCTGTGGGATTTCCCCCCCCCCCCCCGCACCCCTCCCCCTTCCCCGTCTCATTCCTGGGGCTTGAACTCATGGCCTGAGCACTTGAGCTACAGCGACAGTCCTGACTTTTTGTGTATGTGTACTGAGGAATTGAATACAAGGCTTCATGCATGCTAGGCAAGCACTCTACCACACTCCCAGCCCCCTGAGAGACTCAAAAGCCAGAAGTGGAGCTGTTGGCTCAAAGTGGTAGATGTCTAGCCTTGAACCAAAGAGCTCAGGGGAAAAAAAAAATCTTAAAAAAAAAAATAAAATAATGGCTTGCTGGGCACTGGTGGCTCACGCCCGTAATCCTAGCTACTCAGGAGGTTGAGATCTGAGGATCACCGTTCAAAGCCAGCCTGGGCAGAAAAGCCCGTGAGACTCAGATCTTCAATAAACCACCAAAAACCTGCAAGTGGCGCTGTGGCTCAAGTGGTAGAGCGCTCACCTTGAGCTGAAGAGCTGACAGACAGTGCCCAGGCCCAGAGTTCAAGCCCCACAACCGACCAAAAAAAAAAAAAAAGCTTCAGCCCACTGGTTGTGTGGGTGGGTGGGTGAGGGTGAGGGGGGGCTTGAACTCAGGGCCAGGGTGTTGTCCTTGATCTTTTTTGCTCAAGACTAGCATTCTACCACTTTAAGACACAACTTTACTTCCATTTTTTGGTGGTTAACTGGAGGTAATAGTCCCATGAACTTTTCTGCATGGGCTGGCTTTGAACTGTGATCCTCAGATCTCAGCCTCCAGAGTAGCTAGGATTACAGGCGTGAGCCACAGCACCCACCTTGTCTTCTTTACTTTTCACTAACACAATAACCCTCCTGTAGTTTAATTAGTTTGTCTGATAAGGGCAGCCTAGATCCTTATCCACCTTGGTGGGGGTGTTACCTTTTCTTTCTCCTAAAAACACAAAGATCACCTGAAAAGTGAGTAACTCTTTGCCCTTGAGGTAATTGTTCACACTGTCATTCTGGCAGTAAGTGACTGCCGGGTCCTCTTCTCCCTGGAGAGGCCAAGGCAGGAGAGACTGAGCTCTGTCCTGTCCAGGGCAGGAAGGAGGACACAGGGCTGGAGACATGGAGGAAGGGTTTAACAGATTCAAAGTAGAGCAGACTCCAGAACTGCTGCCCCGCCTCACTGCTTCTTGCTGAGCACACAGCACATGTGTCCACACAAGTAACAAGACTCGGGAGCCAGGTGGCCTTGCTCTCTCGGGAAGCCACATCTGGGTAAGGGCACCTCCTTGCTCCTCCCAGATGTGGAAAGATATGGAGGTCTGTTTGGGGGGTCAGGCAGAGAGCTGCTTTATATAAATTTTAGGACTTTAGTTACTCTGCAAGGGGGTGGGTGAAGACAGCTGGCCCCTTGCCAGGAGTGGAAAATACCCGGTTGTCATGCCTCCAGAGAAAACCATGATCGTCATGCTGAGTGGGAAGCAAAGCAGGACTGCCAAGACCAATCAGCAAACACACAGGGATCACCAAGGAAGGGCCAGAGCCTGCCCAGGCTGTGGCACTGACCCTCCAGCCTGCTGACCCAAGACCAAAAGGCATCCCACTGGCTGGTCACGCTTCCCACACCTGGGCAAAGCTGGGAAAGCCCTAAGCCACACTGAGAGAGCCATCTTCCAGAGAAACCTGGGCCCTCTACAATGACATAATCTTAGATCCCATTAAACAGCTACTTAGGAAGCTGTGGTAACAGCAAAACCCAGTCACTAAGAAGGCATGCCGGTGGCTCACGCCTGTGAGCCTAGTGTCTCAGGAGGCTGAGATCTGAGGATTGTGGTTCAAAGCCAGCTCGGGCTGAAAAGTCCCTGTGAGACTCTTATTTCCAATTAACCACCAGAAAACCAGAAGAGCTGTGGCTCAAAGTGGTAGAGAACACCACTATCCTTGAGAAAAAAAGCTCAGGGAGAGTGCCCAGGCTCCATGAGTTTAAGCCCCATGACCAAGAACAACAACAAAAAGGGCTCCCTGGGCTGAGCACTGGTGCCTTACACCCAGAATCCTAGCTGCTCAGGAGGCTGAGACCTGTAGAATTGAGGTTCAAAGCCAGCCAGAGCAGCAAAGTCTGAGCAAAAGCCTCCATCTCCAATTAATCAGCAAAATGCTGGACTGGAGTAAGAAAGCCAAGTGAGAGCAAGACCCTGAGTTCAAACCCCAGTGCATGCATACAAAGCAAGCTCTGTAGGTGGCAGCTGGTTAGGAGGAGTGGGATCTACTTTCTCTACTTTCTCTTGGGAAGTAGTTTGCAACATTCTTCCAGACAGACACATGCATTGATACCGCTCAGCATAGTATTTTGGTTCTAAACGACTCCCCACCCACCCACCCCCCACCCGCCCGCATAGTCCCCACTGGACTTCAGACCCAGACCTTAGACCTCCCTATGGCTAACCAAAACCTCCATGTAACCCAGAGAAGCCATGTGTCTTTGAAAATGGAAAATCTAAAAATAGACATTGTTCATGCAAAATTCTTTTGGTGGCCTTGGACCCTCAGGTCATTTAAAAAAAATTTTTTTTTTTTGGTTGATCATGGAGCTTGACCTCGGCCTGGGCGGTCCCTGAGCTCTTCAGCTCAGGGTGAGCTAACACTTGAGCCACAGCGCCACAGACTTTCCTGCCAGGGCTGGCTTTGAGCCTCGATCCTGAGCTCAGCCTTCTGAATAGCTAGGATTACAGGAGTGAGCCACCAACAGCCAGCTTCAAAAATTTTAGATTACATCTTCACATTTTTTAGGTAATATTTTCATGTCACCCTTTACCTGTGTTAACTTTTTGTGACACTATCCAAATTCTGTAAGACACAAAATAAGAGTACTGTTACTGTTTAGCTTTTTTGAGACTAGGTCTTACTATGTGGCCTGGGTTGGCCTTAAACTCCCTGTCCTTCTGCCTCAGCTTCTTGAATGCTGAGATTACAGGTGTGTACCACCTTGTCTGGTTTAAAAAAAAAAGGTCAGTGAGAGATAGTTCAGAAGCACGGTGGCACACGATTCAGCAAGGAGCATCAGTAATGCTCACTGGGTAGGCATCTGGTAAACTCCAGAAAGAAATGCGAAAGACTTCCCCTCCCCACCCCAGCTGCATGTGCTCCTCTGCGTAAGCAGGGGTGGGGCGGCCAGCCCCACAGTCTCTCCTGACTCCAGTCTCTCAAGCTCTCCTAGGGGAGAGTCCCGAGACCTCTGGTCTACACTTCCACAGACCAGCCTTAACCACGTCCGGGGAGGGCTATGCTCCCAACTTCTGGGTCTGCACATCTGTCACTCTTCTGGCCCAGTCCTCAGATCCCAGGATGGTGCCTGAGTCTGAGCTCTCCTTTAGATCCGAGTCCCAGCCCCGCCCCCACGGGTAGCAAGAGCGCCTCGCCGAGTAAACGAGGGTGGAAAAGGGAGGTGATCCGGCCTCTCCTTCCAGAACTGTCTCCAAGGAGTCACCTGCTCGGTTGTGGGAGGCTGGCGTCCTCCAGCTGCCTGAGGGGCCGGGAGTGGTTCTGGATGGAGAGGCCTGAGATCCCCAGGGGTCAGAGAAGGCCAGATGCCAGCTCTGAGGCCGGGCTCACACTGACGGAAGGCTGCGCACCCTCCGGAAGCTGTCCGCACCCCAGGGGAGCACTGACCTGAGGGTCCACCCGGGGGCTCCCCTGCGTGCCCCGCGGAGCCGTCCCCCCTGCTCGCGAGGCGCCGCTCACAGCGCTACCTGCGTGGCGGCCCGTCCTCCTCCCTCCGATGGCATGGGTGTCCCGTCCGCGCACAGGCGCCCGCGTCCCGGTGCTCTCCCCCAGGGCGCCTTCTGGCTTCGGGATCACGCGGGAGGAAAGGTGCGGGGCTAGCCAAGGTCACGCAGGCCGCCGGGCAGGGTCTGCCCGGAGCGGGCTCCGAGCGCTGCCGGGCCGCGGGGCCGCGGGGAGGCGCGGGTGGCCAGCCCGGGAGGCGCGGGCGGAGGAGCGGGTGGTCGGTCCGAACAGCGCCGGCCGCTGACCTCGGGGCTCGGGGGCCTGGCCGGGCTGGCCGACGCGGGGTACCCCGGCCCCCGCCCGACTGCGGCGCGCCCCGCACGCCCCCGACCCCGGGCAGGTCCCCGACCCCGGCTTCCCGACCCCGGGCGCAGGTCCCCGACCCCGGCCTCCTGACCCCCGGCCTCCCGACCCCCGGCCTCCCGACCCCGGGCGCAGGTCCCCGACCCCGGCCTCCTGACCCCCGGCCTCCCGACCCCGGGCGCAGGTCCCCGACCCCGGCCGCCTGACCCCCGGCCTCCCGACCCCCGGCCTCCCGACCCCGGCCGCCCGACCCCCGGCCGCCCGACCCCGGCCCCCGACCCCCGGCCGCCCGACCCCGGCCGCCCGACCCCGGCCCTCGACCCCGGCCCCCGACCCCCGGCCGCCCGACCCCGGCCCTCGACCCCGGCCCCCGACCCCGGCCCCCGACCCCGGCCCCCGACCCCGGCCCCCGACCCCCGGCCGCCCGACCCCGGCCGCCCGACCCCGGCCCCCGACCCCCGGCCTCCCGACCCCGGGCGCAGGTCCCCGACCCCGGCCTCCTGACCCCCGGCCTCCCGACCCCCGGCCGCCCGACCCCGGGCGCAGGTCCCCGACCCCGGCCCTCGACCCCGGCCCCCGACCCCGGCCCTCGACCCCGGCCCTCGACCCCCGGCCGCCCGACCCCGGCCGCCCGACCCCGGACCTCGACCCCCGGCCGCCCGACCCCGGCCGCCCGACCCCCGGCCGCCCGACCCCGGGCGCAGGTCCCCGACCCCGGCCGCCCGACCCCGGCCGCCCGACCCCGGGCGCAGGTCCCCGACCCCGGCCGCCCGCCGCGCCCCGCCCGCCGGCTCCCGCCTCACCAGAAGAAGGTGTTGGTGCCGTCGTCGTAGACCTCGGACTCGGTGCTGCGGCGGCCCTCCAGGAGCGGGGACTCGGGCCGCGAGGCCGCGGCGGCCCGGCGCTCGGCCCTCCACATGGCGCCCGGCCCGCACAGCCGCCCAGGCCGCGGGTGGCGGGCGGGGGTCCCGGCGCCGCCCGGCGGGGTCTCCGCGGAGCGGGGCGGGGCCGTGGGGCATTGTGGGACACGTAGTGCGCGCCGGGGCCGCGGGGCATGCCGGGAGTGCGAGGGGCGGGGCCCGCCGGACGGACGCCGCCGGGTTGCTAGGAGACCGGAGCCGGCGCGCGCACGTCCCGCAGGCCCGCGGAGGCGGGCTGTCGGCCGGGGAGAGCCGGGCGGGCGGGGCGAGGGGGCCGCGGGGAGGAAGCTAACGGCAGAACCGTGAGGAGGCGCCGGGGCGGGCGCCCGAGCCTCACGCCTGCCTGCCGTCCTAGCTACGCAGGGCGGAGGGCTGGGGCCCGCGGTTCACAGCCAGCCCCGCCGGAGAGGCCGTGACTCCGATCTCCGGAGAACCACCAGAAAGCCGGAAGTGGCGCTGCGGCTCCAGGGTGGAGCGCTGGCTCGGAGGGGGACGGCCGGGAGACGCGCACGCGCACGCACGCACGCACGCGCGCGCACTCACAAAGCCAGAAGTAGAGCCGCGGCTCGAGTAGAGTGCTGACCTTGAGCAAAACAGCTCCGGGAGCCGGGCGCTGGTGGCTCACGCCTGTAATCCTAGCTACTCAGGAGGCTGAGACCTGAGGATCGCGGTTCAAAGCCAGCCCGGGCAGGAGAGACCGTGAGACTCCTATCTCCAATAAACCACCGGCGCTGTAGCTCAAGTGGAGAGCTCTCGCCTTGAGCTGGAGAGCTGAGGGACAGCGCCCAGGCCCAGAGTTCAAGCCCCACGACCGACAAAAAAAAAAAAACAGCTCCGGGGCCGGACCCAGGCCGAGGCGGACCCAGGCCGAGGCGGACCCAGGCCGGGCCTGACCCAGGCCGAGGCGGACCCAGGCCGAGGCGGACCCAGGCCGGGCCGGACCCAGGCCGAGGCGGACCCAGGCCGAGCCCGGGCCCAGGCCGAGGCGGACCCAGGCCGAGGCGGACCCAGGCCGAGCCCGGGCCCCCGCGCCCGCCTCCCGCCCGCCCTCGAGACCAAGTGGGGCTGTGGGCTCCCACCCTAGACCTTAGAGGCGGTTCCTTCTCAACAGGTGCTGCTTTAGCCTCTAGAACACAGTACTTCACTGTGGGTGTGGAAGGGGCCGTGCCCCAAGACGCGGGAGGCAAAGGTGAATTAACACGCACGGTGCCCTCTGCTCCCTCGCTCCCGGCTCTCACCTCCTCCCAGGACTTGTATTTTTCACTTTCATCCCTGTCCAGTCAAAGAGGAACTTTTTTTGGGGGGGGGGGTCGGTCACGGGGCCTGGGCGCTGACCCTCAGCTCTTCAGCTCAGGGCGAGCGCTCTAGGCTTCAGCCACAGCGCCACTTCCGGTTTTCTAGTGGTTTTTATTGGAGGTAAGAGTCTCACGGGGGGCTGGGAAGGTGGCTCAGAGCGCTTGCCTTGCATGCATGAGGCCCTGGGTTCGATTCCTCAGCACCACATAAGCAAAAAGAAAAAAGCCTTCCGGAAGTGGCGCTGTGGCTCAAGTGGTAAAGCGCTAGCAGGACAGCGCCCAGACCCAGAGTTCAGGCCCCACGACCGCCCCCCCCCCCCCAAAAAAAAAGTCTCGCGGACTTTCCTGTCTGGGCTGGCTTTGAACCTCGATCTTCAGATCTCAGCCTCCTGAGTAGCTAGGATGACAGGCGTGAGCCACCAGCATCCAGCTCAAAGAGGAACTTTTGAAGACAGAGTCCAGATAAAGAGCTTTGAAACAGCAGTAGTGCAAGAACTAATGACTAGTGTATTGGAAGTGGTTCTCAGATAATTTCACAGGGAAGGGGCATGCACATATTTCAGGAATGCACACAGGTCAGTAGGCCTTTATTGCCTGCATTTGGAAGATCTTTTGATAATGATTCCATTTTGGGGCTAATGTTCACATATATTTGTAAATACCAAAAGCCACTTCTATTCTGAATACGTGAAGAGGTGAATTGTTTGGTGTATGAGTTCTATCTCAATAACACTATTATTCTGGCCATGATTTCAGCTTGCCTGTGTCACAGCATGAGTGAAGAGGAAATACAAAGGAAATTTAAAATGGATGAAACTGTAAGGTCCCTGAGAAAAATACTAAGCTTCCCAACTCTTGGTGGGGGTGGAGTGTTGGGCCCTGTAGACCAGACCTCTAAGGCTAGGAAATTCTCACAGGCAATCTCAGTAAGTACTCAAACCCGACCTGCTAATGTTGGGGTTCTCACCCTACCCACAACTCACTTTCAGTCTAGTCAAAGCATAATATACTTAAACTGTTTTTGCTGCCACACATTAAGCAAAGCAGGAAAAAAGCTTTGCATCCCTTTGCTCTAAGCTATTCTCTCACACTTTGATGACCTTCAGGTCCAGAAAAAACAGGACTGATCTATAACATCCATGTGACAAAGGACTGAAACTATCTGTAAGGTTGGCCAAAAGGAGACAGCCCCCTGGTTCAGGCAGAAAAGAATTTATGAGGGGGGAGGGGGAGCAAACTGCTGGCCTGCTCCAGAGCAGGCGTGCAGAGGAGAGGAGAGAAGAGGAAAAGGTGGGTGAGAGGGAAAAGGCTTTGCAGGAGCGGCACCCCATGTGGGGCCGATGATGACGGTCGGACTGCACCCCAAAGCACAGGGCGCCTCTCCCGAGAACCAACTTCCTCCTAATCAGTGAGGGACTGGAGAACCAGAGCTGAGATCAGAGCTGACACAGGACCACGCTCTCAACACCCCTTGTCCCGGATTCCGCTCCCGAGTGACAACTTGTCCAGTAGCAAACTTTCTCTGCCATCACTTCACCACACGCGGCCTCTGGCCTGGACTCCCAAGGAGAGAGGAAAGGCTAGGTCCCCGGAAGCCTCCCGTCCTTGTGGGGGTGGACAGCAGGTAGCCCTGCCAGAGATCCCTGTGCCGGCCAGGTACCTGACAGTCAGGGAAGGCCCCAGCCCCCCGGCCCAGTCCCCCGACCTCCCCCCGGGCCCTGTCCCCCAGTCCCCCGGCCCAGTCCCCCAACAACCCCCTGGCCCAGTCCCCAACAACCCCCTGGCCCAGTCCCCAACAACCCCCTGGCCCTGTCCCCAACCCCCTGGCCCAGTCCCCCGACCTCCCCCCTGGCCCTGTCCCCAGCCCCCTGGCCCAGTCCCCCGACCTCCCCCCCGGCCCTGTCCCCAGCCCCCCGGCCCAGTCCCCCAACAAACCCCTGGCCCAGTCCCCAACAACCCCCCGGCCCTGTCCCCAGCCCCCTGGCCCAGTCCCCCGACCTCCCCCCTGGCCCTGTCCCCTGACCCTCCCCCCCCCGGCCCTGTCCCCCAGCCCCCAGCCCTGTCCCCTGGTGCCCCAGCGCCCGGGCCCTATTCCCCAGCCCTTCGGCGCCCTGGCCCTGACCCCTGGCCCCCGTCCCCCGTCCCTGTCCTCTGGTCCCCCGCCCTATCCCCCAGCCCCTCGGCGCCCCGGCCCTGGCCCCTGGCCCTGTCCCCCATCCCCCGGCCCTGTCCCCTGGCCCTGTTCCCCGGCCCCTAGCCCCCGGCCCTGGCCCCCAGCCCCCAGCCCTGGCCCCCGGCCCCCGGCCCCCAGCCCTGTCCCCCAGCCCCCCCGGCTCTGGCCCCCGGTACCCTGGCCCTGTTCCCCAGCCCTGGCCCCCGGTGCCCCGGCCCTGGCCCCCGGTGCCCCGGCCCCCCGGCTCTGGCCCCCGGTGCCCCGGCCCTGGCCCCCGGCCCCCGGCTCTGGTCCCCGGCCCCCGGCCCTGGCCCCCAGACCCCGGCCCCGGCCCCCGGCCCCTTGCCCCCGGCCCCGGCCCCTTGCCCCCGGCCCTGGCCCCCGGCCCCCGGTCCCCGGCCCTGGCCCCCGGCCCCCGGCTCTGGCCCCCAGTGCCCCGGCCCTGGCCCCCGGCCCCCGGTCCCCGGCTCTGGCCCCCAGCCCCCGGCCCCCGGCTCTGGCCCCCAGCCCCCGGCCCTGGCCCCCGGCCCCCGGCCCTGGCCCCCGGCCCCCGGCCCTGGCCCCCGGCCCCTGGCCCTGGCCCCCGGTGCCCCGGCCCTGGCCCCCGGTGCCCTGGCCCCCGGCCCCCAGCCCCCGGCCCTGGCTCCCGGCCCTGGCCCCCGGTGCCCTGGCCCCCGGCCCCCGGCCCTGGCCCCCGGCCCCCGGCCCTGGCCCCCGGCCCTGGCCCCCGGCCCCCGGCCCTGGCCCCCGGCCCTGGCCCCCGGCCCCCGGCCCCCGGTGCCCCCGGCCCTGGCCCCCGGCCCCCGGCCCTGGCCCCCGGTCCCTGGCCCCCAGCCCCCGGCCCTGGCCCCCGGCCCTGGCCCCCGGTCCCTGGCCCCCAGCCCCCGGCCCTGGCCCCCGGTCCCCGGCCCTGGCCCCCGGTGCCCCGGCCCTGGCCCCCGGCTCTGGCCCCCGGTCCCCGGCCCTGGCCCCCGGTGCCCCGGCCCTGGCCCCCGGCTCTGGCCCCCGGTCCCCGGCCCTGGCCCCCGGTCCCCGGCCCTGGCCCCCGGTGCCTGGCCCTGGCCCCCGGTGCCCCGGCCCTGGCCCCTGGACCCCGGCTCTGGCCCCCGCCCCCAGGCCCCCGGCACCTGCCCAGCAGCTTCCCCTCCGCCCCAGCTAACAAGGGCACCGGCCCCCAGGCCTGGCTTCCAGCTTTATGGCCCTGGCAGGCGGGTGGAGGTCCTGGAGGGTGGGCGGGGGCGCGGGGTGAGTGGTACCCCCCACTTCTTCCTCCCCGAAGGGCCGGGACTCCCCACACTGGCCCTCTGGCCCCTGGCCCGCCTCCTTCAGGTTCCCAGCTCCAGGGATGAAGACTTCGGGTGTGTTCCCAAGCCGGCTCCGCCCAGGCCCGGGTCTAAGCCAATCGGGCCCGCCGCAGCCTCTCCAGGGCCGTGGGGGTGGAGCCTAGGGCGTGGGGCGGCGCCAAGGCCTGAAGGGCGGAGCCTGGGGCTGTGGGGAGGAGCCTGAGTGTTGGGGGCGGGGCCTGATGTGGGGGCAGGGCCTATGGCCTGGGCGGAGCTTGAGGCTTAGGGGTGGAGCCTGGGAGCCGTGGGGCGGGGCCTGAGGCTCTGTGTAGGCGGAGCCTGGAGGCGGAAGTCAGGGTGGGGCATTGGAGGGGCCCTAGAGCGGCGCCAGGGCGGGCGCGTGCCCCTTCCCCCCAGCACCCCCTCCCGGGCCAGGCCTCAGACAGACCACATCACCACCAGCCCTGACTGCCTGGATTCAATTCTTCCTACATCTCCTCTAGAGGTACTGAGGCCTAGCAACAGAGAAGCCCGGACCTCTCCTGAGCCCTCCACCCGAGCTCCGCCAGGTGTTCTGCCCCCGGGCTCACTCCTGTCCCTGTGACCCCCGGGCTCACTCCTGTCCCTCCCTGTGACCCCCGGGCTCACTCCTGTCCCTCCCTGTGACCCCTGGGCTCACTCCTGTCCCTCCCTGTGACCCCTGGGCTCACTCCTGTCCCTGTGACCCCCGGGCTCACTCCTGTCCCTCCCTGTGACCCCTGGGCTCACTCCTGTCCCTCCCTGTGACCCCTGGGCTCACTCCTGTCCCTGTGACCCCCGGGCTCACTCCTGTCCCTGTGACCCCCGGGCTCACTCCTGTCCCTGTGACCCCCGGGCTCACTCCTGTCCCTGTGACCCCCGGGCTCACTCCTGTCCCTGTGACCCCCGGGCTCACTCCTGTCCCTGTGACCCCCGGGCTCACTCCTGTCCCTGTGACCCCCGGGCTCACTCCTGTCCCTGTGACCCCCGGGCTCACTCCTGTCCCTGACCCCCGGGCTCACTCCTGTCCCTGACCCCCGGGCTCACTCCTGTCCCTCCCTGTGACCCCCGGGCTCACTCCTGTCCCTGTGACCCCTGGGCTCACTCCTGTCCCTGTGACCCCCGGGCTCACTCCTGTCCCTCCCTGTGACCCCTGGGCTCACTCCTGTCCCTGTGACCCCTGGGCTCACTCCTGTCCCTGTGACCCCTGGGCTCACTCCTGTCCTGTCCTGTCCCTGTGACCCCCGGGCTCACTCCTGCCTGTGACCCCTGGGCTCACTCCTGTCCCTGTGACCCCCGGGCTCACTCCTGTCCCTGTGACCCCCGGGCTCACTCCTGTCCCTGTGACCCCCGGGCTCACTCCTGCCTGTGACCCCCGGGCTCACTCCTGTCCCTGTGACCCCTGGGCTCACTCCTGTCCCTCCCTGTGACCCCCGGGCTCACTCCTGTCCCTGTGACCCCTGGGCTCACTCCTGTCCCTGTGACCCCTGGGCTCACTCCTGTCCCTGTGACCCCTGGGCTCACTCCTGTCCCTCCCTGTGACCCCCGGGCTCACTCCTGCCTGTGACCCCCGGGCTCACTCCTGTCCCTGTGACCCCTGGGCTCACTCCTGTCCCTCCCTGTGACCCCCGGGCTCACTCCTGTCCCTGTGACCCCCGGGCTCACTCCTGTCCCTGTGACCCCTGGGCTCACTCCTGTCCCTCCCTGTGACCCCTGGGCTCACTCCTGTCCCTGTGACCCCCGGGCTCACTCCTGTCCCTCCCTGTGACCCCTGGGCTCACTCCTGTCCCTCCCTGTGACCCCTGGGCTCACTCCTGTCCCTGTGACCCCCGGGCTCACTCCTGTCCCTGTGACCCCCGGGCTCACTCCTGTCCCTGTGACCCCCGGGCTCACTCCTGTCCCTGTGACCCCCGGGCTCACTCCTGTCCCTGTGACCCCTGGGCTCACTCCTGTCCCTGTGACCCCCGGGCTCACTCCTGTCCCTGTGACCCCCGGGCTCACTCCTGTCCCTGTGACCCCCGGGCTCACTCCTGTCCCTGTGACCCCCGGGCTCACTCCTGTCCCTGACCCCCGGGCTCACTCCTGTCCCTGACCCCCGGGCTCACTCCTGTCCCTCCCTGTGACCCCCGGGCTCACTCCTGTCCCTGTGACCCCTGGGCTCACTCCTGTCCCTGTGACCCCCGGGCTCACTCCTGTCCCTCCCTGTGACCCCTGGGCTCACTCCTGTCCCTGTGACCCCTGGGCTCACTCCTGTCCCTGTGACCCCTGGGCTCACTCCTGTCCTGTCCTGTCCCTGTGACCCCCGGGCTCACTCCTGCCTGTGACCCCTGGGCTCACTCCTGTCCCTGTGACCCCCGGGCTCACTCCTGTCCCTGTGACCCCCGGGCTCACTCCTGTCCCTGTGACCCCCGGGCTCACTCCTGTCCCTGTGACCCCCGGGCTCACTCCTGTCCCTGTGACCCCTGGGCTCACTCCTGTCCCTCCCTGTGACCCCCGGGCTCACTCCTGTCCCTGTGACCCCTGGGCTCACTCCTGTCCCTGTGACCCCTGGGCTCACTCCTGTCCCTGTGACCCCTGGGCTCACTCCTGTCCCTCCCTGTGACCCCCGGGCTCACTCCTGCCTGTGACCCCCGGGCTCACTCCTGTCCCTGTGACCCCTGGGCTCACTCCTGTCCCTCCCTGTGACCCCCGGGCTCACTCCTGTCCCTGTGACCCCCGGGCTCACTCCTGTCCCTGTGACCCCTGGGCTCACTCCTGTCCCTCCCTGTGACCCCTGGGCTCACTCCTGTCCTGTCCTGTCCCTGTGACCCCTGGGCTCACTCCTGTCCCTGTGACCCCCGGGCTCACTCCTGCCTGTGACCCCCGGGCTCACTCCTGTCCCTGTGACCCCTGGGCTCACTCCTGTCCCTGTGACCCCTGGGCTCACTCCTGTCCCTCCCTGTGACCCCTGGGCTCACTCCTGTCCCTGTGACCCCTGGGCTCACTCCTGTCCCTGTGACCCCTGGGCTCACTCCTGTCCCTCCCTGTGACCCCTGGGCTCACTCCTGTCCCTGTGACCCCTGGGCTCACTCCTGTCCCTGTGACCCCTGGGCTCACTCCTGTCCCTGTGACCCCTGGGCTCACTCCTGTCCTGTCCCTCCCTGTGACCCCTGGGCTCACTCCTGTCCCTCCCTGTGACCCCTGGGCTCACTCCTGTCCCTCCCTGTGACCCCTGGGCTCACTCCTGTCCCTTTGTCCTGACCCTGGGCTCACTCCTGTCCTGTCCCTGCCCCTCCCTGCCTCTCCCACTGTGCCAGGGCCCCGTCCTCCTTGTCCAGCCCTCCTAGCACCTGGGAGGAGCCCTGAGACCGGAGGGTGGTGGCTCAGTTCCATGGGGGTGGGAGGAGCCACAGACTTGGGGATTCCCCTGGAGAAGGGATCCTGTCAGGACTCTGAGCTGCTGAGCCTCCTCACCTGGTCGGACGCCCAGGGACTTCGGGCAAGTCCCTGCTAACAGGGGAAACAGTGGTTTCCGGCCTTAGCCCAGACAGAATGGGACAAGGCTCAGGAGAGCAGGCCTAGGCGTGGAGCCCGGGCTCCCTTAGGCCTGAGTCACCGGACTCCCTTATGCCTGAGTCACTCGCATGGTGGAAACAGTAGGACTCTGGCAAATGTTTTCTAAAAATATCTTTGCAAGGGCTGGGAACGTGGCTCCGTGGTAAAGTGTTGGCCTCCCATGCATGAAGCTCTGGGTGTGATTCCTCAGTACCAAATACACAGAAAAAGCTGGAAATGGCACTGTGGCTCAGGTGGTAGAGCGCTAGCCTTGAGCTAAAGAGCTGAGGGACAGCGCCCAGGCCCTGAGTTCAAGTCCCAGGACAGGCAAAACAAACAAAACAACCAAACAAAACCATGCAAGGGAAGGAGAGGAGCAGTGAATTTGTAAAGAAGCGACGACTTGTTGTACTGGGGTAGGTCTGTAAAGGTGAGAGGATTACAGAAAACTCACACCACCGGGACTGCTACTGTGAGGTTTCTCAAGAAAATTAAACCCAGGACTGAGCTCCTAGGACAGGCCCCATCTCAGGCAAGCTCAGCCCGCCTGGGAGCGGGTCTTCCCAGCAGGCAGGGAAGGCCCAAGAGAGGGAGGAAGTAGGTGTTCCCCCTTTTGTAATACTTTTTTTTTTTTTTTTTTGGTGGTGGTGGAGGTGGTGGAATGGGAGCTTGAACTCAGGGCCTTGTAGTTGCTAGACATGCACTCTATACCACCTGAGACATGATTCAGCCCCAGAATACATTTTCTTTGTGTGAGTATTTGGAGACACTCAGTGATATGAGGAGGTGCAGAGCCAGGTCTGAGTCTTGGTTCTGCCGTGTGCTGAATGTTAGCAGGGGACATAGTCTAGGAGGGAGGACTTTGGACAAGTAACTTCATTCAACACTTTTTTTTTTTTTTTGCTGGGATGTTACCAAGCATTTATCTGCTCAGTTGAGATAATACTTCCCACATCCTAACATTTCTATGAGGAGCACATTAATCTAAAGTATGTGAGGTTTCCAGGAGCACTAATAGCTTAACACATAGCAACAGCTATTATAATAAATGCAAACAGATAATTGAAAACTTATCTTTGGAGACCTTTTGAACAAAACATACATTAATAATTGGCAAGGAGTTAGGTTACATAGAATTAAACTACTAAAGTAACAAAAAGTTCTGAAATTCTCTGTAGATGTTTGTATTGCGTTAATCTCACTGTATAATTTCCTTGATGTTTACATACACTAAAATAATATCGTTTATTAAAGCATACATTTTAGCAGGTGCCAGTGGCTCACACCTGTAATCCTCGCTACTCAGGGGGTTGAGATCTGAAGATCACAGCTCAAAGCCAGGGAAGTCTGTGAGACTCATCTCCATTTAAGTACCAAAGAAATGGAGCTATGGTTCAAGTGTAAATCTTGAGCACAAGAGTTGAGGGACAGTTCTCAGGCCCAGAGTTAAAGTCTTAGGACCAGCACAAAAAGAAAAAAAAAATAGTAGCAAAGGCATTAGCAAATACACATCTATTTTCATTGAGTTAGGCTAGTCATTCTCAGATTGTGGTGTATAGAAATCTAAGTAACAGCCGGGCGCTGGTGGCTCACGCCTGTAATCCTAGCTACTCAGGAGGCTGAGATTTGAGGATCACGGTTCAAAGCCAGCCCAGGCAGGAGAGACCGTGAGACTCCTATCTCCAATAAACCACCAGAAAAACCGGAAGTGGCGCTGTAGCTCAAGTGGTAGAGCGCTCGCCTTGAGCTGAAGAGCTGAGGGATGTGCCCAAGCCCAGAGTTCAAGCCCCACGACCGACAAAAAAAAAAAAAAAAAAAAAAGAAATCTAAGTAACTACCGGGCGCTGGTGGCTCATGCCTGTCATCCTAGCTACTCAGGAGGCTGAGATCTGAGGATCACAGTTCAAAGCCAGCCCAGACAGAAAAGTCCGTGAGACTCTTATCTCCAATTAACCACTAGAAAACTGGAAGTGGTGCTGTGGCTCAAGTGGTAGAGCACTCTCCTTGAGCTGAAGAGTGCAGGGACAGCACCCAAGCCCAGAGTTCAAGCCCCATGACCGACAAAAAAGAAAAAGAATAGAAAAGAAAAAAGAAATCTAAGTAACTCCTAAGATACTTTGAAACTGTTTTCCTAATAGCTGACAAAGAAAAATTGCTCTGTTGAGGAAGAGTGGAAGATACTGTGTTAAATGAATGAAATGAGCCTGCATTTCAAGGAAAAATGGTTGATAGCATTGGCTGCTAGTTGTAAGTCATTTAAGCTTTCATAGGAAATTTAGAATTTTGGAAAAACGTATGATTGCTGCCATGAACCATATTAGAGATTTGCCTGATAATCTCAGTGGTGCCAACAAATGTGTGTGTGTGTGCACATGTGTGCAAACGTGTTTGTGTTTTAAATGTTGTATAATGAAATTTGTTAGTTTTCAGATGATCTGTATAACTCAGCAAATGGTTGTTGGAAGTGTTAATTCTGGGCAGGGAGGCCCAGACCTTTCAAGTAAGAAAGAGAGCAGGGCCCTGGTGGCTCGTGCCTGTCATCCTAGCTACTCAGGAGGCTGAGATCGGAGGATCACGGTTCAAAGCCACCTGGGCAGGAAAGTCTGTGAGACTCTTATCTCCAATAAAGCACTAGATGCTGTGGCTCAAGTGGTAGAGCTTTCACATTGAGCTGAAGAGCTGAGGGACAGTGTCCAAGACCTGAGTTCAAGCTGAGAAAGAGAGAGAGGGAGAGGGAGAAGGAGAGAGAGATAGGGAGAGAGAGAGAGAGAGAGAGAGAGAGAGAGAGAGAGAGAGAGAGAGAGAGAGAGAGAGAGAGAGAGAGAGATTGAACTGCTCCTATTACACTTAGAAGACAAAGCAGGAGACTATGCCATGCCCACCATCCCGTCAGCCACACAGGCCTGTGGTCACAGGGGTGAAGGTTGCCAGAGGGAGTTTGCTTAGAGAGGACAGACAGAAAGACGAGCAAGGAGAGCAAAGGAAGCCGGAGTGTATCTGACCACTTGCCATGGTGCTGGCAGACACGGTCCAAGTCTCTGAGAGTATGGTACTGTGGCCAGACTTGATTGTAATTTAAAAAAAAAGAATTGGATTTATGGATCCTTCAGAGGGAGCCCGTGGGGATGCGTGGGGGAGGAGTCTGCGAGGAGGAGGCATCAGTGAGTGGACGCTGTCCCAGTCCACCCAGGTCCCTCCATTCAAGTGTCCCCAAAACTGGAAGAGACTGGCCAGAAGGTGTCGGGGATCCCTCTGGCACGAGGGTCCGTGGATGTCACCAGACACCCGGGGAGACGGTAGGAGGGCTGCACAGCCAGCAGTGGTAGAGGTAGCGAGGGGGGGTCTGACCCGGGAGGGGCGGCCGGGAAGCAGGAGGCAGAGGGGGTCCGATGACCCCTGACACTGTCCTCTCCTGGGTTCTGGAACCAGATGTAAAACTTGCCGAAAGGAGACCGCCACAGGGTTCAGGCAGAAAAGAGTTTACCGGGAGAGCCAAACTGCCCGGCTGCAGCTTGAGTGAGTGGGGGGAGAGATTATTCAGGAAAGGGTGGGAGGGGACCTCAGCAAATGAGGAAGTGACCTTGGGGGGGGACCCCCACTGCCACTGCCCCACAGGGGTCAGGGACCAGTGGCCTGGTCGATACAGGTGCTGACAGGTTATGGGCTGCTGGGGGGCGGCGGGGGCGGGGGCGGGGGGCACGTGCAGTTTGCACAGAGCGAGAACAAAGGGAAGGGGCCATGATAAAGCAACAGTTTAACAAGAAAATAAAGTTTATAGGAAAGTGTATTTGTGGTATGAAGTTTCAAAGAAACAAAGTAGCATAAGGAAGAAACAAAGTAGCATAAGGAAGAAACAAAGTAGCATAAGGAAGAAGCAAAGTATATTTCTTTTCTTTTTTTTGCCAGAAGGACTGGAACTCAGGACCAGATGCTTTGCTCATTGGCTGGTGCTCTTTCTGACCTACTGAACCACACCTCCAAACCCACAGTTCACTAGTGAAGCAAACCAAAGTGTCAAGCACAAATCTACTCTTCTAGCACTTGAATGCATTTTATTATTTTTTTTTGTCAGTCCTGGGGCTTGAACTCAGGGCCTGAGCACTGTCCCTGAACTTCTTTTGCTCAAAGTTAGCCATCTAGCAATTGGGCCTCAATGCCACTTCCGGCCTTTTCTGTGTATGTGGTGCTGAGGAATGGAACCCAGGGCCTCATGCATGCTAGGCAAGCGCTCTACCACTGAGCCACCTTCCCAGCCCTTTACTTCATCTTAATTTAGATGAGATAAAAATTTCATCCATTTACTTTTTTATTTAATAATAGACGTTTTTAATGTTCCCATGGATCCTTTGAGTGTGTGTGTGCATGTGTGTGCATGCACGTGTACACACATATCTGTGTGCACTTGTGTGCGGGTGTGTATGTGTGCACGCGTGTGTGCACGCACGCATGTGCGTGTGTGCTGCGTGTGCATGTGTGCGTGCATGTGTGTGTGCGTGCACATGTGTATGTGCGTGTGTGTGCATGTACGTGTGTGCATGTGTATGTGTGTATGTGTGCACATATATGTGTGTGCACATGTGCACACGTGTGCGTGTGAATGTGTGTGCATGCATGTGTGTATCTGTGTGTACATGTGTGTATGTGTGTGCGTGTCTGTGCGTGCGCATGCGTGTAGGCGCGCGTGTGAGTGTGTGTGTGTGTGTGCGCACGTGTGTGTTCGCATCTGTGCGCATGTGTGTGAGTGTGTACACGTGTGCGTGTTTATATGTGTGTTCGTGTGCATGCGTGTGTGTGCGCGTGCGTGTGGACCTCTGCACGTGCCTATGTGCGCGCGTGCGCGCGTGTGTATATGTGTGCGTGTGTGTGTGCATGTGTGTATGTGCACGTGTGTGTGCGTGTGTGCATGTACGCGTGTGTGTGTGCGTGCATGTGCACGCGCGCGTGTGTGCGGTGCCAGCACGAACGAGGACATGGACTCAGGCTCCGCACTGTCCTTTGGATTCTTCTGCTCCAGGCCAGTGCTCTTCCCCTTGAACCCAGCTCTGCTCCGCGCGTTGGTGGTTGATGGGAGGTAAGAGTCTCACAGGGTGGAGGGTGTGTGTGCTCTCCACAGCCACCTGCCCCGGTGCCCCCTCGGCTCTGTTCCCGCTGGCTGCCATGCAGGAGGGAGGCTGAGATTGCCATGGCTCAGGCCGCCCGGCTCGGTGGTGACAAGACCGTCCGCAAGGAAATCCCCGCCAGAATCATTTCGAAAATGGCATTTCCCCTCACCCCATTTTCTGGTGAGTCCCAAGAAACATATATCCCAGATTTCTGTGGTGACGATGATGATTTGATGATTGTGGGCCTCAGGAAGGGCTAGGCCTGGTGGTGCTGGTGTGGGTGGTGGGCAGTCTGTCTGCCATGTTCATCTCCGTGTTCTTGGGGTCGTCAGACGCACTGACCTCCTGGTTAAGCAAGCCCCAGGGTAACTTTCCTTCTCTAGGCAGAGATGAGGCTTGCAAGTTCCAATATGTTACATGGCAGGTACTTTTCCCTACATATGGAACTTCTGAAGACATTAAAAACCCCATGCCTAATAACAGACTTGGTTGCATGGTTTAAAAATGTCTCAGAAACTTTCCTGCCCATGCTGGCTTCAAACCACGATCCTCAGATCCCAGCCTCCTGAGCAGGGGGCTCAGGGAGTGGCCAGCGACCGGCCTGGTGTCAAGGCTTTGAGGCGTCTTGCCGTTGTCTGTGAAGACGAAGTGGCCCTCTCTGCAGACGGGGTGAAGCCGTCTGCCCTGGCTTGCCGACCCTTGAGTGTGGAGACCTCTGGGCAGGGGACTTCTCTTATGCCCTTAGAAAATGGGCATAAGAGCCGGGTGCCGGTGGCTCATGCCTGTCATCCTAGCTACTTGGGAGGCTGAGATCTGAGGATCAAGGTTTGAAGCCAGCCTTGTATCTCCAACGAACCACCAGAAAACCAGAAGTGGATCTGTGGCTCAAAGTGGTAGAGCTGCCAGCCTTGAGCAAAAAAGCTCAGGGACAGGGCCCAGGCTCCGAGTTCAAGCCCCACGACCAACAACAAAGACAGGATCAAGATTTCTTCAACAATAAAATTGGCATTTCTCAGTAAGGACATTGGAAATGAATGCTGGGTAGACACTGAAGTCTCTCGGGAGGAGGCGTGGGGCGAGGCACTGGTGGGGGACGCAGTCCCAAGGCTCAGGTGCTGGTTGGTGATGTGGATCCGAGCTGGTGGAACTCTTGTGCTCCACAGCATCTCTGATTCTGTTTCTGATTCTCAGTGGTGGTCTGAGACCCTGTGGCCTGGGGTGAGGCTGCTGGGTTCCCGAGGGAACCTCAGGGAAAGGGACCCTTGCAGTAAGGCGTGGTCATGTGCCTAAACCTGGGAAGGCTGGGCTCTTCCTGCTGGCCTGCACTGGAGCGGCCACCCTGGACCGCGGGGGGGCAAGGAGACCAGTTATTCGAGGCGGCAGAGCAACAACTTAAAGGAATTCTGACCCTTGAGGACCGTAGGTCAGCCACACTAGTGCTGAACTGACCTCTCTGTCACCCCCATTCCCGCTCATGATCGCGTGCTCTGATTCTCTCTGAATCTTCTTTTCTTGCAGCACTAGGGATTGAGCAAGTGTTCTACCACTGTATCATATACCTAGCTTCCAGAATTCCCATTCCCTTCCCTCCCTCTTTCCCTCCCTCCCTCCCTCCTTCCTTCCTTCCTTTTTCTTTCGTTCTTTCCTTCCTTCCCTCCTTCCTTCTTTCCCTCCCTCCTTCCTTCCTTCCTTTCTTTCTCTCCTTCCTTCCTTCCTTCCTTTTTCTTTCGTTCTTTCCTTCCTTCCTTCCCTCCTTCCTTCTTTCCCTCCCTCCTTCCTTCCTTCCTTCCTTCCTTCCTTTCTTTCTTTCTCTCCTTCCTTCCTTCCTTCCTTTTTCTTTCGTTCTTTCCTTCCTTCCCTCCTTCCTTCTTTCCCTCCTTCCTTCCTTCCTTTTTCTTTCGTTCTTTCCTTCCTTCCTTCCTTCCTTCTTTCCCTCCTTCCTTCCTTCCTTTCTCTTTCTTTCTCTCCTTCCTTCCTTCCTTCCCTTCTTCCTTCTCTTTCCTTCCTTTCTTCCTTCTCTTTCCTTCCTTCCTTCCTTCTTTCTTTTCTTTCTTCTGTCAGTCATGAGGCTTGAACTCAGCACCTGGGCGCTGTCCTTGAGCTCTTGCTCAAGGGCAGCGCTCTGTCACTTTGGGCCACACAGCCACTTCTGGTTTTCTGGTGGTTCACTGGAGGTAAGAGTCTCATGGGGACTCTTCTGCTCTGACTGCTTCAAATCGCAATCAGATCCCAGCCTCCTGGGTAGCTAGGGGTATAGGGACGAGCCACTGGTGCCCGGCTCAGAGTTTACAGGCTAGCACAATGCACTAGCGTGTCTGAGCCGCTGCTAGGCCTGTCTGTCATCAGAGGGCTCCGGTGTTGGTCTGATTTGCTTCCGCTGCACAGCTCTGTCCTCCTGGGTCCACCTTTGCTACCGCATCCCTCATTCCTGGTGTCTGTTGTGGGAGGACCCCAAGCAGAGGCGAGGGGGGGGTGCGCTGGCCCTCTGAGAAGCCTGGGCAGACTTCACCAAGTCGGAGCTCCTGTCTCCACAGCGTTCCCTGGCACTGCGGGTGCCCCCAACCCCCATGACGCCCTGTGACCCCCAAGGCGCTTCCTCACCCCACAACACCCGAGACACCCAGGGGCCCCTGGTCCCCAACTCACAGCTGTGCCCTGTGACCTCCGTGACCTCACAGGGCCCCTGCTCTCCATAGCACCCCGGGACTGCAGGGGCTGCGGGCACCCCACGGCGCTGCCGGCGCCCTCTGCTGGACAGCTCGCGTGGTTGCAGGGCCCTCCTCTGCCCTGGGGTCTCAGTGCTGAGCCCCCCCCCCCCCCCCCGCATTCCAGCTTCCCAGCGTCCGTCTGCCAGGCCTCCTGGTCCGTCCAGCACCTTCTGGAACCGCCCCTCGCCCTCACCTCTCCTGGCCTCTGCGTCAAGACAGGTCAGTCCTCGGGCCACCGGGAGTCGACTTTGCTGCGGTGCCAGCTGGGCTGCAGCCCCGGCTGGAGACCGGGATGGGTGGACCTGCACCCTTAGGGTCGCCTGCAGACCCCCAGGTCCCCAGCTGTCAGGACACCGGCCGGAGACCACGGGGGCCTTGAGCATCCCACCCACTGCCCTTCCCTCCTCTCCTCTTGCAGAATGGACACCAGGCCTGCAGGGAGGGGTCGGGCTGATCTGGAGGTGACCAGACCTGCGGGGAGGGGTCGGGCTGATCCGGAGGTGTCCTGGGGGAGGGAGGGCGCGCTTGTCTCTGTTATAGCCTAGGACACCTGCTTCCCCCAGGGGGTGCCCTGCACCCCATCTTATAGCCAGATGTCTTCTGTAGGGAAGGGAGGAGGAAGAAAGCAGGGTGGCCAGGGGAGTCTAGAGGCTTCGTCCAGCCTGGTCCCGCCCAGACCTGGTTTCCAGAACGGTGTCTGAGCTCCTGTGGGCTGGAAGGGGGCTTCTGTGTTTGTGGTAGCAGCTGGCAAACACTAGCTCCTCCCAGAACACCTGGGGTGTGGCAGGGCAAGAGGGAGGAGTGAACGCACACGGAAGTCGAGGAGGAGACCGGGAACGTGGAAGCCCGTCTAGCCCGCCTGCATGGGGGTCACAGCCTCCCGCTGACCCCAGACACAGAGAGCACGCCAGCATGCAGGTGAGCTCGGGGCGGCACAGGCCCACCTGCGGCTCCTCCCGCCTCTCCACCTCCCGGGAAGGCGTCTGTGGGGTCCTGGCAGCCTGGCCAGCCTGGGAGAGGGTGGTCAGAGCCATGAGTGGACTCGGGATTGATGGAGCAGGCTGGAGTTGTGGCAGACCCACAGGGCCCGGTTTCCAGGTCCGGGGAACCCGGGGCTGGACGTCTGTGTGTGCCCTGCGATGGCTTTGCTACAGTCTCAGGGCACGTGGGGTAGTACGCATGCTGAGCCTCCCGGACAGCAGCAGTGCTGGGGAGAGAGGCCAGGGGTCAGGGCCGGCCTGGGCGGAGGCTCAGGGTGGTCAAGGCTGGCGTACAGTGGGCCTTCTGTCGCTGGGGCCCTGCTGTAGGCAGAGGCTGGCTGGTGGGACCTGGGGGTGAGCGTGCTAGGGCAAGGGCTTGCGACCCCCTGGGAGAGATTCTGCTCCTCTCCCGGGGCCAGTGCCGGGCGCTGGGCAGCAGGGCAGAGCCCATCGGAGAGGCCGAGAGTGAAACCAAGTTTCCACTCAGCACTCTGCTCAGGCGTGGGCCTCGTCAGCAGCCACTCCCTCTGGCCCTGCCAGGCCCCTCCTGGCCCCCCTGGGCCCGGCTCTGGTCCCTGACTACTTGGCATGACCTAGGGTCCCCTGACCACCCCGTGCCTTGGAGATGGAGAGACCGGGGGCTTGGGAAGGAGAGGGAACAGTCTCCATTGGCTGGGGTGAGCACTCTGGTCCTTAGAGATCCAGAGGATTTGAGGTCTCAGCTCCCCCCATGGTCTGATCACACCCACCTGCTGATTCTTTCCACCCCTTGCTCTGGTCCGAGCCTCCGAACCCCCAGAGTGACTCTCCCTGATCTGGGTCCCGCCCACCTCTAGTCTCAGCCCTTGGCCTTTGTGCGGAGGACAGAGCTGCTGCCAGTGAGTCACCGGGAGCAGGGCCTAGGAATCCTCAGATGTGGTGAGGACTGAGTCCTTGCCGGGACTGTACTGAAACTGGTCCCTGGGAACTGTGACCACCGGCGTTCAGAGTGCTGATGGCTGCGGCCTTGAGGGTGTTGAGGGTGGGGCCCCCAGGCCGGGCCCGCACACTCTGTCCCCGAGGAGCGCTGCCCCACGTTTTTGCCCCCCGCCAAAGGCCGAGCTCTGGGCACCGGTGCCTGCTGGGTGGACACCCGGTGACCCAGCACCCAGGCATGCTCACAATGCCCACTCCCCTCTGGCAGCACAGAGCCAGCTGCCTGGTTGGTATCTGGGGATGAGCAAGGGGCAGACATGGAAAGGATGGGCTGGGGTGACCGACGGTGGCTGCTGGAGGGAGAATGGCAGGTCGGATGCGAGGACTCTGGAGAGCCAGGGCAGGGGGGAGGGTGGGGGAGCAGGGAGGAGGGTGGGGGAGCAGGTGGGGGGAGGGGGAGCAGGTGGGAGTGTGGGGGAGCAGATGGGAAGGTGGGGGAGCGGGGGGGAGGGGGAGCAGGTGGGAGCATGGGGGAGCAGATGGGAAGGTGGGGGAGCAGGTGGGAGGGTGGGGGAGCAGGTGGGAGGGTGGGGGAGCAGGTGGGAGGGGGAGCAGGTGGGAGCATGGGGGAGCAGGTGGGGGGAGGATGGGGGAGCAGGGGGGAGCGTGGGGAAGCAGGGGGGAAGGTGGGGGAGCAGGGGGGAGGGTGGGGGAGGGGGAGCAGGGGAGAGGGTGGGGGAGGGGGAGCAGGTGGGGGGAGGGGAGCAGGTGGGGGAAGAGGAGCAGGTGGGAGGGTGGGGGAGCAGGTAGGGGGTGGGGGAGCAGGTGGGAGGGTGGGGAGCAGGTGGGAGGGTGGGGGAGCAGGTGGGGGAGGGGAGCAAGTTGGGGGAGGGGGAGCAGGTGGGAGGGGGAGCAGGTGGGGGGAGGGGAGCAGGTGGGGGGAGGGGAGCAAGTTGGGGGAGGGGGGCAGGTGGGAGGGGGGCAGGTGGGGGGAGGGGAGCTGGTGGGGGGAGGGGAGCAGGTGGGGGGAGGGGGGCAGGTGGGAGGGTGGGGGAGCAGGTGGGGGGAGGGGGGCAGGTGGGGGGAGGGGAGCAGGTGGGGGGAGGGGAGCAGGTGGGGGAGGGGAGCAAGTGGGGGGAGGGGGGCAGGTGGGGGGAGGGGAGCAGGTGGGAGCGTGGGGGAGCAGGTGGAGGGAGGGGGAGCAGGTGGGAGGGGGGCAGGTGGGGGGAGGGGGGCAGGTGGGAGGGGGGCAGGTGGGAGGGGGGCAGGTGGGAGGGGGCAGGTGGGGGAGGCCCTGGGGAATCAGAGCCTGGGGGAGGGTGGGCATGAGCGGCCTCTGTGCTGGGCACTGTGACGTGGAATGGTGCCCTTGGTGGATGGTGAAATTGCCGCATGCTCTAGGGCCCCGTCCAGAGGGCCAGGAGTGCTGGCCGGCAGGTTGGGTGCGGCCTCAGGTGAGGGGCCACGCAGCGGAGAGGGCTCGTCCCTCGGTGTGCGGCTAGGGAGGTCCGGCCGGCCGGGCGGCAGCCAAACCCCTGCCAGCCCGGACCTGGAGGCCAGGCGGGAGGTCGGCCGCCCGAGCCGGGCTGGGGCGGGCTCCTGACCCTCAGGAGGGACAGTCCCTGGGAGCGGTGTCTCCAGAAGCTTCTTCACGTAGAACGCGTGGGCTCACCCAGTGGGATGGGTCCCATGATTCCCAGGGCAGGAAGGACAGAGACGATGAAGGAAACTCCAGGGGCTGGACACGTGGCTTCGTCCACCTCTCTGCCTGCAAAGTGGGGTGACATCACCCCACTGTACAGATGAGGAAACCGAGTCTCTGGACGACTGGCCACAGCCGAGCCGTCTGCCTGAGCCCGAATGCTGACCCTGGTCTGCACCAGCCTCTGAGGCCCCGGCCGAGCCCACACCCTGGGCGTCGGTGGGTGGGTGGCCGGCGCTATGGATGAGGACGTAGGTCCTGGACATTGCCTCCACTGCACAACGCTGTCTACCCTCTGGGCGCCGTGGCTCACACCAGCCATCCTGGCTATTCAGGGGGCTGAGGTCTGGGAACCCTGGTTTGAAGTCAGCCTGGGCAGACAAATCTGAGAGACGCTTGTTTTCAATAACCAGCAAAACTTGGAAGGAGAGATGCGGCTTGAGGGGCAGAGCACCAGCCTTACGTGAAAAAGCTAAGTGAGGGCAAGAGGCCCCGAGTCCAGTCCCCAGCACTGGTGCACCACGCGCATACGCACGTGTGCACACCTGCCCACACGCACCTGCCCACGCGCGTGCACAGCTGGGTGGGGCTCAGGCTAGCCCAGCCCCTCGCCCCCTCACCCTGTGAAGACCCCAAGGGCAGTGCTGAGAAGCTCATGGTGTCAGGCTGGGGACCAGAGCTAGGAGTTCAGCTGGGAAGATGATCTAGGAGGCTTGGGCTGTGGCCAGGGAGGAGACCAGAGACCGCGGGGTGTGGGGGCAGCGGAGTTTCAGGGCCGGGACCTGTGCGGGCTGGCCTGTGGCGGGGAGGTGGCTGAGGGCAGCTGAGCTCAGGACAGTCGTTCACCCAGGCCTTCGAGAGTGAAGAACCCAGGCTCCCTTGTGATTTGGGCTCCAAAGTCCTGTCCAGCCTAGGGTTCTGGGCTGGCAGGATCTGCCTCAACACCCCTGCTTCCTGATGTGTGGGCCCCGGACGAGAGGGAATGACAAGGGAAATCAAGCTCGTAAGACTCCATTTCCCAAACCGGGAGAGAGAGACGAAGGGGTGACACTGTCCAGAAAGACACGTGCTCATTACCTGACCTGTGGAACGGCCAAACCCATACCACCTTTATCATAACCATTTTAAAAAGAATTAACAAGAAGCACATACAATAGATGTGTGGATTATGACCAGAGCATGTGCTATGTGTCCTATAAATAATTAGTAAATGTTTTTATGAGAACCAAAGTAAATATACCACACACATAACTATAACTGAAAAATATCCATTTCCCTAACAAATTCATCGCACACGACACCCACTTGAACTCTGTTGCCCAGCTGGGGACCAGGGGGCAGGCTGGTCCCGGGCCGCCTGACCTGTTTGATGGCTCTCCTTCCTCCCTGAAGAGGCGAGGGTGCCCCGCCCCTCCCCTGGGTCTGACTGAGCTTGGTTTCTCCCCTGATCCCAGACGGGAGAAGTTTCGGCTAGCAGGTGCCACACCTGGGCACAGGTGTCTGTGAGCTGACTTTGGGAGGCTGGGAGTGGCCAGTAGTCTGGGGTGTAATCGGGAGAGGGCGGGGGGAAGACAGGACTTGGGCAGAGGGTGAGGAACAGGACGAAAACCCATGGACACCTAGATCGGCCCAGAGTGGCCGCGGGGCTGCCCGTCTGTGGGGGCATGGGGGGGGCGGGGCAGAGCCAGTGGCCGTGGGGCTGCCCGTCTGTGGGGGCATGGGGGGGGCGGGGCAGAGCCAGTGGCCGTGGGGCTGCCCGTCTGTGGGGGCATGGGGGGGGCGGGGCAGAGCCAGTGGCCGCGGGGCTGCCCGTCTGTGGGGGGACGGGGGGCGGGGCAGAGCCAGTGGCCGCGGGGCTGCCCGTCTGTGGGGGCATGGGGGAGCAGAGCCAGTGGCCGTGGGGCTGCCCGTCTGTGGGGGCATGGGGGGGGCGGGGCAGAGCCAGCCTTGCTCGGGAGCTGTGCCCTCCGGGGTGTGCGTGGATCTGGGGCTCCAGGAGGCTGCAGACTCAGCAGGACAAAGCAAAGAGGAGCTTGGTTCAGTTGAACCTGAGACAAATGTCGTTTTGCAAGTCTAACCCAGACCGTCACTGAGATACCCTAGAAGCCCTTGGCGTTGATCTGAAATGGAAATGTGACTGGGTGGCCCACATTTTACCGGCAGCCTTGAGGCTGGACAGGCTGGGGCGGTCTGCGGAAACTCTGGAGGAGGCAGCAGGAATGTGGCTGGGGTGGGGGGGGCAGGAGCTGGGTGGGGCAGTGCGGGCGGGGAAGGGGGCCGCGGGGGCCAGCAGGCAGAGCGAGAGCCTGAGTCCACAGGTCCGCAGAGCGCAGAGCGGGTGGCTGGGGGCCTGTGGAGAGCCCCGGCCCTCCTGCCAGGCACTCTTTTGAGGCAGGCCCTCCCTGGCCTGCCTGGCAGCCCCCCCTCCCGCTCTGCAGGACCCAGCACCTCAGGAAGGCAGCCCTGCTCTCCCTCAGCTTCAGCACTCAGGCACCTTGTTTGCGGAGGATAAAGCACGCAGCTCGCAGCCCGCAGCAGGAGGGACTCACAGCACCCACTGCTCCCGTTCTGCCACGGCCACCTCCTTTGTGGTGCAGTTTTATCCCGTTTAAGAACATTCCTGAACAAATGAGGCAGTGGCTGGGCGCGGTGGCTCACACCTGTAACTCTAGCAGCTCAAGTAGCTGAGCTCTGAGGATCACCGTCCAAAGCCAGCCCAGTCAGGAATTAACTACCAAATGCTGGAAGTGGAGCTGGGGCTCAAGTGGTAGAGCACTAGCCTTGAGGGGAAAAGCCCAGTGATATTGCCCAGGCCCTGAGTTCAAGCCCCAGGACACACACACACACACTCTCTCTCTCTCTCTCTCTCTCTCTCACACACACACACACACACACAGAGTCAGGCATGGTACCACACAGAGACTTGTCTCAAAAGAAAACTAACAAAAAAAGCACAGCTTTGCCTGTTGGTTGCTTTTCAGTTTACTGTTATAAAATTGGTATATTACATTGCAGGTAAACATCTGAAAGTCATTTTCTTTTTGTTGTTATTATACTTTATTTATTTATGCCAGGCTTGGGACTTGAACTCAGGGCCTGGGTGCTGTCCCCGAGCCTCTTTGTTTTCAAGGCTACTGCTCTACTACTTGAGCCACAGCAGTACTTCCAGCATTTTCTGAGTGGTTTATTGGAGATAAGAGTCTCATGGACTTTCCTGCCTGGCTGGCTTTGAACCGTGATCCTCTGGTGCCCGGCTAAATTTTTTTATTTTTATTATAAAGGTGATGCACAGAGGGTGACAGTTATGTCAGGTAAAGAGTACATTTCTTTTTGGACAGTGTTACCCTGCCCTCGCTCTCTCCCAATTGAAAGTCATTAGAAATAAATAGCACAAGAGAACAGAAAAAGAGATAAAAAAATAAAAAGTTTGTTTTCTGAGACGGCCTCAGACTGGCTGTGAGCTGTGGGGGTGCCTCAGACTGGCTGTGAGCTGTGGGGGTGCCTCAGACTGGCTGTGAGCTGTGGGGGTGCCTCAGACTGGCTGTGAGCTGTGGGGTGCACGGGTGCTCAGCCCCCACCGGCGTCTGACTGGCTGTGAGCTGTGGGGTGCCTCAGACTGGCTGTGAGCTGTGGGGTGCACGGGTGCTCAGCCCCCACTGGCCTCATCGCCCATGCTCAGCACCCTGGCTGCCCAGTCCTGGGTGTAGGGAGTCCCTGTTGCCCTGGCTGCCCCTGTGGAGCTCCTCTGTGCCTGTGCATGGCCCATGGTCCATGGTCCTCCTTATATGGGGTGAGGGGACCTTGTCCTAGCGCCCACATCCCATGGGGTCCCTGATGTCCAGTGACTCTCGGGTGACCCGGCCTTCCTCACGTGGTCAGGTCAGGGTGTCTGCCCCTCGGGAGGAGGAGGGGGATGTCCGTTTCGTAGAAGGCTTGATGGAAGATCTGTGGTTCCCTAGCTGCTTCCCTCACCTTGCCCCGATGGGCTGGGGGCGCGGCTGCCTGAGCACGGCCCAGGGCGCCCGGGCCCGCGGCATTGAGGGCGGACAGGCCAGGCGTGGCTGGGGACTGCCCCGCCGCTCAGTGGGCCACTGTGTGTGCAAGGGTGTGCAAGGCCAGAGCAGCGTTCCTGGCTCCCCGGCCGATGATTTGCCCGACTCCTCACGTGTGGGCACTGGCGCCTCCTGCCACCGCCCCATCTTCTGTTGCAAGGTTGCCCGTCTTCCCGTGGCGGCTGCTCCCGGGGACTTGCCCTGTGACGGTCTGCTTCTGTCTTCTGCTGCGTTAGAAGCGGGGCTGTCCATGACCCCCCCGCCCCCCTCCCCACCCCATCCAGCCCAGCGGCAATCCCGGTGCGCCCGCACGGACTCTGCATCATCTGTTTTGTGTCCGTGACCCCCCCGCCCCGTCCAGCCCAGCGGCTCTCCCGGTGCGCCCGCGCGGACTCTGTCTGCATCTGTTTTGTGCCCTTGCTTCTGTGTGACTCTCACTTCTGTGTCACCTCCTCAGTATCAGCCTCACTTCCACGGTTCTGGCCGCCCCGACCCCAGCTTTGCGCAGGGGTGGAGGCGTACCCCTCGGAGCTGGAGGGGGCAGGAGGGGGCCTCCACAGACCCCAGCCCCTCTCTGTCTCCAGGGTGAAGACAGCCTCCAGGTCCTGATGGGGGCGGAGGCCGACAGCTTCCCGCTGGTGGAGAGAAGCCACACCCTTCAGGTGGGTCCGCTGGGCCTCCGGGGCTTGGTGCCACCACCCAACGCTGCTCCTCTTGTCCTGTACCGGGCCTCGGTCCCGTATCTCCTTCCCTCCTTCCTCCAGGCTGAGGCGACTGAGCAATGGGACTATGTCCTGGTGGCTGATTGGCATCCTCAGCAAAGCTTGAAGCAGGAGAGGCAGCAGGAGTTTCTGGAGCAGCTCCAGAGAAAGGGCTTCCACTTCAAGGTAGGCGTGTGTCCTGCAGGCCGGAGCCTGAGGGGGGGCATCACGGGCCGAGGGCCGCAAGGACAGCCCCCGGGGACAGGTCCCGGCTGCAGGTGAAGGGAACAGGTTCCCATGTGGCTTCCCCAGGTGGTGGAAGACGGGAAACAGGTGTATTTCGGGATTCGAGCAGACAATAGGATCTTTGACCTGTACCAAACTCTCCTCATGGAATCCGAGGGTCCAACCCCCAGTGACAAACTCGCCAAGTCTGAGCCAGTCGAGGCCACCACAAGGTGAGAGGCTGCGTCCAGAGCCAGGACTGGGAGTGCTCTAACCTCACCCCCAGACCTGCTACAGACAGAGTGTCCTCAGCCCCGGACCCGGTACAGACAGAGTGACCTCAGCCCCGGACCCGGTACAGACAGAGTGCCCTCAGCCCCGGACCCGGTACAGACAGAGTGACCTCACCCCCAGACCTGGTACAGACAGAGTGACCTCAGCCCTGGGCCTGGTACAGACAGAGTGCCCTCACCCCCAGACCTGGTACAGACAGAGTGCCCTCAGCCCTGGGCCTGGTACAGACAGAGTGCCCTCAGCCCCGGACCCGGTACAGACAGAGTGACCTCAGCCCCGGGCCTGATACAGACAGAGTGACCTCACCCCCAGACCCGGTACAGACAGAGTGACCTCACCCCCAGACCTGCTACAGACAGAGTGCCCTCAGCCCCGGACCCGGTACAGACAGAGTGCCCTCACCCCCAGACCTGGTACAGACAGAGTGCCCTCAGCCCCGGACCCGGTACAGACAGAGTGCCCTCAGCCCCGGACCCGGTACAGACAGAGTGCCCTCAGCCCCGGGCCTGATACAGACAGAGTGACCTCACCCCCAGACCTGGTACAGACAGAGTGCCCTCAGCCCTGGGCCTGGTACAGACAGAGTGACCTCACCCCCAGACCCGGTACAGACAGAGTGACCTCACCCCCAGACCTGGTACAGACAGAGTGACCTCAGCCCCGGGCCTGATACAGACAGAGTGACCTCACCCCCAGACCTGCTACAGACAGAGTGCCCTCAGCCCTGGGCCTGGTACAGACAGAGTGACCTCACCCCCAGACCTGGTACAGACAGAGTGCCCTCAGCCCTGGGCCTGGTACAGACAGAGTGACCTCACCCCCAGACCCGGTACAGACAGAGTGACCTCACCCCCAGACCTGGTACAGACAGAGTGACCTCACCCCCAGACCTGGTACAGACAGAGTGCCCTCAGCCCTGGACCTGGTACAGACAGAGTGACCTCACCCCCAGACCTGGTACAGACAGAGTGCCCTCAGCCCCAGACCCGGTACAGACAGAGTGACCTCACCCCCAGACCTGGTACAGACAGAGTGACCTCACCCCCAGACCCGGTACAGACAGAGTGACCTCACCCCCAGACCCGGTACAGACAGAGTGCCCTCAGCCCCGGACCCGGTACAGACAGAGTGCCCTCACCCCCAGACCTGGTACAGACAGAGTGACCTCACCCCCAGACCTGGTACAGACAGAGTGCCCTCAGCCCTGGACCTGGTACAGACAGAGTGACCTCACCCCCAGACCTGGTACAGACAGAGTGACCTCAGCCCTGGGCCTGGTACAGACAGAGTGACCTCAGCCCCGGACCCGGTACAGACAGAGTGCCCTCAGCCCCGGGCCTGATACAGACAGAGTGCCCTCAGCCCCGGACCCGGTACAGACAGAGTGACCTCACCCCCAGACCCGGTACAGACAGAGTGACCTCACCCCCAGACCCGGTACAGACAGAGTGCCCTCAGCCCCAGGCCTGATACAGACAGAGTGCCCTCAGCCCCAGACCCGGTACAGACAGAGTGACCTCACCCCCAGACTTGGTACAGACAGAGTGACCTCAGCCCCAGACCCGGTACAGACAGAGTGCCCTCAGCCCCGGACCCGGTACAGACAGAGTGCCCTCAGCCCCGGACCCGGTACAGACAGAGTGACCTCACCCCCAGACCCGGTACAGACAGAGTGCCCTCAGCCCTGGGCCTGGTACAGACAGAGTGACCTCACCCCAGACCCGGTACTGACAGAGTGCCCTCAGCCCTGGGCCTGGCATGGGCACAGTATGGCCTGTGCTGAGTTCTGGCTCCGCTCAGCCTCGGAGGGTCGAGGCCCTAGGTTCTGACCCACCCCTCATGCGACCACCCTTCCCCAGTTTCCATGTGTGACAAGGTATAATGATGATTCTGTTACTGAAGCATTCTGAAGGACACCTTTGACTTTGTTCGTGAGGACACAGAATCCCAGCTAGGTGTGAAGTGAGGGGAGTGGGCGGGACTTACAGAGGCCAGCATCTCCCACAAATCCCTCCGTTCTAGTTCAAAGGCCCCTCTCTGCACGTCTGCACAGAAGCCTGGTAGGGAGAGGTCCCAGCTCCACCACTTACCTGCCCTGGCATTTCCCGTCCCGGTCCCCACCCCTGCCAGGCGCCAGGGCTCCGCCGGAGCCCAGCCAGAGGGCATGGGCAGAGGGTGCTCTTGGAATCTGATCGTGGGTCCCAGAGCCGCTGAGACCAGCAAGAGCAACAAGAGGCAGCCTGAAGAGCAGGCCGCTTGGTGGGAGCCTAGAGGTTCAGGCTTGGAGAATCTGTGCATTCATGGAAGGAGTCACACACACACACACACACACACACACACACACACACACACACACACACACACACGAGGTACAGCCAGAAAATGCCCTCCACTGCGCCTCTGCAGCCCCATGCCTGGCAATGTGGCCATGGCTATGTCACCCAGCTTCTCTGAGCCTCAGCCCCCACGTAGGTAAAATGACTCACTGGGGGTAAAGAGGGATTGTTCTGGCATGTGGTGGGCTCAGAGGTGGGCGCAGGATTGAAAGGCGGGGGCTCTGGGAGCCAGGGCTGACAGCAGGAGTGGGGGTGGGGAAGGGCCCCGGCAGCATCCCACCCCCAGCGGCTCTCAGAAGGGTGAGTGGGACCCCGGCTGATCTGTGGGTTCAGGGCCCAGATGGGGGCCCTGCTGAGATGGGGGGGGGGTGGGGGAGGGAGGCCGGGCTGGCTGAGTGGCGGATGGGACAGCGGGACCGGACCCTGACCTCACCCTTGGGTTTCAGAATCCGAATTGTGAACTTTCTCCTGAACCGCACGACAGCCGCCGGGGGTGAGGCTAAGGGCAGGTGATGGGAGGCAGGGCACAGGCAGCCCCTTTGCCCTCCGCCCCCTGACACAGGCCTGTGACCCCCAGACTCCTTCGAGGACTTGGTGAAAGGCGGGGTCTTTAAAGCCAGGTTTGCCCTGCACAAGGTGAGAGGTGGGCCGGCTCTGGGGCTGGGGTCTGGGGCTGGAGGGTGAGACCCCAGCGAACGTCTGTCACCTAGGTCCACAGGGAGGAAGAGCTGAAAGAGCTGAAGAAGTGGGCGCGGTGGAGAAGCATGTTCCGTAAGCAGCCGATTGACACAATCAGGTAACCTTGCCCCCGGGGAACCCCAGGGCCCGCCAACGGGGCTGTGGCTGCCCGGAGGAGGGGAGGCCTCCACAGGGTGGCTTGCCTGTAGGAAGTATTTTGGCGAGAAGGTGGCGCTGTACTTCGCGTGGCTCGGCTGGTACACTTACATGCTGGTGCCCGCGGCGCTGATGGGCCTCGTGGTCTTCCTGAGTGGATTCACCCTGTTTGATGCCAGTCAGATCAGGTAGGCCAGGTGCTGGGGACTGGAGGCTAGGGCTGTGGGCTGGGATGGGGACAGGGCCCCAGCGCGACCTGGCATCTGGGAAAAATCAGTGTCAGCCCCACCCCTGCCCCCTCAGCAAGGAGGTCTGCGAGGCCCACAGCGTTGTCATGTGCCCCGTGGGGGAACACACCGGAGGCTTCCACGTGCTCTCGGAGACCTGCACCTTTGCGAAGGTCTGCTGCAAACCTAGGGCACGGGCTGGCGCGGTGTGTCTGCCCAGGGGTGGGGGTGGGAAGACGGGAACCGGGGTGCTCTGCAGAGCTGGAGGCCCCCTCCCTGGGGCACGGGTGAAGGCCTAGCACAGCCTGTGCCTCTCCCCAGCTCACCCACCTCTTCGACAACGACGGCACGGTGCTGTTTGCCTTCTTCATGGCTGTGTGGGGTGAGTCCGCTAGCCTTCTGCGCCGTTCTGAGGGCCGGCCTGAGCCCGAGGCCCTGCAGGGTCATCTGCGGTGCTTTCTTGTCTCCACTGCAGCCACAGTGTTCCTAGAGATCTGGAAGCGGCAGCGAGCACAGGTGGTCCTGAACTGGGACTTGTACAGCTGGGATGAAGACCAGGTAAGGCAGGCCAGCAGCAAGGGTCATCGGCACCCCGAGGGCCCTGTGGCCCAAACCGTGGCCGCCGTCTGAGCTGGGTACCGCAGGAAGGCCTGGCACTGTCATGCCCTCCTGTGTCTGAAGCGTGCACCCCATGTCTGAGCTGTGTCCCCCATTCAGTGGTTCTCTCCTGTCTGAGCGTGTCCACCCCTGTTGGAGGTGTTTCCTGCTGTGTCTGAGGCGTGTTGTGCCTTCTCCCCAGGAAGAGATGGCTCTTGAGCTCATCAACTGCCCTGAATATAAGCTCCGATTTCATCAACACTCCTACCTGCGAAGCACCATCATCCTGGTCCTGTCTCTGTTCATGGTACTGCTAGGGAGTGAGGGGCGGGGCGAGAGGGTGAGGGGGCGGGGCGAGGGGCGGGGCGACAGGGCGAGGGGCGGGGCGACAGGGCGAGGGGCGGGGTGAGAGGGCGAGGGGCGGAGTGAAGGGTGGAGCGGGGTGGGGTGGAGTGAGGGGGCGGAGCGGGGGCAAGGGGCGGGGCGAGAGAGTGAGGGACGGAGCGAGGGGCGGGCCGGGCCGAGGGGCGGAGCAAGGGGGGAGGGCAGGGGCAGCCCGGGGGCGGGGCGAGGGGCGGGGCGAGGGCGGGATGGGGCGAGGGGGAGCGAGGCGAGGGGCGGAGCAAGGGTGGGGCGGGGCGAGGGCGGGATGGGGCGAGGTGAGGGGCGGAGCGATGGCGGGGTGGGGCGGGGCGATGGGTGGTGCGAGGGGCGGGGCGAGGGCGGGATGGGGCGGGGCGAGGGGCGGGGCGAGGGCGGGATGGGGCGAGGGGAGCGAGGTGAGGGGCGGAGCGAGGGCGGGGTGATGGGTGGTGCGAGGGTGGGGCGGGGCGATGGGTGGTGCGAAGGGCGGGGCGAGGGCGGGGCGGGGCGAGGGGTGGGGCGAGGGCGGGATGGGGCGAGGGGAGCGAGGTGAGAGGCGGAGCGAGGGCGGGGTGGGGCGGGGCGAGGCGAGGGGCGGGGCGGGGCGGGGCGGGGCCGCAGAGCGGGGCAGGACCGCAGAGCGGCCCCAGCCCGCCCCAGGCAGCCCACCCCGGCCTGCCCACCGCTGCCCACCCTCAGATCTGCCTCATTATCGGCATGGCCCACGTGCTGGTTGTCTACCGAGTGCTGGCTGCCGCCCTCTTCAGCAGCTTCCTGGGCGAGCAGGTGACCACGGCGGTGGTGGTGACCGGAGCTCTGGTCCACTATGTGATTATTGTCCTCATGACCAAGGTAGGGGAGCCGAGGAGCGGGGCTGAGGCGCCCCGCGAGCCCCGCGTATGACGCCCTTTCCCGGCAGGTCAACAGGTTCATGGCCCTGAAGCTCTGCGACCTGGGTGAGAGGAGGCCCCGGCTGGGGGGGGCGGGGGTGCGTCCGGGGGGGCCAGATCACGTCCTGGGGGGGCGGGGGTGCGTCCGGGGGGGCCAGATCACGTCCTGGGGGGGCGGGGGGGCGGGGGTGCGTCCGGGGGGGCCAGATCACGTCCTGGGGGGGCGGGGGTGCGTCCGGGGGGGCCAGATCACGTCCTGGGGGGCGGGGGGGCGGGGGTGCGTCCGGGGGGGCCAGATCACGTCCTGGGGGGGCGGGGGTGCGTCCGGGGGGGCCAGATCACGTCCTGGGGGGTGGGGGGGGCGGGGGTGCGTCGGGGGGGCCAGATCACGTCCTGGGGGGGCGGGGGTGCGTCCGGGGGGGCCAGATCACGTCCTGGGGGGCAGGGGGGGCGGGAGTGCGTCCGGGGGGCCCAGATCACGTCCTGGGGGGGCGGGGGTGCGTCCGGGGGGGCCAGATCACGTCCTGGGGGGCGGGGGTGCGTCCGGGGGGGCCAGATCACGTCCTGGGGGGCGGGGGGGGGGTGGGAGTGCGTCCGGGGGGCCAGATCACGTCCTGGGGGGGCGGGGGTGCGTCCGGGGGGGCCAGATCACGTCCTGGGGGGTGGGGGGGGCGGGAGTGCGTCCGGGGGGGCCAGATCACGTCCTGGGGGGGCGGGGGTGCGTCCGGGGGGGCCAGATCACGTCCTGGGGGGCGGGGGTGCGTCCGGGGGGGCCAGATCACGTCCTGGGGGGCGGGGGGGGGGGCGGGAGTGCGTCCGGGGGGCCAGATCACGTCCTGGGGGGGCGGGGGTGCGTCCGGGGGGGCCAGATCACGTCCTGGGGGGCAGGGGGGGCGGGAGTGCGTCCGGGGGGGCCAGATCACGTCCTGGGGGGCGGGGGGGGGCGGGAGTGCGTCCGGGGGGGCCGGATCACGTCCTGGGGGCCGGGGGGACGGCGGGCGAGCGCGCTGCGTCTCCTTGCAGAGGAGCCCAGAACCTTCTCGGAGCGGGAGAGCAAGTTCACCGTCAAGTTCTTCGCCCTGCAGTTCTTCGTGCACTTCTCCTCGCTCATCTACATCGCCTTCATCCTGGGCAGGTGCGCGGGCGGCCGCAGGGCTGGGCGGGGCTCCGCGGGCAGCCAGGCCTGGGTTCCACGCCTCAGCGCCACAGAGGCAGAAAGGCCGCAGGGCGCCGCGGCGCAGGGCCAGCGCCCAGCCCCGCAGGAAAGCCAAGGCCGGTCGGGCTGGCCCTGGCAGGCGTTCCGGCCGCGGTCCCGGGCTCCGCTCATCTCGGAGTTGGCTTCCTAGCAGATGGGACGGGCTTTATAATAACGGCTTGTTCCCATCCCATGCGCCCACTGGCTCTTCACGGTCATCAGATCATTGAGTCTAGGCGCAGTGTTGTCTTAGCCTCATGTCATGAGGCCACTGAGGCCTAGCTTGGTTAAGAAACTCAGGGTTACACATCCAATAGGTGGTGAAGCAGAAAGTTTGGCTCTGGAGCTCAGCTCCTCAGTTGCTGTGTCTGGTCCTGTTGGAAAGAGAGAGATCTTCAGAGGGCAGGTCTCCTCCCCCCCGTGAGCTTTTCACAAGATCTGTGGCTGCTGCTTTTCACGCCATCCTTCCCACCGTGAGAGCACCTTGGCCATGACTGACTTTAGATGCTTGTGGTCTGGCAGCCTTGATTCATGAGGACGTAGAGGTGCTGTGGGAATGCAGAAGCCCGTGTGTCCATTTCTCTGTGAGCAGCCGTCCCCTCTGCGCGGTCCACTGCCGTCCTGTGCTGGGAAGCCCGTGGGCTCCACGCAGCTCCCCTGGACCTCACACCACCAGGCTGCAGCTGGCTGCACTGAGATCCCTGCTCTGCGGCTCGAACTCAGGGCCTTCCACTCCTGCTTAGCTTTCTTGGCCATGGTTGGTGTTCTACCACTTGAGCCATGCCTCCAGTCCAATATCTTGCTGGTTAATTGGAGTCTTACAGACTCTTCTCTCAGGGTTGGCTTCAAACTGCAATCTTCCAATGCTTAGTCTTCTGAGTGGTATGGATTATAGGTGTGAGCCATTGGTAGCTGGCTCTCTTTCTTTTCTTTTTTTTGTTGGTCATGGGGCTTGAATTCTGGGCCTGGGCTCTGTCCCTGGGATCTTCAGCTCAAGGCGAGTGCTCTACCACTTGAGTCACAGTGCCACATCTGGTTTTCTGGTGAGTAACTGGAAATAAGAATCTCATGGACTTTCCTGCCTTGGCTGGCTTTGAGCCTCGTTTCTCAGATCTCAGCTCCTGCGTAGCTAAGGTTACTGGTGTACTGGTGCCCATCTTTCTTTTTTCCCCCTTTTTAATGGTAATTTACACCTTTATTCTTTTTGTTGTTGTTCTTTTTTAAAATTTTTGTCAGTTTTGGGGCCTGAACTCTGGGCCTGGGCGCTATCCCTCAGCTCTTCAGCTCAAGGCTAGCGCTCTACCACTTGAGCCACAGTGCCACTTCCAGCTTTTTCTGCTTATGTGGTGCTGATGCATGCACATAATGCATGCAAGGCAAGCGCTCTACCACTGAGCCACTTTCCCAGTCCTACACCTTCATTCTTTTACTTTCCTTTTATTTTTATTTCTCTCTGGACAATGTCACTCCTTCCTCAAGTCTCTTCCAGTTTTTCCCTCCTGTCCTCACCCACAGTTTTATAGTTCAACAGTTTCCACTGAGTACCACTGCCCTATTTGTTCATCCTTTCCCCCCCCCCCATTTCCATGCCCCCACCTTTATTCTTTAGATGAACTTTTGAATCATTCTGTCAAACTGCCTCAAAATTTTAGGGTTTGCTTTAGTATTATAATAAAGATACAGATAACATTAGAGAGAATTGGGCTGGGAAGGTGGCTCAGTGGTAGAGCGCTTGTCTTGCATGCATGAGGCCCTGGGTTCAATTCCTCAGCACCACATAAGAAGGAAAAAAAAGCCAGAAGTGGCGCTGTGGCTCAAGTGGTAGAGCGATAGCCTTGAGCTGAAGAGCTGAGGGACAGCGCCCAGGCCCAGAGTTCAGGCCCACAACCGGACCAAAAAACAAAAAAACATTAGAAAGAATTGACCAGAATGCTGTATTCGCTGTAACAAGTGACCACAGCCTAGTGGCCGTGACAACGCAAGTGCATGATCGCCTTAGAGCTCATGTGGCCGGGGTTCCGATGACTCGAGCCTGAAACCCGACGTGCCACAGGCCTCTCTTTGCACGCTTGAGGAAAGTCTGCTTTTTTGCCTTTCTTGCCAGGATTCATGATGGTCTCTTCCGGCTCCAAAACTAGCAATGTCAAGCCAGGTGCCAGTGGCTCAAACTTGTAATCCTAACTACTCAGGGAGCTGAAGTCTGAGGACTGTAGCTCAAAGCCAGCTTGAGCAGGGAAGTCCGTGAGGCTCTTATCTCTAATTAACCACCAAAAAACTGTCAAGTGGAGCTGTGGCTCAGGTGGTAGAGTGCTTGCTTTGAGTGCAAAAGCTCAGGGACAGTGCCCAAGCCTTGAGTTCAAGCCCCAGTATGGGCACAAAGGAAAACAAGACAAAACAAAATTAAAAAACCTGGCCATGTCAAGCTGAGTCCTGGTTGGCCACTCCTTTCCCCATTTAAGATCCTAAAGACTCTGAAGTCTCTGTGGATTGGTCTGCTGATTGGCAGCCTTCATCCCATCGGTCATATCACTGAGATTCATTGCCACAGGTTTCAGGAATCAGGACTGGCTGACTTTGGGGGCCATACCTTCCCGTATCCCAGGGCAGCTCTGACTTCTCCTACTGAAAGCCGGCTCCTTTATATTCTTTAATACATTAGAGTTTCTTCATATAGCTCACAAGATTTCATGTGAATTTCATTCTGGTTATTTACAGGTTTTGTTTGTTTTTAAGACGGGGTCTTCCCATGTCTTCCAGGCTGGTGTAGAACTCGAGAGCTTCTGTCTCAGCTTCTCTCTCTCATGCTGGGTTAAAGGTGTGCACCACCACACCGGGCCAGTTCACAAGTTTCCACTGTCTGCGACTGATTGCTCCTCTCCTCTCCTTTCTCCCCTCCTGCACGGTTTTTCCTCCCTTTCGTTTACTACTCTCCTCTCTTCTCCTTCCTCCCCCTCCTCCTTCCCCCTTCTCCTCCTCTCCTTCCCCTTCCCCCTTTCTTCTCCCCTTCCCCTCCCCTCTCCCTTCTTCTCCTCCTCTTTCTTTTCTTTCCCTTCTTCCCCTCCTCTTCTCTTCCCCTTCCTCCACTACCCTTCTCTCCCCTCTAGCTCCTCCCTCTCCCCTTGCTAGACAGACACTTGGGCCTTGGTCCCTAGTAGTGTGTATGCGTGCAGGTGTGTGTATTATGTCACAGAAAACAGGAAATCTTTAAACATAAACTTACCATATGTACAGTTTCTCTGGGGATAGAGACCAACTCAGCACTCCTGTCCGGAGAGTGTGTCTGAGCTTGTGGGGCCTGCATGAGGCTGGGCTTGTGCTGCCCTGCAGGCTCTCAGGATGAGGCTGGGCTTGTGCTGCCCTGCAGGCTCTCAGGATGAGGCTGGGCTTGTGCTGCCCTGCAGGCCCTCAGGATGAGGCTGGGCTTGTGCTGCCCTGCAGGCCCTCAGGATGAGGCTGGGCTTGTGCGCTGTCCTGCAGGGCCTCAGGATGAGGCTGGGCTTGTGCTGCCCTGCAGGCTCTCAGGATGAGGCTGGGCTTGTGCTGCCCTGCAGGCTCTCAGGATGAGGCTGGGCTTGTGCTGCCCTGCAGGGCCTCAGGATGAGGCTGGGCTTGTGCTGCCCTGCAGGCTCTCAGGATGAGGCTGGGCTTGTGCTGCCCTGCAGGCTCTCAGGATGAGGCTGGGCTTGTGCTGCTCTGCAGGGCCTGCAGAATGAGGCTGGGCTTGTGCTGCTCTGCAGGGCCTGCAGAATGAGGCTGGGCTTGTGCTGCCCTGCAGGGCCTGCAGAATGAGGCTGGGCTTGTGCTGCCCTGCAGGCTCTCAGGATGAGGCTGGGCGTGTCTGCTGCCCTGCAGGCTCTCAGGATGAGGCTGGGCTTGTGCTGCCCTGCAGGCTCTCAGGATGAGGCTGGGCGTGTCTGCTGCCCTGCAGGCTCTCAGGATGAGGCTGGGCTTGTGCTGCCCTGCAGGGCCTCAGGATGAGGCTGGGCTTGTGCTGCCCTGCAGGCTCTCAGGATGAGGCTGGGCTTGTGCTGCCCTGCAGGCTCTCAGGATGAGGCTGGGCGTGTGTGCTGCCCTGCAGGCTCTCAGGATGAGGCTGGGCTGGTGCTGCCTGGCAGGCCCGCAGGAGGAGAGTTAGGTATCACGTCGTTTGTCTTACGGGCACTGCGGCCTCAGCAGGGTGCTGGCCTGCCTCCTCCCACACCTCACTTTCCACCCCAGGATCAACGGCCACCCTGGGAAGTCTACACGCCTGGCGGGTCTGTGGAAGCTAGAGGAGGTCAGTGTGGATTCCTCCTGTGTCCGGGCCCTCCCGTGTCCAGGCCCTCCTTCTGAAGCCCTCCCCTGATCTCCTCTGGCCCCACAGTGCCATCTCAGCGGCTGCATGATGGACCTGTTTGTGCAGATGGCCATCATCATGGGTCTGAAGCAAACACTGAGCAATTGCATGGAGTACCTGGGCCCGTGAGGAAGGCCTCTGCCCATCCCCACCCGGCCCCGCCCGCCTGCCCTTCCCTCCGCCCCCGCCTGCAGGTCTTCACCACTCCTGTCCCTCAGGTGGCTGGCCCACAAGTGCCGTACCATGTGGACCATCAAGCGCAACTTTGGGGCCCACGAGCCTGAGCTGCAGGAGTGGCGACGCAACTACCTCCTGAACCCCATTACCACCTTCAGCCTGTTTGACGAGTTCATGGAAATGAGTGTGTGGGAGGGCATGGGGGAGGAGGGGGACGTGGGGAGGAGGGGGCTTCCGAGCCCTGGCCCACACCGAGGTGTCCGCCTCACAGTGATCCAGTACGGCTTCACCACCATCTTCGTGGCCGCTTTTCCGCTGGCACCGCTGCTTGCGCTCTTCAGCAACCTGGTGGAGATCCGCCTGGACGCCATCAAGATGGTCCGGCTGCAGCAGCGCCTGGTGGCCCGCAAGGCCAAGGACATCGGTTGGTCGGGCCGGCGGGGTGGGCCGAGGGGGCAGGTGCTGGGGTGCAGCGGCCAGCTGCAGGCTCTGCGCTCTGCACGGCGGGGCCTGCGACCACACTCATCTGTTGTGGCTCAAGCCTGTGCCTGATGGTACTGGGGCTCCACTCCTCCACCCAGACAGCCGTTCCGCCTACGGGGCTGCCAAGGTTTAGGGCTGAGTCTGGAAGCCCAGTCCCCGGCGGGGGGGTGGGGGGGGTGCCTGGGACCAAAAGGTCCTGCTAAGGAGTTCAGGAGGAAGATGGGGGACAAGATCCCCCAGTGTCCCCCCCCCCCCCGTTTATGCCAGGGTGAAGGACTGCAGGAGGCACAGCACTGTGTCTGCCTTGGCTGGGGACTTCCGAATGAGAAACTTCACCCACTGCTGCACTGGGGTGTCGCGGGCAGAGTGCCACAGGCCCTCGGCCAGGCGGGCTGCTGGCCTCTGGGGACTGGACCAGGCTGCAGAGCGGGGCTGCCTCGGCCACGGCTCTGACAGCCTCTCCCCGCTGCTCCGGCCCAGGGACCTGGCTGCAGGTGCTGGAGACCATTGGCGTCCTGGCCGTCATCACCAACGGGATGGTCATCGCCTTCACCTCTGAGTTCATCCCCCGCATGGTCTACAAGTACCGCTATGGCCCCTGCCACCCCGGCTCCAACTCTACAGAAGAGTAAGGCCTCAAACACTGAGAGTTCCCCCAAGAAACCAGCCCCGAGGAGCCCAAGCCCTCCCTGCCGGGAACGGCCGGACACTGCCTGTGCCATGTGGGACTATAGTGCAGCTGGAGCTGGGGCTTCCTTGCCCTGCCCACACTGACCTTTAGCCCCTCGGCTAGAGCCTGTTGGGATGGAGGTCCTGGAGTACAGCTGCCGCTGAGTGGTTCACAAGGGGACCGGGCAGAGCCATGCCTAGCTCCTTTCCCTGGAGCGTGGCAACTGCAGATCGGGTCTCCTGGAGCAGCTCCAGGAGTGTTCCCCAGACTCTGGGGGAGGGGGAGACAGTTGGTGGTACCCCAGCAGACTCAGCACCCATAGTGCCTGCTCCAATTGTCCCCCAGACTCAGTGGGTCTCTGAGAAGTGCTTCAGGCCCCCGGGGCCCTGCTAGCCCCCCACTTTCTGAGAAGTGCCTCAGGCCCCCAAGGCCCTGCTAGCCCCCCACTTTCTAAGAAGTGCCTCAGGCCCCAGGGGCCCTGCTAGCCCCCCACTTTCTGAGAAGTGCCTCAGGCCCCAGGGGCCCTGCTAGCCCCCCACTTTCTGAGAAGTGCCTCGGGGCCCTGCTAGCCCCCCACTTTCTGAGAAGTGCCTCAGGCCCCAGGGGCCCTGCTAGCCCCCCACTTTCTGAGAAGTGCCTCAGGCCCCAGGGGCCCTGCTAGCCCCCCACTTTCTGAGAAGTGCCTCAGGCCCCAGGGGCCCTGCTAGCCCCCCTCCTGTCTTTGCAGCTGCCTCAAGGGCTATGTGAACCACAGCCTGTCTGTTTTCCACATCAAGGACTTCCAGGACCCAATCATGAAGGAGGGCTGGGAAAACGTGACCAAGTGCAGGTCTGGAACCTTCTTCTCACCCTTCCCCCGAGGTTGCCCTTGGGTTGCCCTCCTGACCCCTGACCTCAGGCTCCTCCTCCTCCAGGTACCGGGACTACCGCAATGCCCACGACTACAACCTCTCTGAGCAGTTCTGGTTTCTCCTGGCCATCCGCCTAGCTTTCGTCATCCTCTTCGAGGTGAGCGGAAGTGAGGAGACGTGGAGGTGGCGGGCAGGCAGCTCTCTTCGCCGACCCCCAAAGGTCCTGTTTAGCCCTGTCCTTACTGGGCCTCCTGGGCCCCCATCCGCAGCATGTGGCCTTGTGCGTCAAGCTCATCGCGGCGTGGTTTGTGCCGGACACCCCCCAGTTGGTGAAGAACACTGTGCTAGACAAGAAGTACCAGACGCTTCAGAAGAAGTACCAGACGCTTCGGGAGAAGTACCAGACGCTTCAGGAGAAGAACCAGACGCTTCAGGAAATGTGGTAGGGCGGGCTGGGCTGGGGCAGGCGCTGGGGAAGGTCCACGGAGGATCCACCCTTTGACCTTACCTGCCCACCCACCCTCCGGCAGGCCCAGCTCCAGGAGCACAGACGTGTAGACAGCCAGCCCGGAACAAGGGGAGAGGAGCCTGGGCACCAGCTCCCACGGCCACAGCCTGACCCTGACCGCGGCCTGTGGCAGCTGTGAGAAAGCCCGGGTGTGGGATCCTGGGAGGCCCGTGTCTACGTGGGTGGCCCTGGAGGCTGCGTACATGCGGGTGGTTATCGGAGTCCTTGAATAAAGGTGGTATACCTGGCACGTCCAAGGAAGCCCTGGGCAGCCTTCTATAGCTGCGTCGTTAGAGTTCTGTGTTTGAGGCACTGGTGAGCCACAGGTGTCCCTGTGGCATCTGTCCCATTTCTCTGGGTGTCCAAGTTCCCATGGAGCCAGGGTGTGGGCTTCATGCAGGCCAAAGCAGGAAGAGTTCTCAGGGCCTTCCTCTGCCAGCCCGCGCCCCCCTGCGGCCAGCTGGCCCCTCCAGCCCCTGTTCCCCAGCCTCCTGAGGCCTGGCTGGCCCCTCCAGCCCCCGGCCCCCTGCAACCAGCTGGCCCCTCCAGCCAGCTGGTCCCTCCAGCCCCCGGCCTTCTGCGGCCCGACTGGCCCCTCCAGCCCCCAGTCCCCTGCGGTCTGGCTGGCCCCTCCAGCCCAGTTGGCCCTCAGCTGGGCTCCCATCCCCCTGGAGGCCCTGGCTCAGCCGCCAGAACTTTCTGTCATAAAACCAAGCTTATCTGGGTTGGCTGCTGAGCCTGCTGCTGCAGGAGAAACAAGCTTTCCAGGTCACATCTGCTCTGTGCTAGATGGCCAGAGAATGGCAGGGTCTGGAATGTTCCAGGTGAGGGGCCTCTCCTTGAGGGAGGTCCCTGCTCCGGGGCCCGAGGAGGCCCCCCCACCCCCAGGCTGTGAGATGAGGGAGGCCCCCCATCCCCAGACTGTGGGGTGAGGGAGGCCCCCCCGACCCCCAGGCTGTGGGTGACCGAGGCCCACCCCCCCGACCCCCAGGCTGTGGGTGAGGCCCCCCCCGACCCCCAGGCTGTGGGTGAGGCCCCCCGACCCCCAGGCTGTGGGTGAGCAAGGCCCCCCGACCCCCAGGCTGTGGGTGAGGCCCCCCCGACCCCCAGGCTGTGGGTGAGGCCCCCCGACCCCCAGGCTGTGGGTGAGCAAGGCCCCCCGACCCCCAGGCTGTGGGTGAGGCCCCCCCGACCCCCAGGCTGTGGGTGAGGCCCCCCGACCCCCAGGCTGTGGGTGAGCAAGGCCCCCCGACCCCCAGGCTGTGGGTGAGGCCCCCCCCCCGACCCCCAGGCTGTGGGTGAGCAAGGCCCCCCGACCCCCAGGCTGTGGGTGGGCGAGGCCCGTAGGGGCCTCGGGGCGTGCGGGGAGCGGCCGCCCTCCGGGCCCGGGGCGGGGCCGCACCTGCCGCGCACCTGGCCGGCGGCCCCGCCCCGGGCCCCGGCGTGCCGCGCGCCCGGACGCAGGCCCTGGAGGTGAGTGCGGGGCGCCGGCGCCAGCCGCGGCGGGCCGGGTTCGGGGCCGGGCTCGGGGCCGGGCGCTCCGGGACCCCGCGCGGCCCTGCGGACCCCCGGGCCGCCCGGAAGCCCGGCCGCCCGCGCACTGGCTTCCCTCGGCCCCACCGCAGGCGGCGGGGCGCCGAAACGCGAGGACCCCGGCCGCACGGCCAGACCCCGGCCGGGGGCTTCCGACGGCGCCGGAGAGAGCGGGCCGGGGCCGGGGCCGGGGCCGGGGCCGGGTGCGCGGCCGGGCCGGGGCGAGCTTCCGCCGCCCGCGTGCGCCGCCCTCAGTGCGCGTGCGCCCGGGCCCGCCGCCCACGCGCGCGCCCCCGCCGCCCACGTGCATTACGCGCACGTAGCTGGGGGCGGGCCCGAGCCCGAGCCTTCCCGGGAAGGCGGGAGCGCGCGGTAGCTCGCCGGCGAGGCAGGTTGCGCTGGCGCGGGCTTCGGCGCGGGTCCTCCCGCACCCCGGCCCGACCTGGGTGCTCCCGGGCCGCGTGTGCCCGGGTTTCCGTAGCGCAGTGTGGGGGACGCGGCACCGCGCAGGGCGCATGGGGGGCCCCGCCGGGCACCGAGCACGCCCCGCCGCCGTGCCCAGCCAGGGCGGGAAGGCCCCGCGAGCTGCGTCCTGCCCCCCCCGCCCCCTGCACCCCCCGCCCCCCTGCCCCCCCGGCCCCCTGCCCCCCTGCACCCCCTGCCCCCCTGCACCCCCGCTCCCTGCCCCCCCCGACCCCTGCACCCCCCGGCCCCCTGCCCCCCCGGCCCCCTGCCCCCCTGCACCCCGCCCCCCTGCACCCCCGGCCCCCTGCCCCCCTGCACCCCGCCCCCCTGCACCCCCGCCCCCCTGCACCCCCCGCCCCCCGCCCCCTGCACCCCCGCTCCCTGCCCCCCCGCCCCCCTGCACCCCCGCCCCCCCTGCACCCCCGCCCCCCCTGCCCCCCGCCCCCCTGCCCCCCGCCCCCCTGCCCCCCCCGCCCCCTGCCCCCTGCCCCCCTGCCCCCTGCCCCCCTGCCCCCCTGCCCCCCCCGCCCCCCGCCCCCCTGCACCCCCGTCCCCCTGCACCCCCGTCCCCCTGGCCCCCCTGCACCCCCGTCCCCCGTCCCCCTGCCCCCCCGCCCCCCGCCCCCCTGCACCCCCGCCCCCCTGCACCCCCGTCCCCCTGCACCCCCGCCCCCCTGCACCCCCGTCCCCCTGCACCCCCGCCCCCCTGCACCCCCGCCCCCCTGCACCCCCGTCCCCCTGCACCCCCGCCCCCCTGCCCCCCCGTCCCCCTGCCCCCCGCCCCCCTGCCCCCCCGTCCCCCTGCACCCCCGCCCCCCTGCACCCCCGTCCCCCTGCACCCCCGTCCCCCTGCACCCCCGCCCCCCTGCACCCCCGTCCCCCTGCACCCCCGTCCCCCTGCCCCCCCGTCCCCCTGCCCCCCCGCCCCTCTGCCCCCCCGCCCCCCGCCCCCTGCACCCCCGTCCCCATGCACCCCCGTCTCCCCTGCACCCCCGCCTCCCCCGTCTCCCCTGCACCCCCGTCTCCCCTGTACCCCCGTCTCCCCCGTCTCCCCTGCACCCCCGCCTCCCCCGTCTCCCCTGCACTCCCGTCTCCCCTGCACCCCGTCTCCCCTGCCCCCCCCGTCCCCCCGCCTCCCCTGCACTCCCGCCTCCCCCCTGCACCCCCGTCCCCCTGTCCCCCCGCCTCCCCCTGCCCCCCCCGCCTCCCCCCTGTCCCCCCCGCCGTCCCCCTCGCTTCCCCCCCCCCCCCCGGGCCAGCCAGAGGAGACCCGTCCGGTTCTGAGGGCCAGGCCGGCCGTCTGTCTGTCCCGGGGCCCGGGCTTGGGCCGCAGTGGCCCGCAGTGGCCCGGGAAGGGGACGGCCCTCCACCGCCCAGGTCAGGCCCAGGAGCTGCTCCGCCCTGTGACCACTCATCCGGGCCCTGCCGGGCGCTCTGCCACAGGACTGTTCTCAGCAGGCCGTTCCCTTCTGCAGGGGCTTCTTGTCCGCACGTCCAGGTGTACACACACGTCCCTGCGTCCGATTCGCCTTCGTCCCCTCCCCTTCCCAAAGCCACTGTAACACCTGTCCCCAAAGCAGTGCGACCCGTTCGCCCTCCGCCACCCCGTTTGCCAGCGGGACCCGTGTCGTCCCGTGTCCTTCACGGTGGCACTGCGCACGCGCCTCATGTTTCAATCAGAGCGACTCCCAGCCGCGCCCTTGCGTCTTCACCCCGCTACCCTCCGTGTTCGGCCAGCAGCTCCTGAAGGGTCTCCTTGGCTCTGTGGAAGGTTGAGGTCAGACAAGCACGGGGCTGGCCAGAGAGGACCCAGCCACCCCGAGGGAGGGGACCCAGGAGTGGCCCCCTGCCCCGCCGACCCGCCTTGGGAAGACAGGGTGCTTCTGGGGCCTTCAGGCCAGGGCCCTGCACATCACCCCAGCACGTGCCCCTCTCCCCCCCCACACACACACACACTGCACGGAGGCAAGTGCAGAGCAGGAGGCCCCAGAGGCCAGCATGGCCCCACGCAGCCTCGGGAAGAAGCAGGCAGGCGGGGCCAGAGCTGCTAATGCCCGCCAGGGGAAGGGGTGGGTGCCTGGGTGGAGCTTCGGTTTGGGAGAGGATGTGACTGCAAGGCCAGGAAACTACAGGAAAGTTCTAAAATAACACTCACAAAAGCAGGTTCCCTCCAAGCTGGGGTGCGTCCTGGGGAGCCGTGGTGTTGTGGACACTTGCTGGGGTCCAGCAGAGGGCCTGCTCCCCAGCACACACCACTGACCTCAGCAGTCTACTTCTGGGGGAGGGGGAGCCGAGAGCTGGAACCGGTGAACGCCTTCACCGCTGCTCCGTGGCTTTGTGGCCTGTTCTCGGAGCTGGGCGTGGCCGAGGACCCCTGAGCATCCCCCACGCACATACCAACATGTGCCAACGCACACGCGTGTGTATGTGAAGGCAGCACTGGGAGTATATAGCAGTGTGTACAGCTGTGGTAGCCACAGGCGTGCGGCAGGAAGGGTGTTGGGTGGAACCCAGGGTGCACACCAGCCAAGGTAAGCCTGGTTTCAGGGCGTGGGTCAGAGGGGTGCACAGATTGTTGGGGGGGGAGGGTAGCTACCTCAGCTTCTGAGGCTGTCTTTGCAGGGGCTCAAGATCTTGAATCTGGGGAGTTCACCAATGGCTGCTAGGGCTGGGAATGTGGCTCAGTGGTAGAGTGCTGGCCTAGCATGCATGAAGCCCTGGGTTCAATGCCTCAGTACCACATACATAGAAAATGCTGGAAGTGGCACTGTGTCTCAAGTGGTAGAGTGCTAGCCTTGAACAAAAGCAGCTCAGGGACAGTGCCCAGGCCTGAATTCAAGCCCCAGGACTGGCAAAAAAACAAAACAAAACAAAACAAAAAAAACACCAAAGAAACAAAAAAACAAAGTGGCTGCAGGGGACGCTATGGGACCTGCGGGGCTGGAACACGACTCTATGTTTATGCTGTGCGGGGCCTTTGCACGAGAGGGTGTCTTCTGCACACCTTCCGGGGCAGTTCTGCTTGACGGGCTTTCCTACGGCTTCCCTCCACTCCAAGGGGCTTCTGGACAGGTCCCCTTGCCAATACCAACAGAAGACAGCTACAGATGAGCTAGTTCCTAGGGCAATTGCTGCCCAGCCAAGCCTGGTTTCCTGGCTGGGGGAACATGGGCGGGATAGGAGGCTTATCTCTGAGGAACCCTCTGGGGCTTTAGTGTGGTGGAGACTTTTTAAAATTCCAGTACTTAGGGTTGAACTCAGCCCTGCCCCTTAGCTTTTTTGCTTAAGGTTGGTGTTCTACCACTTGACCCATACCTCCACCTCTGGCTTTTTGCTGCTAATTGGAGATAAGAGCCTCATGGATTTATCTGCCTCTGGCTGGTTTTGAACCACAGCCCTCAGGTCTTAAGTCTCCTGAATAGCCAGGATCACAGGGGTGAGCCACCGGTTCCGGCCAAGGAGGAGACATCTTGAGGGTTCCTGGGCCTAGAGTCTTGGGACTGACCCCAGGTCACTGCTGCCCACGTATCCCCTCAGTGAGAGGGTGCACCGGGGTCAGGAGACCCCAGGGTCCAGGCGACTGAGGAGTAGCGCTCAGCAGCTCCTCCTTGTACCGTGTCACTAAGGGCTTTTAGAGTCAGGTGTGTGTAGCTACTGCTGGCCTCTGAGTGGCCCAGGACCTGCATAGGAGAGGACAGCCTTCGGTCAGCCCTCAGAGTAGCCTCCATTGCAGCCCCGTTGGCGTTTGCCCCTCCTGGCTCAGGGACTGCAGGCCCCAGCTGACCCGCAGAGTGACCGTAGGGGTGTGTGTGCCTGTGCACACAGGCACATGCACTGCATCTAGACCTCCACGGCTGGGAGTGACTTTGAGCTAGAGTCCAGCAGCCAAGTACTGTGAGTCTCCAGGACCTAGCGGGGCAGCAGGCCCTGGGCAGCCACTGACGTGCAGCAGGCCCGGGGCAGCAGGCCCCGGGCACCTGCTGGCGTGCAGCAGTCCTTTGCAGGGATACCAGGGATGAGGCTGTCCCCTCACAAGAGCAGACTGTATGTGGTATGTGTCCACTGCACCCCTGGGTCATCTCTGTGGCCCCAGAGCAAGAAAAAAAAAAGTCATAGACTTGAGATGCTCTTCTTGTCCCCCCGGGCAGTGTGAGGTGGCGCCCACTCTGACTGGGCGGGTGTCTGGCAGCTCACTGAGGCCTCTGGGCCTGGCCAGAGCCCCATGGGAGCTGCCTGGCATGGTGCCTGTGCTGCCTGTTGTATGTAGGGTTACTGGTTAACTCATCCTGTTCCTGTTTAACTTGTTCCCTGGGGATGGCGGCAGCCTCTGACCTGTCCAGGCACCCTGGCCAACTGACCACAAGGACAGAGAGGGTTTCCGCCCAGCCACTGGTGGAGCAGTCTGTTTCATTAAGCAGCTCCTGGAGCCGGGGGCGGCCCACCACCAGTGTTCAGCCTGTCCCGGAGAGGCCCCGGACAGAGCCATGGCAGGTAGGTGGGGCACAGAGGCACAGGCTTCATTCTGCATCCTGATCCTGGCTCCGGGCCACACACTCTGCTCTTGCCTGAGTTCTCTGCTCGGACGCAGGCTTGGGTACAAAGGCCTCTGCTCACTGCTCCTCAGCCTTTGGCCCTGAGCCCAGAGGAGGCCGTGAGGCCGTGAGGCCAGGCCCAGGCCCAGGCACCCAGGGTGAAGCCCAGGGGTACAGAGATGAGGGGCTGAGGGACACCACACTTCTGGAATCTACCCCTCAGGCCCCGGCCAGGGCTCATCACCCTGATCCAAAGCTGAGAAAGTTTGGCCCGCAGCCAGCCTGTGGACAAGGAGGGTCGTGCAACCTCAGGCTCCCAGTTCTAACCAGCCCTCTCAGTGCATTTTTTTTATTGGGGCTTGAACTGATGATCTTGGCTTGGCTCTGTCCCTGAGCCTCTCTGTGCTCCAGAGCTAGCACTCTACCACTTGAGCCACAGCACTTCTGGCTTTTTCTGAGTAGTTTATTATAGATAAGAGTCTCACAGGCTTTCCTGCCCAGGCTGGCTTTGAACCTTGATCCTCAGATCTCAGCCTCCTGAGTTGCTAGGATGACAGGTGTGAGCCACCAGCGACCGGTTCAGTGTATATATTCTTTTAACCTGTTGGTGCCTAAGATTTCTGCATCTCCCCCATCCGGAGCAAGCTAATCCCAGAGGTGTGGTGTCTGTTCTCCTCTGGGTGGGAAATGTGGTGGCTAAGACTCATGTCTTATGTAAAGAGCATCCAGGGAGCTGGGCATTGGTGGCTGGTGCCTGTCATCCTAGCTACTCAGGAGGCTGAGATCTGAGGATCAAAGTTCAAAGCCAGCCCAGGCAGGAAACTTGTGAGACTCTTATCTCCACACCGCCAGAAGTGGTGCTGTGGCTCGAGTGGTAGAGCACTCACCTTGAGCTGAAGAACTGAGAGACAGCGCCCAGGCCCAGAGTTCAAGCCCCACGACCACCACCACCACCAACAACAACAACAAAAAAGAGCATTCCAGGGTTAATTCAAATATTACTTTGGCCATGGCCTCTCTGGACCATGTCCTGGGTCACATTCAGGGCAGATAGAACATTTAACAGTGGCTGCTGCTTGGGGCCTGTCCCCTCGGGACTTGGGGATGGACGTGGTGTGACTACCAATCAGCGTTGCTGGCTGCATTATTTCTTCTGGGTCACAACCTGCATGTGGCCTCGGAACCCAACATCACGGCAATAGCTGATCTGCTCTTCTCTCTGCAGGTGTCTGTGGCAGGGCCCCCGACTTCCTCTCCCCATCTGAAGACCAAGCCCTGGAACATGCTCTGGGCAGTGTAGTTGCTCTGAACTGCACAGCTTGGGTTGTCTCTGGACCCCACTGTCCCCAGCCTTCAGTTCACTGGCTGAAAGATGGGCTTCCTTTACCCAATGGAAGTCACTACAGCCTCCAAGAGGACTTCTGGTAAGAGACTAGGGTGCCTGAGGAGAGCAGGATCGCCCAGACATGCCCATGGCCAGCAGTCTCTGTGACCTACACTCTGGTCATAACCACCTGGACACGGGCTGAACAGAAGCTAGCCAGATTGGATATGGGTCTTGTCCCTGCGGACACAGTGACGGTAGGGCCAGATCTCCTGGGGCTTCAAGACCCTGTGGATGCTTGCTTTAAGGATTGCCAGGACTATGAGCACTGGCCAGCCCTGAGATCAGAGGACCCCAAGATCCAGGGCCAGGTGGTGGCTGTGAGGCAGCCTTGCCATTGGCCAGTACTGGCCACTTAACTCTCGGCCCGAGAGTCACCCAGGAAGCCCATACCTTCCCTGCCTAGGACTCACCCACCTTCCAGTCAGGAGGGGCTCAGGCATCCACGGAGGCCCCAGAGCCTCCTAAGGGTTGAACTTATTTCCCCAGGGCCAAGGCCAACTTCTCAGAGGTGCTTGTATCCAGTGTCCTGGGGGTCAACCTGACCAGTGCTGAAGACTACGGGGCCTTTGCCTGCTCTGTCCACAACACCAGCTCCTTCTCCTTCACTCTGTGGAAAGCTGGTGAGGGGCGCATGGGGTGAAGGTGGGGACAGCAGGGACCTGGCGCTGAGGGTCAGTAACTGGAGCTCGTCCTGTCGGCAGGCCCGGCGGGCCATGTGGCCGCAGTTGTGGCTTCCCTCCTCGTCCTGCTGGCTCTGCTGCTGCTGGCCCTGCTCTACCTGAAGTGTCGCCTCAACGTGCTGCTTTGGTACCAAGACTGTCACGGGGAGGTGGAGATGAATGGTACACGGGGGAGGGGGGGAGGGGGAGGGGAGGGGGAGATGAATGGTACAGGGGGAGGAGGGGGAGGGGGAGATGAATGGTACAGGGGGGAGGGGGGAGGGGAGGAGAGGAGGAGGGGGAGGTGAAGATGAATGGTACAGGGGGGAGGGGGGGAGGGAGGAGGGGAGGGGGAGGGGGAGGGGGAGATGAATGGTACACAGGGGAGGGGGGAGGGGGGATGAGGAGGGGGAGGTGGAGATGAATGGTACACAGGGGAGGGGGGAGGGGAGGAGGAGGGAGAGGTGGAGATGAATGGTACACAGGGGAGGGGGGAGGGGGGAGGAGAAGAGGAGGGGGAGGGGAGATGAATGGTACAGGGGAGGAGGGCGGAGGGGGGAGGTGGAGATGAAGGGCTCAGTGGGGGGGAAGCATCCCAGGCGGCCTGGCGGGGGAGATCCCGGCAGGGAGGAGCCAGGGCGCTGTCTGAGGGGTGCCCGGGGCTGGGGGGCAGGAGCAAGAACCTCGCCGGGGAGGTGCGGGGGGTCGGGGCCGGGATCGGCCGAGGCGCCGTCCAGGCCACACACAGGCCCGGCCACTCTCCGCAGATGGGAAGCTCTACGACGCCTACGTGTCCTACAGCGACTGCCCGGAGGACCGCAAGTTTGTCCACTTCATTCTGAAGCCGCAGCTGGAGAAGCGGCGGGGCTACAAGCTCCTCCTGGACGACCGCGACCTCCTGCCCCGCGCGGGTGAGACTGGCCCCCAGCGCTACAGGCCCGCCCCTGGCCCCGCCCACACCCGGCCCCGCCCACACCACCTCGTCGGCAGGCCCGCCCCTGGCCCCGCCCACACCGGCCCCACCCACACCACCTCGTCGGCAGGCCCGCCCCTGGCCCCGCCCACACCCGGCCCCACCCACACCACCTCGTCGGCAGGCCCGCCCCTGGCCCCGCCCACACCGGCCCCACCCACACCACCTCGCCGGCAGGCCCGCCCCTGGCCCCGCCCACACCGGCCCCGCCCTCAACACCTAGCTGCCGGCCCCGCCCACGGCCCCGCCCACGGCCCCGCCCTCATCACCTAGCTGCCGGCCCCGCCCACGGCCCCGCCCTCATCACCTAGCTGCTGGCCCGCCCCAGCGCCGCCGGCCCCGCCCACGGCCCCGCCCACGGCCCCGCCCACGGCCCCGCCCTCAACACCTAGCTGCCGGCCCCCGCCCACGGCCCCGCCCACGGCCCCGCCCTCATCACCTAGCTGCCGGCCCGCCCCAGCGCCGCCGGCCCCGCCCACGGCCCCGCCCCTGGCGGCCGGGCTTGTTCTTCGGGTGCCGCCCCGTCACCCCTCTCTCCCTGCTCCGCAGAGCCCTCGGCCGACCTCCTGGTAAACCTGAGCCGCTGCCGACGCCTCATCGTCGTGCTTTCCGACGCCTTCCTGGGCCAAGCCTGGTGCAGCCACAGCTTCCGGTACGGGGGGGCGGGGCGCCGGGGCGGGGCGCCTGGGCGGGGCTGACCGCGGCTCCCGCAGGGAAGGCCTGTGGGGGGGGCGGGGCGGCCTGGGCGGGGCGCGCAGGGCGCGCGGGGCTGACCGCCGCTCCCGCAGGGAAGGCCTGTGCCGGCTGCTGGAGCTGACCCGCAGACCCATCTTCATCACCTTCGACGGCCAGCGGCGCGGGCCCGGGCACCCGGCGCTGCGCCTGCTGCGCCAGCACCGCCACCTGGTGACGCTGCTGCTCTGGAGGCCGGGCTCGGTGGTGCGGGCTCGGTGCGGGGCTGGGGGGGCTCGGTGCGGGGCTGGGGGGGCTCGGTGCGGGGCTGAGGGGGCTCGGTGGTGCGGGCTCGGTGCGGGGCTGGGGGGGGCTTGGTGGTGCGGGCTCGGTGCGGGGCTGGGGGGGGCTTGGTGGTGGGGGCTCGGTGCGGTGCTGGGGGGGGCTCGGTGGTGCAGGCTCGGTGGGGGCTCGGTGCGGGGCTGGGGGGGCTCGGTGCGGGGCTAGGGGGGCTTGGTGGTGCGGGCTCGGTGCGGGGCTGGGGGGGCTCGGTGGGGGCTCGGTGGGGGCTCGGTGGGGGCTCGGTGGTGCGGGCTCGGTGGGGGCTCGGTGGGGGCTCGGTGGGGGCTTGGTGGGGGCTCGGTGGGGGGCTGGGGGGGCTTGGTGGTGCGGGCTCGGTGGTGCGGGCTCGGTGTTGCCGGCTCGGTTGGGGGCTCTGTGGTGCGGGCTCTGTGGGGGGCTCGGTGGTGCGGGCTCGGTGGGGGCTGGGCGGGGGCTCGGTGGGGGCTTGGTGCGGGGCTGGGGGGGGCTCGGTGGTGCGGGCTCGGTGGGGGGCTGGGGGGACTCGGTGGGGGGCTCAGTGGGGGGCTCAGTGGTGGGGGCTCGGTGGGGGGCTCTGGGGGGACTCGATGGGGTGGGCTAGGTGAGGGGGGCTCAGTGGGGGGCTCTGTGGGGGCCTCAGTGGTGCGGGCTCTGTGGGGGGCTTGGTGCTGGGCTCCGTGGTGCGGGCTCTGTGGGGGGCTCTGTGGGGGGCTCGGTGGTGCGGGGCTCGGTGGTGCGGGGCTCTGTGGGGGGCTCGGTGCGGGGCTCTGTGGGGGGCTCGGTGGGGGGCTCGGTGCGGGGCTCTGTGGGGGGCTCGGTGGGGGGCTCGGTGGGGGCTCGGTGGTGCGGGGCTCTGTGGGGGGCTCTGTGGGGGGCTCTGTGGGGGGCTCGGTGGGGGGCTCGGTGGGGGGCTCGGTGGGGGGCTCGGTGGTGCGGGGCTCGGTGCGGGGCTCGGTGGGGGGCTCCGTGGTGCGGGGCTCGGTGGGGGGCTCTGTGGGGGGCTCGGTGGTGCGGGCTCAGTGGGGGGCTCGGTGGGGGGCTCCATGGTGCGGGCTCAGTGGGGGGCTCGGTGGTGCGGGCTCGGTGGGGGGCTCGGTGGGGGGCTCTGTGGGGGGCTCGGTGGTGCGGGCTCAGTGGGGGGCTCGGTGGGGGGCTCCATGGTGCGGCGCTCTGTGGGGGGCTCGGTGCGGGGCTCCGTGGTGCGGGTCGGTGGGGCCGGGCCCCCATACCCTGGCTGGGCCTCCCGCTGACGCAGCCCCACCCACAGACGCCGTCCTCTGACTTTTGGAAAGAGCTGCAGCTGGCGCTGCCGCGGGCCGTGCAGTACCGGCCGGCGGCGGGGGCCGGGGACCCGCAGACCCAGCGGCAGGACGACAAGGACCCCATGCTGACCACGCCGGGTCACGCAGCTCCTGAGCCGGACGCGGACGCGGACCCCGAGGGAGACTTGGGTGCGGCGCTGCCCCGCCGCCGCCCCGGGTCCGGCAGGGGAGAGGGGCTGGCCCGCGGGGGGGGGGCTGGCCCGTGGGGGGGGGCTGGCCCGTGGGGGGGGGGCTGGCCCGCGGGGGGGGGCTGGCCCGTGGGAGGGGCTGGCCCGCGGGGGGGGGCTGGCCCGTGGGAGGGGCTGGCCCGCGGGGGGGGGCTGGCCCGTGGGGGGGGGCTGGCCCGTGGGGGGAGGCTGGCCTGGGGGGGGCTGGCCCGTGGGGGGGGGCTGGCCCGTGGGGGGGGGCTGGCCCGCGGGGGGGGGCTGGCCCGCGGGGGGGGGCTGGCCCGTGGGGGGGGGCTGGCCCGCGGGGGGGGGCTGGCCCGCGGGGGGGGGCTGGCCCGTGGGGGGGGGCTGGCCCGCGGGGGGGGCTGGCCCGTGGGGGGGGGGCTGGCCCGTGGGGGGGGGCTGGCCTGGGGGGGGCTGGCCCGTGGGAGGGGCTGGCCCGCGGGGGGGGGCTGGCCCGTGGGGGGAGGCTGGCCTGGGGGGGGCTGGCCCGTGGGAGGGGCTGGCCCGCGGGGGGGGGGCTGGCCCGTGGGAGGGGCTGGCCCGCGGGGGGGGGGGCTGGCCCGTGGGGGGGGGCTGGCCCGTGGGGGGGGGCTGGCCCGTGGGGGGGGGGCTGGCCCGTGGGAGGGGCTGGCCCGTGGGGGGGGGGCTGGCCCGCGGGGGGGGGGCTGGCCCGTGGGGGGGGGCTGGCCCGTTGGGGGAGGCTGGCCTGGGGGGGGCTGGCCCGTGGGAGGGGCTGGCCCGTGGGGGGGGGCTGGCCCGTGGGGGGGGTGCGTACACCTGCGAGAGCCCCCTTCCCCCTCCCCACCTTCTACGCTGGCCTGACCCTCCCGGGCCGCTGTGGCTGGGGGTGAGCAGACGCAGGCCCGGGCCGTGGGTCTTGGTGAGGGGCAATCTGTGGGCTGCCCACTGATCCAGACCTCGTGTCACCCCCTGCAGGCGTGCGTGGACCTATTTTTGGGGAGCCACCAGCCTCACGACATGCAAGTGGGGTGTTGCTGGGAGGCCAAAGCAGTGAGGTGGACATCTCTGACCTTGGCTCCCGGAACTACAGCGCCCGCACGGACTTCTACTGCCTGGTGTCGGAGGCAGACATGTAGCCCCGGCCCAGCCTGGCACGCAGGCCAGGGGGGCGGCAGGGCGGGGGGCGGCAGGCCGGCAGGCGGGGCAGGAGGTTTCCTTCTGAAAGGCCGCAGCCCCTGTCTGGTTCTCAGGGAAGGAACGTGGCCCCCAGTGCCACGTAATAAAGATCTTAAATTCTAAGCTGTGACCATGCTCTGTTGTGCAGTTATCAGCAGTGGCTTCCGGAGGTGCCTGAGCCTCTGGGACCCCAACTTAGGCAGCCAGTGTGAACTCCTAGCCGGGGCACCTCCAAACCTTAGGTGGGGATGAGTCCCTGCGCTAGCCCCGGGCTGGACAGAGGTACTGTACAATGTGCTCGGAGGGCCCCCAGCCCTGCTGGACCTGTATCTGGACTTCTCCAGGGCTGTCTCTGCTGCCTTCTCTGACTCTGGACTCCTGGTCCTGAGAAGCCGTGTAACCAAGCGGTCCGTGTGGGCATCCCCTGGGCTCAGCCAGTCCAGGCGCCGCAGCCAGACAGGAAGTACTGCGGCTGCCACCTTTATTCGCAGTGCTGCTGCGGCCCTGCCAGGCTGAGGACAGCCTCACCTCTGCATTATGACCTGGTTCCACCCCAGCACCAGAGTAGCTCAAGCCCTGCCCCCACCCCCTGCAGAAGCCAGCCCCAAGCTGCCAGACCCCACCCCTCCCGCGGCCTCCAGCCTCTAGGAGGTGAGACCCCGTGGCCATCAGCTCCTCCTCCAACTGGGCGGGTGAGCAGCTGGAGCCAAGTCGGCCCACTCCGAGCTGGAACGCCACCTTGTCCTCCACAAGTCTTCACCTATGGGCCCAAGAAGTCCTCCTTCCGATAGCCCTTCTGCGGGGGGAGGGGCCGGGGTTAGGGTATCACCTGCTGTCACCTGCTGTGCAGTCCTGCTGCCCTGCAGCACCCCCCCCCCCCCCGTGCTGGGTGCGGCCTCGGCCCTTGCCCTGTGGCCCCGACTCCCACTCCATCCTGGCTTCTGGGTCCCTCCCTGACTTCCTGTGCCCTGTCCCCCAGGCCTGAGGCTTGAGCTCTGCAGCACGTACCGCCCGGAAGTCTCGATGGAGCTTGCTGTACTGCCACAGGTTGGCCAAGAGGCTGGAGGCTGCCCGGGAGGACTTCTCACTGTCAGGGCTGGGGAAGTCCGGAGGCTGGGGGTCAGGACCAGGGGCGGCCTGGGCAGCGGGGGCCCCAGCCAGGCTGCCCGGGGTCGGTCATCCCTCACCTGTCTCGCTTCTTCTTGATGAAGATGAGTTTTCGGAGACCATCAAAGTAGAGCAGGTCGCGGGCGGCGATGGGACTGGCCACTACCAGGTTGTTGAGCACGGCTATAATGTTGACCAGCACCTCGGCTGGAGGATACTTCTCGCCCACGCTGCCCGGAAGCTTCTCAATCAGGTGGCTCACCACCTTGGTGGCTGCCAGGAGCGCCAGGTCAGTGACCCTGGGCTCCTGGGTGCCCCTTCCCTCCAACACCCCCCCCAGCTGATGTCCCTGCCTCCCCCCACCCAGCCTGTTACCAAGAAGCCAGACGAGGGAGAACCACAGGGCTGGCTGGCTGGGCACAGCCCGACTCACACATCTCATCCTTGTTCCTGGCGTTTCGAGACAGGTTTCGGATGAGGCCTGTGAGCGAGCGCAGCTGGTGATGGTCAGCAGTCCGTACCCGGTCCAGAAGGGGGTTCAGGATGCGCTCCTGCTCCAGGGCCAGGCGGCTCAGCACGCCCGCCCACTGCAGAGGGGAGGCCGGGGAGGTGAGGCCCGGCAGCGCCCAGGCCGCCCTGCCCTGGGGCGGAACACAGGGCTGCACCCTCGCTTGGAGCCACTGCTCAGCTCTGCCCTCCCTGGGCCAGGCCTGTCCAGGCAGACCCTCTGCTCAGGCCTCCAGAAGTGGAGTGAGCTCAGGGTTCTGAGCTTGGGCAAAGCGTGCGCCTCATTTTGAGTCCCAGTCCTCCCTCCCCAGCCTCCTGGGGAGTGGCTCCCGCTGCGTCCTGGCGTCCAGCCCAGTACAGGAAGGAGCGGGGGCCATGGCCCACTGACCCTGCGGTCGCCGGCAGTGATGTTCTGCAGCGCCCCCGCGGCCGCTTCTGTGGTGTGCCGGTTCAGCTCACAGCGCTGCAGCAGCCTGCTGTACAGTCCCACCACCTGGGGGCTCCACAGCCACTCCAGGCCCTTGGGGTCTTTGGACACTTCGGCAAAGGTGAGCGCATCGGTTGTGAGGGGCAGCTGGACGAGAGGGTGCCGGGGTCAGCGGGGCCCCGGGTAGCCGAGGCCGGGGGGGGGGTCGGGACGGGGGCCCCTGCTCCCGTCCGCCCAGGCCCGCGCCCACCTCACGCATCCGCCGGCTCTGAGGTGTGAAGCAGCCCACCACCTCGCCAGCTGGCGCCCCGGCCAGGGCCCCGCGGCCCCGGCCCTCCAGCCGCTGCAGGGCCGAAGGCGGCATCTCGTCATACAGGCGGTAAGAGAGGTTCCGCAGCACGCACACGGCGTTCTCCACGCTCTGGGGAGGGTGGAGGGCGGCGGTCAGCGCAGGCTGAAGCCTGGGGACCCCCAGGCACCGCCCACCCCTCACCTTGTCCTCGCATTTGCCCACATCCAGGGCGTGGTTGATGTAGGCGACCAGAGCGTCCACCAGCCCGTGGCACTCACGCATCTTCTGCCGGGTGGCCTGGGAGGCCGAGCTGAGGTTCCTGGGGAGGGAAACAGATCGAGTCCCCCTCGGGGTCCCGGCCCAGCTGTCCCTAGGGACTCCAGGCCAAAGCCTCTGCCCTACGGTGAGATTCACGGCCACCAGCGTTTGCCACCTGCTAGACACGGCAGGGCCTGCCCCTTGATACCACTTGAGGGTTGGGACCCGATTTAATGAGAGCTGAGCCTGCAGCCGGGGCCTGACGCACTTTCCACCTGGTGGCCAGATGTGGCTTGCCCCAGTGCCTGCTCTCCAGGCCCACCGGCCAATCTTAGCCTGTCCCTCAGGCCTCAGACACAAGCACCACTTCCCAGCGCTGCCCCAACCCGCACGGGCACCGGCCCTCCAGCACTGACCCTCCCCACACGGGCACCGGCCCCCCTCCCCGCACGGGCACCGGCTCTCCAGCGCTGACCCTCCCTACACGGGCACTGGCCCCCCTCCCCACACGGGCACCGGCCCCCCTCCCCGCACGGGCACCGGCTCTCCAGCGCTGACCCTCCCTACACGGGCACTGGCCCCCCTCCCCACACGGGCACCGGCCCTCTAGCACTGACCCTCCCCACACGGGCACCAGCCCCCCTCCCCGCACGGGCACCGGCTCTCCAGCGCTGACCCTCCCCGCATGGGCACTGGCTCTCCAGCGCTGACCCTCCCCCTCCCCGCACGGGCACCGGCTCTCCAGCGCTGCCCCTCCCCCTCCCCGCATGGGCACCGGCTCTCCAGCGCTGACCCTCCCCCGCACGGGCACTGGCTCTCCAGCGCTGACCCTCCCCGCACGGGCACCGGCTCTCCAGCGCTGACCCTCCCCGCACGGGCACTGGCTCTCCAGCGCTGACCCTCCCCCTCCCCGCATGGGCACTGGCTGTCCCCCCCTTGGCCTCTGGTGGCCCTGCGGCCCAGCACACCTGAGGAAACCAGTAGCGTTGTAGAAGATCTCGGCCTCGGAGGCATTCTGTTGGATGAGGGGGGGCCCCCCGGCCCCTGACAGGGGGCTCAGCACCAGGTCTGTGAGCTGCTCCAGCGTGTCTCTGGCCAGGCGGTCCTTCAGGTGGTCGCTGGATGACAAGTTCCATAGGATTCCTGAGTGGGCGAGCCAAGGCAGGGGTCAGGAGGCTGTGGGCTCCCTTCTGGGAACGGAGCTGGATACAGCCTGCACGCTCCTGTACTTGGTACCTCCTCACCCGAGAGCCTGCTGGCGAGGCACCCAGCGCTGGGGCCAGAAAACAAGAATTGGGGTCATGGGGGACCAGAGGTGAAGGTGACTATGAGGAGAGTGTGTTGGCTGGGGTAGGTCAATGACAGAGCAATTGCATGGCGTCTGTGAGGCCCTGAATCCATTCCCATGACGGAAAATAAATGAGGGACAGAGCCAGAAGGACAGAATTTGGGGACCAAGGAAAGAGACAGGACAGGAGAAATGTGTCTGTCACAGATCATGGAGAACAGCACAGAGGAGGGGAAAAGCAAGGGAGGGAGGAGGAGGAGGGCGTGGGGGGCCGTGGGGGGCCGTGGGGGCCGTGGGGCGGGCCGTGGGGCGGGGCCGTGGGGCGGGGCCGTGGGGCGGGGCCCTGGGACGGGGCTGGGCGGGCCGTGGGGCGGGCCGTGGGGGGCCATGGGGCGGGCCGTGGGGCGGGCCGTGGGGGGCCGTGGGACGGGGCTGGACGGGGCGGGCCGGGCCGGGACGCAGCACCGGTGACATTCTTGCGCAGCTCATCATCTTGCTCCCGGAGCGTCCGCAGCAGCTCGAAGATGCCGTTCTCCTCCACCAGGGCCAGTTTGTTCTCTGCGTTGTCGTAGATGAGGTTGCGCATGGCCCCTGTGGCGTGGCGCTGCACCTCCTGGTTGGCGTGGTTGAAGAGCTTCACCAGCCTGGGCACCGCCTGCAGGCTGCGGGCCTGGGACACGCACGGAGACCCGGGTCACGAGTGCAGCCACGTGCACGCGTGCGGATGTGAGCGGGGATGGGTGGAGGTCTGCGCGCGCGTGTGCGGGGATGGGTGGAGGTGTGTGCACGTGTGTGTGGGGATGGGTGGAGGTCTGCGCGCGCGTGTGCAGGGATGGGTGGAGGTGTGGAGGTGTGTGCACGCGTGTGTGGGGATAGGTGGAGGTGTGGAGGTCTGTGCACGCGTGTGCGGGGATGGGTGGAGGTGTGGAGGTGTGTGCACGCGTGTGTGGGGATGGGTGGAGGTGTGGAGGTGTGTGCACACGTGTGCGGGGATGGGTGGAGGTGTGTGCGTGTGTGTGGGGATGGGTGGAGGTGTGTGCACGCGTGTGTGGGGATGGGTGGTCTGTGCGTGTGTGTGGGGATGGGTGGAGGTGTGTGCACGTGTGTGCGGAGATGGGTGGAGGTGTGTGCATGTGTGTGCGGGGATGGGTGGAGGTCTGCACGTGTGTGCGGGGATGGGTGGAGGTGTGTGCACGCGTGTGTGGGGATGGGTGGAGGTCTGCACGCGCGTGTGCGGGGATGGGTGGAGGTGTGTGCGTGTGTGTGGGGATGGGTGGAGGTGTGTGCACGCGTGTGCGGGGATGGGTGGTCTGTGCACGTGTGTGCGGGGATGGGTGGAGGTGTGTGCACGCGTGTGCGGGGATGGGTGGAGGTGTGTGCACGCGTGTGGGGGGATGGGTGGTGTGTGCACGTGTGTGTGGGGATGGGTGGAGTTGTGTGCACGCGTGTGTGGGGATGGGTGGAGGTGTGTGCACGTGTGGGAATGGGTGGAGGTGTGTGCATGTGTGGGGGGATGGGTGGAGGTGTGTGCACGCGTGTGTGGGGATGGGTGGAGGTGTGTGCACGCGTGTGTGGGGATGGGTGGAGGTGTGTGCACGCGTGTGTGGGGATGGGTGGAGGTGTGTGCACGCGTGTGTGGGGATGGGTGGAGGTGTGTGCACGCGTGTGGGAATGGGTGGAGGTGTGTGCACGCGTGTGCAGGGATGGACGGAGGTCTGTGCACATGTGTGCAGGGATGGGTGGAGGTCTGTGCGTGTGTGTGTGGGGATGGCTGGAGGTCTGTGCACATGTGTGCAGGGATGGGTGGAGGTCTGTGCATGTGTGTGCGGGGATGGGTGGAGGTCTGTGCATGTGTGTGCGGGGATGGGTGGAGGTCTGTGCGTGTGTGAGCGGGGATGGGTGGAGGTCTGTGCGTGTGTGTGCGGGGATGGGTGGAGGTCTGTACACGTGTGTGTGGAGATGGGTGGAGGTCTGTGCGTGTGTGCGGGGATGGGTGGAGGTCTGTACACGTGTGTGCAGGGATGGGTGGAGGTCTGTGCGTGTGGGGGGGGATGGGTGGAGGTCTGCGCGTGTGTGTGGGGATGGGTGGAGGTGTGCGTGTGTGTGCGGGGATGGGTGGAGGTCTGTGCACGTGTGTGTGCAGGGATGGGTGGAGGTCTGTGCGTGTGTGAGCGGGGATGGGTGGAGGTCTGTGCGTGTGTGAGCGGGGATGGGTGGAGGTCTGTGCGTGTGTGTGCGGGGATGGGTGGAGGTGTGTGCGTGTGTGTGCGGGGATGGGTGGAGGTCTGTGCGCGCGTGTGAGCGGGGATGGGTGGAGGTCTGTGCGCGCGTGTGTGTGGGGATGGGTGGAGGTCTGTGCGTGTGTGCAGGGATGGGTGGAGGTCTGCGCGTGTGTGTGTGGGGATGGGTGGAGGTCTGTGCGTGTGTGTGCGGGGATGGGTGGAGGTCTGCGTGTGTGCAGGGATGGGTGGAGGTCTGTGCGCGCGTGTGTGCGGGGATGGGTGGAGGTCTGTGCACGCGTGTGTGCAGGGATGGGTGGAGGTCTGTGTGTGCGTGTGCGGGGATGGGTGGAGGTCTGTGCGTGTGTGTGGGGGGATGGGTGGAGGTCTGTGCGTGTGTGTGCGGGGATGGGTGGAGGTCTGTGCACGCGTGTGTGCAGGGATGGGTGGAGGTCTGTGTGTGCGTGTGTGGGGATGGGTGGAGGTCTGTGCGTGTGTGTGCAGGGATGGGTGGAGGTCTGTGCGTGTGTGTGCGGGGATGGGTGGAGGTCTGTGCGTGTGTGTGCGGGGATGGGTGGAGGTCTGTGCGTGTGTGGGGGGATGGGTGGAGGTCTGTGCGTGTGTGGGGGGATGGGTGGAGGTCTGTGCGTGTGTGTGCAGGGATGGGTGGAGGTCTGTGCACGTGTGTGCAGGGATGGGTGGAGGTCTGTGCACGTGTGTGCAGGGATGGGTGGAGGTCTGCGTGTGTGTGTGGGGATGGGTGGAGGTCTGTGCACATGTGTGCAGGGATGGGTGGAGGTCTGTGCGTGTGTGAGCGGGGATGGGTGGAGGTCTGTGCGTGTGTGCGGGGATGGGTGGAGGTCTGTGCGTGTGTGAGCGGGGATGGGTGGAGGTCTGTGCGTGTGTGTGCGGGGATGGGTGGAGGTCTGTACACGTGTGTGCGGAGATGGGTGGAGGTCTGTGCGTGTGTGCGGGGATGGGTGGAGGTCTGTACACGTGTGTGCAGGGATGGGTGGAGGTCTGCGCGTGTGGGGGGGGATGGGTGGAGGTCTGTGCGTGTGTGTGGGGGATGGGTGGAGGTGTGCGTGTGTGTGCGGGGATGGGTGGAGGTCTGTGCACGTGTGTATGCAGGGATGGGTGGAGGTCTGTGCGTGTGTGAGCGGGGATGGGTGGAGGTCTGTGCGTGTGTGAGCGGGGATGGGTGGAGGTCTGTGCGTGTGTGTGCAGGGATGGGTGGAGGTGTGTGCGTGTGTGTGCAGGGATGGGTGGAGGTGTGTGCATGTGTGTGCGGGGATGGGTGGAGGTCTGTGCGTGTGTGTGCGGGGATGGGTGGAGGTGTATGCGTGTGTGTGCGGGGATGGGTGGAGGTCTGTGCGCGCGTGTGAGCGGGGATGGGTGGAGGTCTGTGCGCGCGTGTGCGGGGATGGGTGGAGGTCTGTGCGTGTGTGTGGGGATGGGTGGAGGTCTGTGCACATGTGTGCAGGGATGGGTGGAGGTCTGTACACGTGTGTGCGGAGATGGGTGGAGGTCTGCGTGTGTGTGCGGGGATGGGTGGAGGTCTGTGCGTGTGTGTGCGGGGATGGGTGGAGGTCTGTGCACGTGTGTGAGCGGGGATGGGTGGAGGTCTGTGCGCGCGTGTGGGGATGGGTGGAGGTCTGTGCGTGTGTGTGAGCGGGGATGGGTGGAGGTCTGTGCGTGTAGTGGGGATGGGTGGAGGTCTGTGCACGTGTGTGCGGGGATGGGTGGAGGTCTGTGCGTGTGGGGGGGGATGGGTGGAGGTGTGTGCACGTGTGTGCGGGGATGGGTGGAGGTCTGTGCACGTGTGTGAGCGGGGATGGGTGGAGGTCTGTGCGCGTGTGTGAGCGGGGATGGGTGGAGGTCTGTGCGCGTGCAGTGGGGTGCAAGTGTGCGTAGGTGACGCAGGCCTGTGCAGTGTGATGCCCACGTGTGTGCTTGTGACGATGGTGTGGGTGTGTGGAAATGACATGGAGGTGGGCAGGTGCTCCCTGAGCCTTCTCTGCTGAGTAGGCCCAGGACAGGGGGAGTCTGTCCAGTCAGCCTGGAGGTCAGCAAGGAGAGTAAGGCACTGGAGGTCAGCACAGGCGGTGGTGATCAGGGGTCTCACTGAGGGGCAGCAGGTGGCCGGCGGGGTGGTCCGCCCCACTGAGGGGTGGCAGGTGGCCAGTGGGGTGGTCAGCCTCACTGAAGGGCAGCGGGTGGCCAGCAGAGTGGACAGTCTCACTGAGGGGCGGTGGGTGGCCGATGGGGTGGTCAGTCCCCCCGAGGGGCAGCGGGTGGCCTGCGGGGTGGACAGTCACCTGCTTCTTGGCTGCCGTGTCGCTGTAGCACCTGTGCTGGATGTAGGCCGCCCCGAGCACCTGCAGATTGGGGTCTGCAGCCATGAGGTACTTGACTGCAGAGGGCAGGTCGAGGTCATCAAAGCTGCAGAACCAGGGTCGGGGGTCAGGCTGACCTGCCTGGGCTGGGCTGGGGAGCACACCCCCTCCCTCTCCGGCCCGGCCGCTCACCCGCTGCTGAGCCTCTGCAGGGTGCGGTGGCCGGCGTAGCTGTCCAGCCCATGCACGTCCGGCAGGTGGCCGGAGTCCGCCAGGCTGAGGCTGAGGCTGCGCACCGACGGGGCCCGGGCCACGGGCTCCAGGCCGGTCCCCGGCCCCGCCCCGGCCCCTCCGCGGCCCCGGTGGCTGCTCTGGAAGCGCTGCAGGGTGCGCATGGCGGGGGCGCGGATGGTCCGGCCGGGGGGCCCCTCGGGACCCTCCGGCCAGTCCGTGCCCCCCGCCCTGCTCGAGCCGCAGCTGGCCTGGCGCTCGTAGGCGAAGGCGCGGTAGGTGGAGGGGGCCGCGGGCTCCAGCTGCTCCGACACCACGCTGTAGCGGTCGTCCAGCGCGCCGGGGCCCAGCCGCAGTGAGCGCAGGGACAGCGTGTCGTAGTCAGCCCGGCCGCCCGCCCCGCCGCGCTCGTGGAAGGACACGGGCCGCACGGCCATGGGCGGGCCGGGCTGGACGCCCCCATACCCCGCAGCCCCAAAGGCCCCGCCCCCGTTGTGGGCAGAGCTCAGCCTCCGGCCGCAGCTCAGGTCTACAGCCGAGCGGGAGGACCAGGAGGCTGGGCTGTAGGCTGGCTTGGCGATGGGCCTGAAGGTCTGTGGAAGAAGAGCGCGGTGAGCAGGTGTCCGGGATCCCGCCCACCCTCGCTGCGGCCCAGACGCCCCGACGGCCCCGACCCCCGGCACTCACCGCGGGCTTGTGGCCACTCAGACCCTGGGAGCGGGAGCTGAAGCCGGCCTGCGGGGTGGGGTCCTGGCTCCTGGACGGACCTGCAGACAGGGCCGGGGAAGCCGACCTGGCCAGTCAGTTGTGCACCGGCCTCCGGCTTCCCTCTGCCCGCTGTCTCTGTCCCTGAGAGTGGCCTCAGCCCCAGGGCCAAGTGGGCGTTGGAGACGTGTCCAGCCGCACCGCCACCTCTGTCCTTCACCTGCCTGGCGTCTTCCACAGCCGCTGTGGAGCGGCTGTGCCTCCTCTGCCTGAGCCGCCCAGAGCACCGGCCCCACTGACCTCTAGGCTGCCTGGGGAATGCTCCAGGGTCTCCGCCCGCTGTCCAATCTCTGCCAGGACACGGCACATAGCCCCCTTCACCAGGGAGCCAGCCCGGACCGCCCCAAGCCACACTCATTCCCTTGGAGCGCCTCCTGTGCCCAGACCCCGGCTGAGCCCGGGCTGTGCTGACCCAGGAGGCAGTCTTCCTGGACCAGTCTGCCCTGATGGACGGTGGCCTCCCCCACCTGGCAGAGCCTGAGGCGGGGGCCACGCCCGCCCCATCCAGCCCCACCTCAGCCGGGCGCCGTCAGCCTGGCTCCGAGAGTGGACGAAGGGGTGTGGGCGGGGAAGGAGGGCAGGGCTGGTGAGGCCCCGGCAGAATAGGTGGATGGATGGGGGGGGCAGTGGGGGGGTGGAGGGGGCGGGCAGATGGTGGTCACGTGGTGAGTGGCGAAAGCCCAGGAAGCCTGTGGGAGGGGCTCCTTGACCAGAGGTGCTGGCTCAAGGGCCGAAGGGTCAGGAAAGTGTGGGAACCCCCGCTGGATGGTCTGGGGTGCCCCACCAAGGAGCTCCCCAGATCTACCCAGGTTAATGAGGCTTTGTTAACTCTTGACGCCAATGAGGACAGCCTGGGGCACACCCCAGCCTGGGGGCCTGACGCCCACCCCCAAATTACCGTTCTCCTCCCCTAATTGGCAGGGTGGCCAGGTGGCAATTAGTCCTCCCTCCCCTCCCCCCATGACCCCTGGTACGGCTCTGGTCCAGCAAGGACAGGGCCCGCAGCAGGCAGTAGCCACCCTGGCCGGCCCCTCTGGACAGCCGTCGTGGGGTCTGTTCCGGGAGCCTTCCTAAGCATGTGAACCATGGCGACTTCTTTTTTTGGGGGGGGGTCCGGTCGTGGGGCCTGAACTCTGGGCCTGGGCGCTGTCCCTCAGCTCTTCAGCTCAAGGCTAGCGCTCTACCACTTGAGCCACAGCGCCACTTCCGGCTTTTTTCTTTTTGCTTATGTGGTGCTGAGGAATCGAACCCACGGCCTCAGGCATGCAAGGCAAGCGTTCTACCACTGAGCCACCCTCCCAGCCCACCATGATGACTTCTGACCAGAGGTTTGTCTTACTGTCTGACTTGAATCCTTGCTGTTGTAGATGGACTAGAGAGGAAGTGTCCTAATCTCAGCATGTTCGAGTGACTTCCTAACACACACTCACACACAGTTACACTCCACACATGCACAGACCCCGCACATACACACACCCACACACAGTTACACTCCACACATGCACAGACCCCGCACATACACACACCCACACACAGTTACACTCCACACATGCACAGACCCCGCACATACACACACACACAGTTACACTCCACACATGCACAGACCCCGCACATACACCCACACAGTTACACTCCACACATGCACAGACCCCGCACATACACACACACACACACACAGTTACACTCCACACATGCACAGACCCCGCAATACATTCACACACACACACCACCCAGACACACATGCACAGACCCCGCACATACACACACACACCACCCAGACACACATGCACAGACCCCGCACATTCACACACACCACCCAGACACACATGCACAGACCCTGCACATTCACACACACCACCCAGACACACATGCACAGACCCTGCACATACACACACACCACCCAGACACACATGCACAGACCCTGCACATACACACACACCACCCAGACACACATGCACAGACCCCGCACATTCACACACACACGTACCACCCAGACACTCTCACATACAATTCACACACACACATGCACACACCCCGCACATACACATGTACCACACACACCACCCAGACACTCACATACACTCACATAACAGACACACTCGTACACACGTTCACATTCACACATACCACACATACACTACACACTCCAGCTCACCCCCTCCCAAGTGCCCTGGTGGCTCTGGTTCACTGAGGGGCGTCCACACCCCCCGGCTGTTCTCACGGAGAATATTTGGGTCACTCCTGGCAGGCTGGGCCTGCAAGTCCTCAGGGAGCCCTGGGTCCAGACAGGCCCTGGCTCTGCCCGGGATTTCCGGGCTCCCCTCTCCCAGCTCCTGTCCCATTCACTTCGGCCTGTGTTCCCTGGTGTGAGTTCCGGGTTTGCAGACAGATGGGCCTGGCCTGTTCCACAGGGGACAGCCTTCCTCCATCCTTCCCATGAGGAGGGTGGGGAGGCCCAGAAGGTGGGGGCTCCACCCCTGGGCCCACCAGAAGTGGGCCTACCTACCCTGCCGGCCGCTTTCCCGGGTCCGAGCCCCACGCCCTCCTGGCCCTCCTGCTAGGGCGGGGTGGTGACTCAGAGAAGGCCTCAGTGAGTCAAGGGCTGAACCCTGGAGCCCGGGCGGCCTCTGCCCCGACACCACCACACCCCCGACGGCCATCTCTGTCCACTGCCTCTGTCCACCCATCCCCACTGCCGTCTCCCCCACCGGCCCGCCTTTGCCAGCCCGGCCTACCTCGGGCGACCTCAGCGAAGCCCTCGGGCTCGGCTGCCCCATTGTGGCTGTGCTTCGGCTGCTGGCCCAGCTGCAGGAGGCGGGCTCGGACCTGCTCCTGGACTCGGGCTGCCCTCAGCCGCTCCACCTCGGGCCCCTCAGCACCCCGGCGGTCCAGCTGCAGGTCAGAGGGCAGGGCCAGGGAACACACACCGGCCTCGGGCTGCAGGGCGGACAGCAGGAAGTTACCATCCTGCATGGTGGCAGGAGCACCTGGCTGGCCTGCTTGGCCCCTTCCCGGTCCTGTCCCTTGAGGCCCTGTCCCAGAAGTCCCCTCCCTGCTGGCGCTCAGAGCTGGCCTGGAGACAGACGCTGGCCCGCCCAGCCCAGAGCTCTTCTGGGGGCGGGGACACCTGGGCCAGGTGGGAGGGACGGGCCTCTGCCTGCTTAAGGTGGAATTTGGGCGGAAGAACAGGCCCTGTGCTCCCCTGGCCTGGCGTCTGACTCTTCTCCCATGCCAGGACTGGACCCCAGGGGTCCGGGCCCTATCAGTTCTCAGATTAAAAAGCCAGACCAGGGCTCGTGGAGTCAGTGTGGTAAGGAGCTGCTGGGGTCCTCCGACACCCTAGCTCGGTGGCATCCAGGAACGGTTACCGGCTGAATCCAGAGCTCAGGGCCGGGCAGAGGATGGAGGAGGGTGGGAGGGTTGGAAGCTTGGTCTGGTCCTCGGAAGGGCCCCGGCTCCCTCCCTGGCACCTCTCCCTGGCTCAGCGAGGCCTGGGGTGGGAGGCCCGTTCCCAACACATGAGTCAGGGCGGGCAGGCCAGGCGCCCCAGGGGGTTGACTCAGGGGACAGGGCTCGTGTTGGCACCTGCTGGGAGGGGGGGCAGGAGGGAGGGTGTGCTGAGGGCTGGGGTGGGGGCAGGGGCGGAAGGAGAGGTGGGAAGGCTGCAGGGGGTATCGAGCTTGGTCCTAGGAGCTTCCAAACATTGCAGTTTGGGGGACCGGCATATTCTGAGGAGCTCTGGGTCAGGCCTGGTATCCAGCACAGCTCCTTGGTAGCCGGAGCGGGAGCTGGTATTGTCTCAACCTGCCCCGTGCTCCTCTGACTCCGGGGCTGCCATCCCCACCGCCTCCGCCTCTTTCTAGACCGGGCTCTGGGCTGTGAGGGCTCTTTCCCATGGCAGGCCTGTGTCCCAGTCCTGGTGTCCTGGGGACGTTTGTCTTAAGGTTGAATGGCTGAAGGCAGAGGCCTGGGGTGTGATGAGACTCAGAGTGAGGGTCATGAGGCCAGCCAGGAGGAGGGGGCTGGAGGGTGGGCAGCCAGGAGGAGGGGGCTGGAGGGTGGGCAGCCAGGAGGTGGGAGGGCTGGAGGGTGAAGGGTCAGGAGGAGGGAGGGTTGAAGGGTGAAGGGTCAGGAGGAGGGAGGGCTGGAGGGTGGGCAGTCAGGAGGAGGGAGGCTGGAAGGTGAAGGGTCAGGAGGAGGAGGGCTGGAGGGTGGGCAGCCAGGAGGAGGGGGCTGGAGGGTGGGCAGCCAGGAGGTGGGAGGGCTGGAGGGTGAAGGGTCAGGAGGAGGGAGGGCTGGAGGGTGGGCAGTCAGGAGGAGGGAGGCTGGAGGGTGAAGGGTCAGGAGGAGGAGGGCTGGAGGGTGGGCAGTCAGGAGGAGGGAGGCTGGAGGGTGAAGGGTCAGGAGGAGGGAGGGCTTGAACATGAAGGGTCAGGAGGAGGAGGGCTGGAGGGTGGGGGTCAGGAGGAGGGAGGGCTGGAGGGTGGGAGTCAGGAGGAGGGAGGGCTTGAACATGAAGGGTCAGGAGGAGGAGGGCTGGAGGGTGGGGGTCAGGAGGAGGGAGGGCTGGAGGGTGGGAGTCAGGAGGAGGGAGGGCTGGAGGGTGGGAGTCAGGAGGAGGGAGGGCTGGAGGGTGGGGGACAGGAGGAGGGGGCTGGAGGGTGGGGGACAAGAGGAGGGGGGCTGGAGGGTGGGGGACAAGAGAAGGGAGGCTGGAGGGTGGGAGTCAGAAGGAGGGAGGGCTAGAGGGTGGGGGTCAGGAGGAGGGAGGGCTGGAGGGTGGGGGAGAGGAGGAGGGGGCTGGAGGGTGGGGGTCAGGAGGAGGGAGGACTGGAGGTGGGTCACGAGGAGGGGGCTGGAGGGGGGTCAGGAGGAGGGAGTGCTGGAAGGGAGGTAGGAGAAGGGGGGTCCGAGAGTGGGCATTTAGGAGGAGGGAGGGACAGAGGGTGGGAGTCAGGAGGAGGGAGGGCTGGAGGAGGGAGTCAGGAGGAGGGGGGCTGGAGGGTGGGGGACAGGAGGGGTGAGGGCTAGAGGGTGGGGGTCAGGAGGAGGGGAATTGGAGGGGGGTCACAAGGAGGGGGCTGGAGGGGGGTCAGGAGGAGGGAGGGCTGGAGGGGAGGTAGGAGAGGGGGGGTCGGAGAGTGGGCATTTAGGAGGGAGAGACATAGGGTGGGGGTCAGGAGGAGGGAGGGCTGGAGGGGGGTTAGGAAGAGGGGGGCTGGAGGGGGGAGTCAGGAAGAGGGGGGTGGAGGGGGGAGTCAGGAGGAGGGAGGGCTGGAGGGGGTTAGGAAGAGGGGGGTGGAGGGGGGAGTCAGGAGGAGGGAGGGCTGGAGGGGGTCAGCAGCTCAGTGGGGGTTGGCAGAGAGGGACCTGGAAAGGTGAAAGGTGGGTTCGGCCCCTGGGAGGGTGGGAGCAGGCTGGTGCCCTACCTGGCTGATTCTCCGGATCCTGCCAGACTCCCGGTGCGTCCCCGGGGCCGCTGCCACTGGCCGAGGAATGCGGGGTTCCATCCTGGGCCTGGCTCTTGTGGGCAGCCTCTGCCTGGAGACACTGTGGGGGCACCCGAGGGCGGGGCGCGCACGCCACACGCCCAGCTCATCAGACCGGTTGCTTCCTTGGGAGACGTGTTTTGTGTGGAAAAATCCCGGGAGACAAGTTTGTGCGGCGCCGACGGGCCTAGAGCGCACGCCTGGCGGTTGGGGCCCGCCCTGCCTGAGCCCCGGGAAGCCAGGCCAGGCCGAGGGGCCGAGGCGCACGAGGGCCAGGCACCAGGCCGCAGCACGTGCGGCGGGGGCCCAGGAAACCGCTGTCATGCCGGGCTTCCCCCAGCTGCTGTCCGGCTAGAAAGGCCTGTGATATCGCCAGGCTGGTTCCCGAGGCTCTCGGCTCGGGGCTGGGGTCTGCGTCAGACTCCAGGGCCCTCTCCCAGGAGCCACAGCTGAGCGGCAAACCCAGCCTCTGGCCAGGGCTTAGAAAACCGGAGGTGGGCTGAGTCCTGCACACCCTCATCCGAGGAGCCCGGGGGTCCCAGGGTGCCCTGCGGTGGTCGCCACCCGGCAGAGAGGAGTTGGGTGTGGGGATCACTGAGGCTGGGCAAGGACTGCGACTGGGGCATGAGACCACTCCCTTGGCTAGGGAGAGGGAAGGCTCTGCCCGTGCGTGCGTGCATGCGTGTGCGTGTGCACGCGTGTGCGTGCATGCCCGTGTGTGTGGTGTGTGTTGGAGGGAGAGGCACAGAGGGCAAGCCTTTGGGTCTGGAAGGTCAGGAGCCCAGGAAGGGTATGGGACGGGAGGTGAGCCAGGAGTATATTGAGATGCAGAAAGCCGGGGATCTGGGGAAGGTGGAGGATGTGAACTTGGGGCCTGGGCGCTGTCCCTCAGCTCTTCAGCTCAAGGCGAGCGCTCTACCACTTGAGCCACAGCGACTCTTCTGGCTTTTTCTGCTTATGTGGTGCTGAAGAATCGATCCCAGGGCCCCATGCATGGGAGGCGAGCACTCAACTGCTGAGCCACCTTCCCAGCCCCTGCCGAGTAATTTTCAGAAACACAACGTACAAAGCACGGGTGCACACTGAGGTGAAGGGCTCATGTCTGGTCACGCAGCCACGAGGCTGGAAGCCCCAGAAGCCTGCAGCCTAGTGCCAGGCAAGTCCAGTGGCCGGAGCTCCACAGAACCCAGCCCAAGGCCCACTGCACTGGCCCCACTCAGCGTTGCCCTGTGGCTGTTGTCCCATTGTCTTGTGGCTTTTCTTCCCTGATCCTGGGCCTACAGGTGCGCGGCCCGGCCTTTGTGGCCTCCCTGGTAGCTGAGGGTGTGGTACTGTTGTCGGTCCCTGCCTGTCGGCCCCTCTGGGGGTCCACATGGGCCGGTGGGGACTTCACGGCCCCTCCTGTGTGCACTGGGCGTGCTCTGGACGAGGTGTGTGTGACACAGCAGCCCCCAGCCCCCCTGAGGGGCCCGAGAGAGCAAAGGGCTGGAGACTGGACAACCCTGCCCAGCGGAGAGGGCGGGGGCTGGCGGGGGCCTGAAGGGTGGGTATTGATTTGGGGAGATGGTGGATTGGTATCAGCCTCTCTGTAAGGAGTGGCAGCAGGTGGTGGCAGGGCCAGGGAGCAGCATGGCCGCGAGTTATCCTGGAGTGCAGGCCGACGCTGTCCCAACAAGAACATCTCTAGAGTTGATTTTGCAGTGGGGAAACGGGGGCTCCACATGGTTAAACAACTTCCATAAGTTTCAAAGTGAACTAGGGCACCTAGAGATGTTTCTGACCCTGTCTAGCAGCCCAGCGGGGTGGGCTGGGAGCTGGCGCTGGGGGGCCCTCAGAGCCCTCTTTCTAAGCCTGAGGCCCCTCCTGGGGCTTCTCCCCTAAGTGCCAAGCCTTAGTCTTTCCTGATTTTGCTGAGCCAGTGACCTCATTTGCATGTGTTAGTCTTTTTTTTTTTTTTTTTTTTTGGCCAGTCCTGGGGCTTGAACTCAGGGCCTGGGTGCTGTCCCTGAGCTTCTTGTGCTCAAGGCTAGCGCTCTACCATTTGAGCTACAACAGCACTTCTGGCTTTTTTGTTTATGTGGTACTGCAGGATTGAACCTAGGGCCTCATGCATGCTACGCAAGCACTCTACCACTAAGCCACATTCCCAGCTCCAGCTCCATCATTGTTTTTTTTTTTTTTTTTTGGCTCCAGTCGTGGGCCTGAACTCTGGGCTTGGGCGCTGTCCCTCAGCTCTCCAGTTCAAGGCTAGCACTCTACCACTTGAGCCACAGCACCACTTCCGGCTTTTTTCTTTTTGCTTATGTGGTGCTGAGGAATCGAACCCAGGGTCTCAGGCATGCAAGGCAAGCACTCTACCACTGAGCCACCTTCCCAGCCCCTCATTGGTTATTTTTTGACATGGCATTATCTCAGATTCTGGCCTGCTTTTACTGTAGGAAACTTCTATTATTTTATGCGCTTTTTTTTTTTTATTGGTCGTGGGGCTTGAACTCTGGGCCTGGGCTCTTCAGCTCAAGGCAAGCGCTCTACCACTTGAGCCACAGTGCCACTTCTGGTTTTCTGGTGGTTTATTGGAGATAAGAGTCTCATGGACTTTTCCTGCCCAGACTGGCTTTGAACCGTGATCCTCAGATCTCAGCTTCCGGAGTAGGTAGGATGACAGGTGTGAGCCCCTGGTGCCCAGCTCTGTCTTCTCGATTGATGCGTTATCATCCGGTGTCTGTCCATGGGTTCTTTGTATGCTTGCTTTTCCATTTCATCTGCTGTGCTTTTTCTAGTCTGTCTCCGGTGTCCCTGACTGGGTTTTCAAACAACAGGTTTTTGTTTGTTTTTATTTTTTGAGATTGCTAAAGTAGCAAGATTTTTTTTCTATCCCACTTTGTTGTCAATAACTTAAAAGATTATTTATACTCATGTTTTGTGCCAGTACTGAGCTTGAACTCAGTGCTTTTCACTCTTGCTTGGCTGGAGCCACACCTTCACTTCCAGCTTTTTTCTGGTTAAAGATAAGGGTACTCTGGAACTTCAATCCAACTTCAGCTTCCTGGGTAGCTTGGATTACAGGTGTGAGCTACTGGCACGTGTCTTGTCAGTAACTTTTCTTTCCATTTCTCTCATCATAGATTTTAAAATTTTCCTCCAAATGGACATTGCCCCATCTTGTGCATTCTTCTCCAGCATGCTTCTCCTGACCACTCTGCTCACTGAATTCACCACTCTTTTTCTCTAGCTTTATTTTTCTCCATAGCACTTGGACTAGCTGACTGCAGACATTGTGTTCAGGTGTCTGTGTGGTGTCACTACCACGGGGGGCTGAGTGTGGTCTGTGGGGGTGTTCTGCACTATCATGGGGGGCTGTGTGTGGTCTGTGGGGGTGTTCTGCACTATCATGGGGGGCTGAGTGTGGTCTGTGGAGGTGTGGTGTCACTGTCATGGGGGGCTGTGTGTGGTCTGTGGAGGTGTGGTGTCACTGTCATGGGGGGCTGTGTGTGGTCTGTGGAGGTGTGGTGTCACTGTCATGGTGGGCTGTGTGTGGTCTGTGGAGGTCCAGTATCTCTGTCCTGTGGATGCTTGTCTTCTGATGTAGGAGCTCAACTGTATGTCTGCCATCTGCTGGCCAGCGCTGGACCCATGGGGCGTCCTCCTGAGTTGTCTTTTCTGAATGTTGGGACTCCTTGGGCACTGGGTGGAGAGGAAGAAATGCCAGGAGCTAAGAACAGACGGAAGCGGGGGGGGGGGGTGAGCAAGGCTCAGGCTCGGTGCCCTGAGCCACCCCAGGCCAGGGCTCTGCCTCCCAAGAGAACAGGCACAGAGAATAAGTCAGAACTAAAAAAAATATTTCATTTCATTCTGAATAAAAAACAGAACAGACAGAACTCTTGGAAATCCTGAAAACAAGGTCATTGCTACAGAAAATTTCACAGAAATCATTGTGCAGTGCGGGACGGAGGTGGCAGCCAGGATCCTGGAGCCGAGCCCCCGCGGCGCCACCTCTGCTTCAGCATGCCGGGCAGGGCCTCCAGCCTCAGGACCGCTCCACACGGGAGGCCTTGCGGCTCCGGGTGCCCCACATACCCCGCTTGGAATGATAATGATGGTAGAAGTTCCTCAGCCGCAGCCGCTCCACCTCCAGCCCTGCCTGCAGGACCCTGGGGTGGGGGGTAGGAACGTCAGCTTGGCCCCCCCCCCCCGCCCTGCAGGACCTGGGGCTCAGGGCAGCATGCAGGAGGGGACTGTGGGGCTCTCTGGCCCTGCGGAGCTTGGCGGCGGGGGGAGCGGGGGGAGCGGTCCCCGTGGCGTGGGGTCGGCGCACTCACCTGTCCAGCAGCTCCCAGTCCTCGCCCCCCCACTGGTCCCGGAACTCCTCCGTGTTCATGCCTCCCACGCGGTCAAAGTCCGATTTGTAGATCCCAAAGAGGCCAAAGCCATTCACCTCCCAGTAACCTGGTGTGGAGGGGCGGCTTTCAGATGGGGTGGGGGTGGGGGTCTCCCGAGGCCTCGGGAAGGGGTGGGGCAGGGGCTCGCAGCCAGGCGCACAGCACCGGATGGGGGTGGTCTCACGGCTCAGATCCTGGGGTTCTGAAGGCTGGGAGAAGCCCTGGGCGCCAGGACCGGGCTGGTGAGCAGTGGGGCGCTGGCCTGGGGGGGTCATTCGGGGACTTGCCGTGCGGGTTGCCTGGCGAGCTCCCGCAGCCCAGGCGCATGACCACGGGGGCGAAGGCCAGCTTGCCCTCCACGCAGTGCTTCCGGATGCTGTCCAGGATGTTGAGAGGGAAGTGGATGTGCAGGTCACAGAGGAAGACGATGCTGCTGGGGTCCTGGGGGTCCAGAGGTCTGAGTGGGCCGTCCCCGCCCTCCCCGCCCTCCCGCCCCGGCCCTGTCCCCGCCACAGACCTCCACCGCGTCCACTCCGGCCTGCAGCCCCGCCGAGCGCTCGAAGTTTCCGGTGCGTCTCAGGTACTGGTACCTGGGGGGTTAAAGGAGCCGCTGGTGGCCATGCTGGAGCCGGGGCGGGGGGACGCCTCGCAGGAGGGAAGCGCACCGGGCCCTCGTACCGGGGCAGCCGCGCCCCGCGCAGGGCCCGCTCCACGTCCATGTCCTCGCTCTCAAAGTCCACCAGGATGACGCTGAAGTGCGAGTCCCCGGTGCGCGCGTGCAGCGCCGCCATGTCCGCCAGGAACTGTGCCACCCAGCGCGCCTGGTTCTTCACTGGAAGAGGGATGCGGGCCGGGCTGGCGGCTGGGTGGGGGGTGTCCTCCTCCGGCCGCCCTGCCCGGCCCGCGCCGGGGCACCCCGACCACCCCCCCGCACCGGGGCGCCCCGCCGGGGCCCTGGCGCGTGCCGACACCCCCCCACCCCGCCGGGGCCCTGGCGCGTGCCGACCCCCCACCCCCCGCACCCCGCCGGGGCCCTGGCGCGTGCCGACCCCCCACCCCCCGCACCCCGCCGGGGCCCTGGCGCGTGCCGACACCCCCTACCCCGCCGGGGCCCTGGCGCGTGCCGACACCCCCCACCCCGCCGGGGCCCTGGCGCGTGCCACCCCCCCGCACCCCGCCGGGGCCCTGGCGCGCGCCACCCCGCGCCCGCCCCCCGCCGGGGCCCTGGCGCGTGCCGACACCCCCCCACCCCGCCGGGGCCCTGGCACGTGCCGACACCCCCCCACCCCGCCGGGGCCCTGGCGTGTGCCGACCCCCCCCCTGCCCCCCGCACCTGGCACGATGAAGTGCACCGTGACGTCCTGGCGCCACGCCAGGCGCAGCGGCCGGCAGAGCTCGGCGTCGGGGCGGCGCGAGGCGGCGGCCGCGGGGGGCTCGGGGCTGTCGGCGTCCGCGTCCCCGGCCCGCGCGCCCGGCAGCCGCAGGAAGACGTACTCGGACAGGCGCAGGCGGCGGCCGCCGCGCTCCTGCAGCTCCAGCTCCAGCAGGAAGCGGCTCCCGCGCGCAGAGTCGCGCCGCTTCTCCACGTTCACGATGCGCAGCAGCGCGAAGCGCCTGCGGGGCGGGGCGGGGGTCAGCGCGGGGCAGGGGTCAGCGCGGGGGAGGGGGGCGGTCAGCGCGGGGGAGGGGAGCGGTCAGCGCGGGGGAGGGGAGCGGTCAGCGCGGGGGAGGGCGGTCAGCGCGGGGCAGGGGTCAGTGCGGGGCAGGGGTCAGCGCGGGGGAGGGGGTCGGTCAGCGCGGGGGAGGGGGGTGGTCAGCGCGGGGGAGGGGGGCGGTCAGCGCGGGGGAGGGGGTCGGTCAGCGCGGGGGAGGGCGGTCAGCGCGGGGCAGGGGTCAGCGCGGGGCAGGGGTCAGCGTGGGGGAGGGGGTCGGTCAGCGCGGGGGAGGGCGGTCAGCGCGGGGCGGGGGTCAGCGCGGGGCAGGGGTCAGCACGGGGGAGGGGGGCGGTCAGCGCGGGGGAGGGGGTCAGCGCGGGGGAGGAGGGCGGTCAGCGCGGGGGAGGGGGTCAGCACGGGGGAGGGGGGCGGTCAGCGCGGGGGAGGGCGGTCAGCGAGGGGGAGGGAGTCAGCGCGGGGGAGGGGGGCGGTCAGCGCGGGGGAGGGCGGTCAGCGCGGGGGAGGGGGTCAGCGCGGGGGAGGGGGGCGGTCAGCGCGGGGCAGGGGTCAGCGCGGGGGAGGGGGGCGTGGTCAGCGCGGGGGAGGAGGGCGGTCAGCGCGGGGGAGGGGGGTGGTCAGCGCGGGGGAGGGGGTCAGCGCGGGGGAGGGGGTCAGCGCGGGGGAGGGGAGCGGTCAGCGCAGAGGGGGGTGGTCAGCGCGGGGGAGGAGGTCAGCGCGGGGGAGGTCAGCGGCGGGGGAGGAGGGCGGTCAGCGCTGGGCGGGGGTCAGCGGCGGGGTGTGGTCAGCGCAGGGGATGGGGGCGGTCAGCGCGGGGGAGGGCGGTCAGCGCGGGGGAGGGGGGCGGTCAGCGTGGGGCGGGGGTCAGCGATCAGCACGGGGCTAGGGTCAGCGGCGGGGGGAGCAGTCAGCACGGGGTGGGCGGTCAGCGCGGTCCCCCCCAGGAGGCAGCTGGACCGGCTCGGACCCCCACTCCAGGCAGCCCAGGGCTGCACCCCTCTCCCGCCCCGGCCCCCCATCCCCTGCTCCAGGCGGCCCAGGGCTGCGCCCCTCTCCCGCCCCGGCCCCCCACCCCCTGCTCCAGGCGGCCCAGGGCTGCGCCCCTCTCCCGGGCCCTCTGCGCTCGCCTGTCTTGGGGACGATTCCTGTCTAGATTTGCTTAGTCCTCCCCAGCACTCCTCGAGAAGCCTCCGAGTGTCCCAAGAGGGGGCTGCTGACTGGTGGGCCTGGAAGCCCACCACTGTGACCTCCGACCTGTTCCCTCTCCCCCCACTACCTAGTCTCCCCAAGTGGAGTTTTTTGGATGCAGATGCTCTTGGTCGCCCCTCCGGGCCACCCGCACCCTGGGCCCAAGCAGGCAAACGCAGGGACAGTTGGCACTGCTGGTTTGGAGAGGCCTGGCAGGCCCAGGGGCACTGAGCTGCCTGCAGGAAGCTGATGACTGAGGGCGGGTCTGCTTTCCCAACCACCTGGGCTACAGCAATTTCCACCCACCTCCCTAGAACCAGGCGGCCACCCTTCCTCCCCACAACCCAGCAGACAGCACAGCCAGGCAACCTGTGCACGCCAGGGCCCAACCCCTGCCTTGCTCAGAACGTCTATCCCGCTTGGCTGTGTCCACTTCTGCCTGCTGTCCCTCTCCTCCGGGGTTGGCACACAGCAGGCCCTCAGGCCCTAGCCTCCCAGGGGGAGGTGGGCACAGGCTGGATCCTGGGGCCTGGCAGGTCTGAGGGCCGGTGGGCAGGAGCCCCATGCCTGCCCCCGGACCTGGTCGACCTCAGCCATGTCCAGGGAGACGAAGGGTGTAGGTGTTCTTAGCTGACCTGGCCCCAGAGTGGGCTCCTGCCTATCATGTGCCGGAGACTGACCACTAAACCTTGTAGCTTGCACAACACCTTTGGGTCAAGGAGACAGATTTAGGGTTTGGGGGTGCAGCATCCCAGGAACCAGCCTTGGGTGGGACTCTCTAGAAGCACCTAACCTTGGCCACAGTCCTGAGCAGGAAAGGAGCATGCCAGGGGAGAGGGGCAGGGGCCGAGGAGAAGAGCTGTGGAGTTCCCGAGAAGCACGCTGGTCCCTAGGAAGGTCTGAGTCCCTGGAGCCCTCTCCAGATGACACCCATGACCAGGGTGCTCCCCGAGTTGTTGGCCCCCCCCATGGTGCTCATGAGCCTTTGGTGTTCCCCACTCTCCATCCCCAGTGCTCACCGGCCGCTGCCCACCATACTGCCCCCCATACCCTCCATGATGCTTGCTGAGCTGCTGCCCCCCATACCTGTGGTGCTCAATGAGCCCCTGCCCCCCAATCCAACCCTAACACTGATCCCCTGCCCCCAATCCCACCATGACACTGAGCCACTGTCCCCAATCCCACCATGACACTGAGCCACTGTCCCCAATCCCACCATGACACTGAACCACTGCCCCCAATCCCACCATGACACTGAGCCACTGTCCCCAATCCCATCATGACACTGAGCCACTGCCCCCAATCCCACCATGACACTGAGCCACTGTCCCCAATCCCACCATGACACTGAGCCACTGTCCCCAATCCCACCATGACACTGAACCACTGCCCCCAATCCCACCATGACACTCAGAGCGACTGCCCCCAATCCCACCATGACACTGAGCCACTGTCCCCAATCCCACCATGACACTGAGCCACTGTCCCCAATCCCACCATGACACTGAGCCACTGTCCCCAATCCCACCATGACACTGAGCCACTGTCCCCAATCCCACCATGACACTCAGAGCGACTGCCCCCAATCCCACCATGACACTGAGCCACTGTCCCCAATCCCACCATGACACTGAACCACTGTCCCCAATCCCACCATGACACTGAGCCACTGCCCCCCAATCCAACCCTAACACTGATCCCCTGCCCCCAATCCCACCATGACACTGAACCACTGCCCCCAATCCCACCATGACACTGAGCCACTGTCCCCAATCCCACCGTGACACTCAGAGCGACTGCCCCCAATCCCACCATGACACTGAGCCACTGTCCCCAATCCCACCATGACACTGAGCCACTGTCCCCAATCCCACCATGACACTGAGCCACTGTCCCCAATCCCACCATGACACTGAACCACTGCCCCCAATCCCACCATGACACTGAGCCACTGTCCCCAATCCCACCGTGACACTCAGAGCGACTGCCCCCAATCCCACCATGACACTGAGCCACTGTCCCCAATCCCACCATGACACTGAGCCACTGTCCCCAATCCCACCATGACACTGAGCCACTGTCCCCAATCCCACCATGACACTCACTGGCCAATGCTCCACCCCCGTACCCCCCGTGGCGCTCACTGGCCGCTGCCCCTCCCGTACCCCCCGTGGCGCTCACTGGCCGCTGCCCCCCGCCCCCCGTACCCCCCGTGGTGCTCACTGGCCGCTGCCCCCCGCCCCCCGTACCCCCCGTGGCGCTCACTGGCCGCTGCCCCCCCCCGTACCCGCCGTGGCGTGCGTTGAGCCGCTCCATGTACTGGGCCGCCACGTCCACGGCCTCGGCCTCGGGCAGCTGCAGGTTTCCCGACACGTTGCAGCGCAGGTCATTCCAGTCCGAGCGCAGCAGCTCGAAGTCCACGGTGCCCACGCTGAACGTGCGCTGCCAGTCGATGGCGTCCTCCCGCCAGCGGCCCGCGGCCCGCGCCGCAGCCTCTTCCTCCTCACTGTCGTCCGGTGTGGCCTCTTCCCCCGGGGGGCCGTCGTCCTCCCCCTCCTCCCCCTCCTCCTCCCCCTCCCCCGGCAGCTGCGGCCTGGACACCTGGGCCACGCGGAGGAAGGAGGTCACGGGTTTTGTCTCGGCGGACGGGTTTGCGTCTGCAGTGGGCGCTGCGCGTTCCCGGGCACGCACTGGGGCTACCCGGCCCCCCCGGGGGGCCTGCGTCCGGGCCTCAGGCCTCGGCTCCGCGGTCCTGCGGCGGTGGGGCAGCGGGGGGCGTGGTGGTGCCCGCAGCTGCACCCTGGGCAGGGGCCTGGGGCGTGGGAAGACCCTGGGGAAAGGGGGCCAGGGGGGGTCCGGCAGCGCCCTCCGGGAGGCCCGCAGCCTGGGCGGCACCGGCCGCACCCTCGTCACATACACCTTTGAGGGTGCCGTGTGGGGGGCTGGGGCCCGGCCCAGAAAGAGAGGCAGGGGCTGGGAGGCCCAGCTTAGGGCCCGGGAGTGCCTGGGGGCCTGCCCATCCAGAGAACCGGATGTCGGTGGGGCGGGGGTGGCCACGGTCAGCATCTTGGTCCTCGTGGGGGCCGCCAGCATGGGGGTCTGGCGGCCGAGCTGTGGCACAGATGCCCCCGTTGGCTCCAGGCTGTCCAGCAGCTCCCGGTCATCCTCATCATCCAGAAAGTCTGCCGGAAGTGCACAGTCAGCTGCAGGCCAGGCCAGCAGGCTGGGCACGCCCGGCTCGGGGCACCTACCATCCGGGTTGAGGAAGAGGAAGGCGCGGCGCTGCATCTCCTCTTCATCATCCTCTCCCTCCTCCCTGTCCATCTTCATGTATTTGTAGAACCCAAACCTGGGGCGGGGCGGGGCGGGGCAGGGCAGGGCAGGGCATCAGAGGCCCTCGCTGCCAGGCTCTGCCCTGGCCTCTGCCCGAGCCTCCCTCACCCCCCCACCCACCTCTCCAGGTACAGGGGCGACTCTCGGTAGAAGCACTTGTTGTCTGACTCCATGTGAGTGAGGCGCGTGTAGTCGTTGGGATACACGAAGGACAGGTACACCTGGAGGCACGGCAGGCTTAGGGTGTGCGAAGGGGGCTGGGCCTGCGGGGGCCACAGAGGAGGCCCCGCACTTACAAACTGCAGTCCCTGGTATCTCGCGATGGGAAAATCCTTGAGGATGTAGGTAGGGGCGTAGGCGCATGGCTCCAGCACGTTCTCCAGGCTGGAAGGCTCCATCCGAGGAGCTGCGAGGGGCAGTTACTGTGGCCTGACTGGCGCCCAGCCCCCGCGCCCCGCCTCTGCCCCCGCTCCAGCCCTCCCCCCGCCTCTGCCCCCGCGCCCCGCCTCTGCCCCCGCTCCAGCCCTCCCCCCCCCGCCTCTGCCCCCGCGCCCCGCCTCTGCCCCCGCTCCAGCCCCCCCCCCCCGCCTCTGCCCCCGCGCCCCGCCTCTGCCCCCGCTCCAGCCCCCCCCCCCGCGCCCCGCGCCCCGCCTCTGCCCCAGCTCCAGCCCTCCCCCCCCCCCCCCCCGCCTCTGCCCCCGCGCCTGGCCTCTGCCCCCGCTCCAGCCCCCGCGCCCCACCTCTGCCCCCGCTCCAGCCCCCCCTGCCTCTGCCCCCGCGCCCCGCCTCTGCCCCCGCTCCAGCCCCTGTGCCCCGCCCCCCCGCCCCAGCCCCCGCCCCCCGCCTCGGCCCCCGCTCCAGCCTCCCCCGTCCCCGCTCCAGCCCCCGCGCCCCGCCTCTGCCCCCGCTCCAGCCCCCGCCCCCCGCCTCGGCCCCCCCCCCAGCCCCCTCTCACTGAGGAAGAAGGTGTCCCTGGGGTCTGGCCGCAGCATGTCCACGCTGGGCTCCTGCTGTGGGAAGTGGCCGCCCACGTGGCTGGCTAGAGACTGGGGGATGTGGGCCACATGGTCCATCTTCAGGGCCGACTCATCTGGGGCAGAAGGGAGCAGGAGGCCTTCACTCTCCTCCCCATTCCCAGCCAGACCCGGCTGCCAGAGGCTAACCCTCCCCCAAGGGCGCGGGCTCCACACCTGTGTACAGGGAGATGTGGGCAGAGCCGACGATCTCGAACTTCAGACCAGGCAGGAAGGCTCGCCACTAGGGGTGGGGGCAGGAAAGAGGCAGCGTCCAGGGGGGCTCTTCCTGGCTCAGGGCGCCGTCTCCAAGGACAGGGGCAGTTTGGAGGGTGGATGGGAGAGGAGACCTAGGAAACGGCAGCTGCAGGAGGACCAGGCTGAGGGGCTCCAGGGGCAGATCTAGATCCCCTACCTTGATCTCTCCCGACTTCCCTCCCTCCCAGGCAGCTTCCGGACTTGCCGGGAATGCGTCAAACCTCACCAGCTCCCTGGTTTTGCACCTCTGCTCTCCTGAGGTCACTGCTGGGCTTGGGAGGGCCAGGCCTGGCACCCTCCCCTCGTGCCCACCTCTGTGGCTGCTCCTGTGGGACTCGGTTCCTCCCGGGCTCCCTGCGAGCTGGTCTTCCTGGGGCTGACTCCAGACCCTCTGCTCTAGCTTTATCCAACTCTCACCATCCTCCCCCCAGGATGAGCCCGAAGTTGTGCCTCCAGCCTGCTGAGTTCAGCTCACAGTGATCACAGGCACTGGACACGTGCGACACCCTGTGGCCCTCCCTCCTAGCCTGCGAAGCCCCCTCCCACCTCTGACCTGCCTGGACGCCCTCCCAAGGACTCCTCTCAGCGCTTGGCTTCCCACACTGGCCAGAGTTTTCCTGGAACGAAAGTCTCCCTGCTTCATTCTCCAGATAGCCTGTGTTGTCCAGTGTGGCCCTGCAGGCCGGGCCTGGCCACCAGACCTCTCAGGTCTGAGAAGACGCTGGGAGACACAGGTCCACCCGCTAGGTCTGGAATTCCTACCCCAAACTCTTTCCCTTCCACATCTGCCTGCTGAGGGCTGCTCTTCAATGGTAGCCTAGCTAGCACAGCAGGCCCTCCTGACCTAGGTTCACACCAGAGCCTCTGCTTCACGGGATAGGGGAGAGGTCTCGGGGGCGTGGACCATAGTGAAGCAGTCTTGCAAGGAGGTTGGAGTGGGGGAGGGAGTCAGGGGAAGGAGGGGGCTGGGGTCTTCCGGCATCTCAGGAAGACCTGCCATACTCACACCCACTTCCACGTGGTCTGAGCCCCGATCATCCTGCTTGTGAAGCAGTTCAAAGTAGTATTTCCGGGAGGCCATGAGCCTGTGAACATGAAGAACTTGTCTTCATCATCATATCCAGGAACCCCAAACTGAGGGAGAGCCCAGGGTGTGTGTGTGTGTGTATGTGGTGTATGTGTGCCCAGGGTGTGTGTGTGTGAGAGCCCAGGGTGTGTGTGTGTGTGGTGTATGTGTGCCCAGGGTGTGTGTGTGTGTGTGTGAGAGAGCCCAGGGTGTGTGTGTGTGTGGTGTATGTGTGCCTAGGGTGTGTGTGTGTGGTGTATGTGTGCCCAGGGTGTGTGTGTGTGTGGTGTATGTGTGCCCAGGGTGTGTATGTGTGTGTGTGTGTGTGGTGTATGTGTGCCCAGGGTGTGTATGTGTGTGTGTGTGTGGTGTATGTGTGCCCAGGGTGTGTGTGTGTGGTGTATGTGTGCCCAGGGTGTGTGTGTGTGTGGTGTATGTGTGCCCAGGGTGTGTGTGTGTGTGTGTGTGTGTGTGTGTGTGTGTGTGGTGTATGTGTGCCCAGGGTGTGTGTGTGTGTGTGAGAGCCCAGGGTGTGTGTGTGTGTGTGTGTGTGTGTGTGGTGTATGTGTGCCCAGGGTGTGTGTGTGTGTGTGGTGTATGTGTGCGTGACCCGCCCACCCTCCCGCTGGGCTGCTCTCTGCAGGCCAGTGACAGTGTAAGGAGGCTCACCCAGCTTCTCCTCCACCCACCAACACTCCTGAGCACACACATTTGCCCCAACTCACTCACCGCCGGGGCTTGGACACCTGGGAGCTGAACTTGGTGAATTCTCCAGGTGCAGTCCACTCAGAGCCGGTCTACAAGTGACACAGCAGTGAGCCTAAGGGCTGCTGTGTTTTGGGGCACACCAGACCCATTCCCAAGAAGCTGCAGGAGGCCCGTGCAGGACTGGGGCTGGAGGGCGGCGTCTGGGCCGGGCAGGGAATACCTTGCCTACAAAGGCTATGAGCTGGGCAGCTGCCGGACTCTCATCCACGCTCAGCCAGAGCTCAGAGTTGTCATCCGAAGCCACGGAGAACTGGATGTCCCCTAGCCCAAGGACAGGGGCTTGTTCAGGGGACGGCTCTTCACGCCACCGCCCCCCTGACACCCACCGTGGCACACCCCGCCCCCACACCATCTTTCGCTGGGTGAATGAAGCCAAAAATCCGGAGTCCATAGTTCTTCCACTTGGGGGACACTGCCAACTTCTTCACGGTGGTGCGCGTCTAGGGAGGTAGTGAGCGGTGACGCCGAGGCCAGCCTGGTGCCCGCCAGCCCGCCAGCCACCCGGGCACTCACATGAGGGAAGAGCGGGAAGTGCAGATTCCTCCTCAGCTGGCCCACCGCGCCGCCACACCAGTCCTCAAAAACGTGCAGGTTCACCTGTCCCTTGAACTGGAGCCAGGGAGGCTTTACCTCCTTCCCCCCCCCCGCCCCGCCGCCCATCCAGGGGGGCTTTACCCCTCCCCCTCCCCCCAGCCCATCCAGGGGGCAGAGCTCACCTCCTCCCTCCATGGCGGTGTCTGACGTGTGAGGTTCAGTGGTGGGGACCTCCCTGCCCCTCCAGGAAATAGCATGTTTGGGTCCCGCCCCTCAGACTTCAGGAGAGGAAGGGCGGCAAGGGTAAGTAGGGTCCCCGCCACACACAAGTGCAGGCAGACACAGCAAGACAACTTCACAGTCTGTCTCAGGCCGAGCACCCTCCGCACGCGTCCTCCAGAACACAGCGCACACGCCCCGACTAGACGTGGCCAGCCGCACACACACCACCTATGTCTGCCCGGATACGCCACGCCAGGCCAGGGTGCGGTGGCACACATGTCCAGCGTACCTGCCATTTCTTCCACCCCTCCCTGCTTACCGCCTGCTCTTCCTCTCGACTCTCACTGGAGTCGTCCGCCCTCTGCGTGGCGGGCAGGGCCTGGGCCCCGTGGCCGTCCGTCACACTGGGCAGCTTCTCCCCGTCTGTGGGTGGCAAACAAGAGCTCTCTGAACCTTCACTGTGAGCGTCAGCCGGGCACGGTGGGCCTGTCCCGCACAGCTGGAGCGGGGTAGGAAGGTGCTGCTGGAGCCCTGGCTTCCGGGCGGGAGCAGGGCTATGTGTGTATCTGCAGCGGCTGGTGCCCATCTTTCCCTTTTCACTGAGTGGCTTGCCTCAGGAAGAACTCCAGACTTCTGGGAGCCCCCAGAGCCTTTCCCATGTGGCTCAAGAGTGAGACTCGAAGGTGATCGCAGGAGCTGGTGGTCAGGAAAGCCAGCATGGTGTTCCAGGGCCAAGCCAAGCCACCTGCCTTGAACAAGGCAGCCCTGGCAGGGGCACCGCGCCGGTCTCCCAGGGGACCCGGGACCAAGGTGGCCCTGGAGGGAGACTGTCCCCTGGATGCTCCCTCACAGACAGGCAGAGACATCTCCACAGCTTGCTCCCTCCCCAAGCCGGAGGCAGGACATCTCCCTGCCCATTTCTCTCCACTTACCGGACCTTCTCCATGACCACCCCACAGCACCTTCCAGGGTCCACACCCAGGACCTGAGCCTCTCGGTGGGAAGTCTCGCCCTGACCGGGTCCAGCCCCTCCTGCCTGCCCTGGCCTGGCTCCTGCCTGGTGAGACCCCCCACCCTGCTTCTCCCAGGCTCCTGATTCCAGAGCCTTCCCTCAGTCACTTTTTTTTTTTCCTTGGGTCTGGTCGTGGGGCCTGAACTCTGGGCCTGGGTGCTGTCCCTCAGCTCTTCAGCTCAAGGCTAGCGCTCTACCACTTGAGCCACAGCGCCACTTCCGGATTTTTTTCTTTTTGCTTACGTGGTGGTGAGGAATCGAACCCAGGGCCTTAGGCATGCAAGGCAAGCGCTCTACCACTGAGCCACCTTCCCAGCCCCTCCGTCACTTTTGACTAGCTGGGAGGTAAGCAAGGAACAGGCTCCGGGCCAGCTTGGCTGCTCCAGATGTCCACAGCCCAACAAGGTAAGTCCAGGCAGCTAGAGGCATTAAACTTTTCTGTAGTACAGTTCTAGGCCAGGCTGCCGCCATGGCCCTGCAGGCCCGAGGCTTGCCATCGGCCTCTGGTCCTCCCACCCCGGGGCCTCTGTGTGCAGCCTGCCTCCACCGGCCAGTCTGGAAAACCTCAAAGTTCACTGCTTTTCAAAAGCCCCGCAGGGCTGATGGGAGCCCAGGCTGCTCCTGTCAGCGCCACTTGGCACCTTTGGCCTTCCAGGACCCAGAACGGCTCCCACCTACCCAGGTCAGGCCCAACGGACCTGTCTCTAGCCACCCCTGGGATGCGGGTGGGGTGGGGGGTGGGGGTCCAGGGGGTGGCTCCTATGCCGACACCCCTCCAGGTTCAGCGGGCTCCTTGACTTCTCAGGAAGTTGGACTGGAGGCCTATGGCAACTGAGCAACCCACAGAAGCAGCGGACGGAGCGGGGAGCTCCGGCTTCGTGGGGTGAGGGCGGGGCTTCTTCTGAGGTAGTCAGGGATCTCTTGAAGATGTGGCCAGCAGTATGAGATGCATGGGTTCAGGCGACCTATGGACAGCCCTGGCTGTGCAGCGGTCCAGGGTCCATGGAGAGGCCTCCAGGCACGCAAAGAGGCAGCGGGGACTCCACGGGTGGAGGCAGGAAGAGGACCGAAGCCCCTCGAAGCCCCTTGGGTGGATGGCCTAGGATGTCCTGAGTCAGCGCCCGGCTCGGGGCTCCTGGGACGGGGGACACTGCCTCCCCTGACACCCAGCTCAGGACGCCGATTCCTCCACAAGTCGGAGGAGGCTGGCTGGGGCCTGTCCTGGCCAGGGGTCCACGCTGTCCACCCCCCAGTCCTGGCCAGGGGTCCACACTGTCCACCCCCCTCAGTCCTGGCCAGGGGTCCATGCTGTCCACCCCTCCTCAGTCCTGGCCAGGGGTCCACACTGTCCACCCCCCTCAGTCCTGGCCAGGGGTCCACGCTGTCCACCCCTCCTCAGTCCTGGCCAGGGGTCCATGCTGTCCACCCCCCTCAGTCCTGGCCAGGGGTCACACTGTCCACCCCCCTCAGTCCTGGCCAGGGGTCCACGCTGTCCACCCCCCTCAGTCCTGGCCAGGGGTCCACGCTGTCCACCCCCCTCAGTCCTGGCCAGGGGTCCACGCTGTCCACCCCCCCTCAGTCCTGGCCAAGGGTCCACACTGTCCACCCCCCTCAGTCCTGGCCAGGGGTCCACGCTGTCCACCCCCCTCAGTCCTGGCCAGGGGTCCATGCTGTCCTCCACCCCCTCAGTCCTGGCCAGGGGTCCATGCTGTCCACCCCTCCTCAGTCCTGGCCAGGGGTCCATGCTGTCCACCCCCCAGTCCTGGCCAGGGGTCCACGCTGTCCACCCCCTCAGTCCTGGCCAGGGGTCCATGCTGTCCACCCCCTCAGTCCTGGCCAGGGGTCCACGCTGTCCTCCACCCCCTCAGTCCTGGCCAGGGGTCCATGCTGTCCACCCCTCCTCAGTCCTGGCCAGGGGTCCATGCTGTCCACCCCTCCTCAGTCCTGGCCAGGGGTCCATGCTGTCCACCCCTCCTCAGTCCTGGCCAGGGGTCACTCTGTCCACCCCCCTCAGTCCTGGCCAGGGGTCCACGCTGTCCACCCCCAGCTTCCCCACTCTGGCCAGGGGTCCACGCTGTCCACCCCCCAGCTTCCCCACTCTGGCCCTGTCTCCTCTTCTTCCAGCTGCTTCTGTCTCTGCTACCCGCCGCCTTCGGGAGCTCTTCCCCCGAATGTGTCATCTCCACGGCCCCTCCCCGCTTCTGCTCACGGGCAGTGAGACCCGTTGTGTGTGGGCTCACCCCCGGGGACCCCGGGGCGCGCCCCCCGCACCGGGCCCCACGGACGTGGGGCAGCCAGTGACCCTGGCAGCCCTGATCCCCCAAGCGCACAGGCCCTGGGGTCAGAGCGGCGCTCCCACCCGTAGGCAGGGAAACTGAGGCCCAGCTGAGCAGGCAGAGGCGGAGACCGGGCCCACCCCGGCTAACGGGAGCACACGGGGTCTAAGCCAGACCCCAGGGTCCGTCCGGGGAGGGAGGGGTCCGTCCGGGGAGGGGTCCGCCCGGGGAGGGGTCCGCCCGGGGAGGGGTCCGTCCGGGAAGGGAGGGGTCCGCCCGGGGAGGGGTCCGCCCGGGGAGGGGTCCGTCCGGGGAGGGGTCCGCCCGGGGAGGGGTCGGTACGGGGAGGGAGGGGTCCGTCCGGGGAGGGGTCCGCCCGGGGAGGGGTCGGTCCGGGGAGGGGTCGGTCCGGGGAGGGGTCCGTCCGGGGAGGGGTCGGTCCGGGGAGGGGTCCGTCCGGGGAGGGGTCCGTCCGGGGGCGCGCGCGTCACCGCTGACGTCACCGGCCTCTCCCGGGCCTCCCGCGCCCCCTCGCCCAGCACAGCCGCGCGGGGGAGGGCGGCCGGGCCAGAGCGGCCCCGCGTCCCCGCGTCCCCGCGCCCGGCCCTCCGCGCCGCCCGCGCCGCCCCGCGTACCTCGGCCCGCGCCCGGGCGCTGGCGCGGCGCGCGTGCCGGGCGCGCCAGGCTCAGGTGCACGTAGGTGAGCCACGCGGCGCCGGTGAGCAGCAGCAGCAGCAGCAGCAGCTTCATCTGCTTGCGGATCTTCTTCACCGGCAACCGCGGCATCGCGGCCGCCGCGGTCAGGGCCGTCCCCGCGGCGCCCGGGCCCCCGCCGCCCCGCCCCGCATCCCCGGCCCGCCCGCCGCGCTCAGCGCCCGCGGCCCCGCATGGCCCTTTGTCCGCCGCGCGCGGCCCCCGGGCGCGGCCGCGACCCCCGGGCCGCCCCGCCCGAGGTGGCCCGGCGGGCGGCGGGAGCGGCTCCCGCAGGCGCGCCCCGCCCGGCCGCCCCGCCCGGCCGCTCCCGCTCCCGCTCCGCGCTCCCCGGGGCCGCGGCGGGGCCGGGCGGCATCCGCGCTGCGGCGCTGCCCGCCGTGGCTCGGGACCGGCGGCCGCGCGGCCGCAGCCAATCCGGCCCGGCCGGCCCGCGGGGAGCCAATCGGCGGCGCGCGGGGGCGGGGCGCCGCGCTAGGGCGTGCCTGCGTCCCCGCACCGGCCCGCACCGGCCCCGCACCAGCCCCGCACCAGCCCCCGACGCGCAGCCGCCGGGACCCGGCCTGCGGCGCGGAGACCTGGGCGCCGGAGCTGGGGCGGGAGATGAGGCGGCGGAGGGGGCGGGAGGGGCGCGGAGGCCCGGGGAGGGGCGCGGGAGGGGCGCGGAGGCCCGGGGAGGGGGGCGGGAGGGGCGCGGAGGCCCGGGGAGGGGCGCGGGAGGGGCGCGGAGGCCCGGGGAGGGGCGCGGGAGGGGCGCGGAGGCCCGGGGAGGGGGGCGGGAGGGGCGCGGAGGCCCGGGGAGGGGCGCGGGAGGGGGCGGGGAGAGGATGGTGAGGGCGGGAGGAGGGCGGGAAGGGCGCGGGAGGGGCGGTAGAGGAGAGGGGCGCGGGGAGGGCGGGAGGGGGCGGGGAGAGGCGATGGTGGGGGCGGGAGGGGGGCGCCCGGGAGTCTGGGAAACAAGGGTGCGTGCGACAGAAGGACTGGGTCTCCCGTAAATGACCGTGGCCTCCACCGAACGCTAGGCCCCCGGGGATGCCGGCCTGGGTGGCGGGGTCCCCCTGGCCTCGGGAGGGCGCGGCAGGGGCCTGGCTAGGGCTGACCCCGCACAGGGGACGGCGGGCTAGGGCTGACCCCGCACAGAGAGGACGCACGGGGGACGGCGGGCTAGGGCTGACCCCGCACAGGGAGGACGCACGGGGGACGGCGGGCTAGGGCTGACCCCGCACAGGGAGGACGCACGGGGGACGGCGGGCTAGGGCTGACCCCGCACAGGGAGGACGCACGGGGGACGGCGGGCTAGGGCTGACCCCGCACAGGGAGGACGCACGGGGGACGGCGGGCTAGGGCTGACCCCGCACAGGGAGGACGCACGGGGGACGGCGGGCTAGGGCTGACCCCGCACAGGGAGGACGCACGGGGGACGGCGGGCTAGGGCTGACCCCGCACAGGGAGGACGCACGGGGGACGGCGGGCTAGGGCTGACCCCGCACAGGGAGGACGCACGGGGGACGGCGGGCTAGGGCTGACCCCGCACAGGGAGGACGCACGGGGGACGGCGGGCTAGGGCTGACCCCGCACAGGGAGGACGCACGGGGGACGGCGGGCTAGGGCTGACCTCGCACAGGGACGGCGGGCTAGGGCTGACCCCGCACAGGGGACGGCGGGCTAGGGCTGACCCCACACTGGGACGGCGGGCTAGGGCTGACCCCGCACTGGGACGGCGGGCTAGGGCTGACCCCGCACAGGGGACGGCGGGCTAGGGCTGACCCCGCACTGGGACGGCGGGCTAGGGCTGACCCCGCACAGGGGACGGAGGGCTAGGGCTGACCCCGCACTGGGACGGAGGGCTAGGGCTGACCCCGCACAGGGGACGGCGGGCTAGGGCTGACCCCGCACAGGGACGGCGGGCTAGGGCTGACCCCGCACAGGGACGGCGGGCTAGGGCTGACCCCGCACAGGGACGGCGGGCTAGGGCTGACCCCGCACTGGGACGGCGGGCTAGGGCTGACCCCGCACTGGGACGGCGCACGGATGTCCCTGGAGAGCGCATGGAGGATGCAGAGGAGCTTTGGTGGCCCTGCCCGCCCCGTGTCCAGCGGCCTCCCGCCTGGCTGGTCCATCTCCTGCAGACGCACGGGTCCTCCAGGAGGCCGGGGCCTGGGTGGGTGGAGGTGAGCTGCCAGGTGAGCTCTGGGGTCATCGGCCATCGGCCTCTGCACCCGGCTGGCGGGACCCTGGGGGGACACCGGGGACACCGCTGGCCCAGAAAGGGAACGGCCTTGGAGCTGCCTGGGTTCATTCCAGCCACTAGGCCCCCGAGGTGTGGGGCCCATGGCCGCACCTGGTCCTGGAAAGACTATTGGGAGGTGGCTCTTCAGGTTTTTGTTTTTTCTTTGGCCAGGCCTGGGGCTTGAACTTGGGGCCTGGGCGCTGTTCCTCAGCTCTTCAGCTCAAGGAGAGTGCTCTACCGCTTGAGCAACAGCACCACTTGCAGCTTTTCTGTGTATGTGGTGCTGAGGAATCGAACCCAGGGCCTCATGCATACGCAGCAAGCGCTCTACCACTGAGCCTCCTTCCCGGTCGCTTTTTAGTTTTAATACTGTCCACCATCACCCTGTGCCACTAGAGACACAAAGTCAAACTGGCTACTTTCTGCTGTTTGTGCTTCTGTCCTCAGTCTAGCAAATACCATCTTCTAAAAATTTTCCCTCCGCTGCTGTTCTCATTCCCTACCCGTCTGCTTTCTGTAATTGTGTTGTTTGCATGCTCATAGAATGTTTATCAGGGCTGGGAAGGTGGCTCAAGTGGTAGAGCGCTAGCCTTGAGCTGAAGAGCTGAGGGACAGCGCCCAGGTCCAGAGTTCAGGCCCCACCACCAGACGCCCCCCCAAAAAAAAGAATGTTTATCAAATTGTGCCTTAAAAATGTAATATTATTGTTTTTATTAAAGTGTTATACAGCAGGGTCACCAAAGTCAGGGAATGAGTGCCTTTCTTTCTTTCTTTCTTCAATGTCACCCCTTCCTTTGCTCTCCCCTAGTTTCCCACAGCTCACTTTCCAAATAGTTTATACTATGCCTGCATTGGTTCACCCTCTCCACCTTTCTGTGCTCCCCCTAAAAAGACAAAAAAAAGCCCTAAAAGCAAAAACAAGCACATCACCACCCCCACCCCCAGGTTACCATTTCCTGGAATTCATTTTGAAAATAGTATTTTAAATGTTCAAAGGAGGTATGCCCTCCTCTAGTCTGACTGTGTGTGGATGTGTACAGCTGTAGATCTAGCTTCCGCATATGAAAGCTTGCGTGTATCTTCAACATTATTTTAACCACACTGTATATCACACTCAGTTTCATACATGTGACGTGTCACTGTGGTGTCTCTCCTGTTGTCTTGCTCATTCAGACATTTCCTTCTGTCTGTGGCCAGAGACTTACCGGGAGGTCTCTCGGCAAGCAAGACAAGCCAGGTCCTTTCCCGCATGGAATCTGCTACTAGGCAGAGACCAGCGAGTGAACACATGCTAGTTATTGGATAGAGGTAAATACTATGACAAAAACAAAATGAAGAGATGGCACAGCAGAGGGAAATTTATTTCAGAGAGCTGTCACTGGGATACTGACAGAGTCCTTAGCCAGTAAACTGGTCTAAGCATGGTGCTGTGCACAAGTAATGCTAGCTACTCTGGATGTAGGTGTCAACGATGGAGGTTCAGGGTCGGCCTAGGCAAAACAGAAACCTTGTATGAAAAATAACTACGGCAAAAAAAGCCAGGGGAATGGCTCAAGGGTAGAGCACTGACTGGCCCAGGAAGTGCAAGGCCCTGAGTTCAAATGTCAGTACCACCACCAAAAGTTTTTTAAAATTAGAAAAAGGAAGAGCAAGTGCATGAGAAGTGTTTGGGAAACTCCAGTCTCTGTGGGCTCTGGACCAGGGAGTTTCCTCTGCCCACGTGAGCATCAGCTTGGAAGATCCAAGGCAGAAGGTAGACAAGCGGGGCTCAGCCACCTGCTCCGCCATGACTTTCAGAGTGACAACCACCATGTCAGTCTCCAACCACAGGCGGAAAGATCTCAGCCTAACCAAGTCTGAATAGCCCCAGGTTGTCCCTTCTGAAGACTCAGCATTCACAACACACTTCTGAAAATTGCATTTGATTTCCGAGTAACAGCAAAAGCAAAACCATGCCTCTGCCCAATATGCAACTGTCAGACAGGCTGTCTGTCCGGAGGAGACTGGATTGACATCGCGTTGTTTGTATAGCCACTTTGCCCTCCTTGAGAGCGTTTGAGAGGTACATGGTAGAAGCACAAAGATACAGCGTTAGCCATGGTCAACACCGGCTGTTAGCTGGCAGGGGCACGGAGGGAGGAAACAGGAAGAAAATCGGCCAGCCCAAGTTTGAATGTCGCTCCTGCAAGGGGCGAGAGGAATGCTCATCTTCCCTCTGGCCTCCTGCCCGGCGTAGCAGGCATCTGTAGCTGTCCTTTCCGCCTAGCTTGCTCCCTTTGCCCTGGTAGGAGCCCTGCCTACTGGGGCTCTTTGCCTGGTGGGGTCCTAAGGCTCTGCCCCAAAGGTCCGCTGATGTTCTCAGCTTTGCCCGTGTGGTACTGGTTCTTTGTTGTCCCTTCCTGTGGGACTTGGGAGGGTACCCAGACCTCCTTGGGGAACTCTGGCCTTTACTGTGTCCTTTCCAGCCTGTAATAAAACCCGTTTCCCCAGCCAGCGCCAGGGCTCCCTGTCTGTCCCCTGCTGTGAGAGCCACGGCTAGGTCTCAGCTTCCCTGTGATGTGGCCTTTGGTAGAACACGCCAGAGTCTTCCCAAGACAGAAGGGACTCCAAGGACTTAGGACTTTCAGGCCAAAGCACAGAAAAGTCCTAGGGGAACTGAATGAATTGGTCCCTCGGAATCTAAAACCTCGAGACGAGTGGAGTCCAAACTTGCAGGGCCAGGAAGGGAACATTTCACCAGGGATAGTAGGGCAGTGGTGCTTGGGAAAGCACCGAGCCATTTCTGTGGCTTGATCCCGAATCTGAACCCTGGCTGTGGGATGTCACAGGTCAGACACCAATTCCAAGAGTTCTCTGCAGCCATAGGACCTCCCAGTCCCACCAGGCTGCCAGCTAACAGCTGGTGTAAAACCGAGCCTTCAGAGACCATTTCTCCATGCTGTGGAAACCTGGTAAGATGGTGAGCCTCCTGGCCAGCCCTGCTGCGTGGGTAGGGCTTCTGTGCGGCACGGGTGATGGTTTGGGCAGCAGCCTGGCTGCCTCCCCAGCCAGAGAGGCCAGGTGCCACTGCTTCCAGAAGGGGGGGGGAGAAAGCACTTTTTGGGGGGTCAGTTGTGGGGCTTAAACTCAGGGGCTGGGTGCTGTCCCTGCGCACTTCAGCTCAAAGCAAGCGCTCTACCACTTGAGCCACAGACCACGTCCGGTTTGCTGGTGGTTTATTGGAGATAGGAGTCTCACAGACTTTCCTGCCTGGGCTGGCTTTGAACCACGACCCTCAGATCTTGGCCTCCGGGTATCCAGGGTTACAGGTGTGAGCCACCGGCACCTGGCGGTACATTTCTTCTTAGGACAACGTCACCCCTTCCTCTCTGTGCCAGAGGCTAGGTGCACAGCACTGGCCACAGCCAGCGTGGCCTGAGCAGGACATCCAGGCCAAGTCATACCTAGCTTCCATTCCTGTGGCCGGGCGCTTGCCTCTGAGCTCCTGGCTAAGCACGACCCGTCGGGGAGAGGCTGGAAACGCCCAGGGACAGGTCATCCTGCCCACCTGCGTGCTAAGAGCCTCCGCCGAGCCTGGTAGTTCCCATGGGGCAGATTCTCTGCACTCTACATCCACCGGGCACCAGGGAGCCCACGCCTGGCGTGAATGTTCTAATCACGACGTGCCGGTCCCTGCCTCTGACCTGGTCTGTACCTCTTGCCTTCTGCCTTCCAGAGAGAAGGGCCTGCAGGCGCACTGCACACAGCTCTGCCCACTGCAAGGCTTACTGCCCTCCCGGTCCTTGACCCGCTGCCTGCAGCCTCCTCCCACCTCTGACACAGTGGCTTGCTGGGCTGAGCCGCTCACCTCTGGGTGACACGCCATCTGCAATAGGCTTCGGTTTGTGGTTTCTCGAGGACCCACCACAAAGCTACTGGCGCACATAGCTTCAGGGGCACACAGCCTCGCCACCGTTGCTACTTCACGCTCATTCATGATCCTCAAGTCGTTGCTGGACGTCGAGGTCCTGCGTCTCGGGCATGGGGCTGCTGGAACCGCAGCTGGGGGGGAGGGGCGGCGCTCAGGGCCTACGGCCTGCGAGAAGCCACACTGGCTAGCTTCGGATGAGGCCTCGGGGGCCACTGTGTCAGCGCTGCGTCAGCGGCACGCGGCGCTCTCAGTTCAGATCACCTAGGGGTGATGTGGAGGGGATCTCCTCATGAGGGAGATAAAAGCTACATTCCAAGCATCAGGACACCCGAGGCTCACTGTGCCCCTGTCCGTGTCAAAGGGAATTGAGTGCTGCCTAGGACCACTGCATTCAGGTTGCAGAGGTGTTCCAGACATGTGCGTGTGCGTGTGCACGTGTGTGTGCGCACGTGCATGTGTGTCCACACTGGGCTGTGAACTCAGGGCCTCAGACCCTCACCAGCTATTTGGCTCATGGCTGGCATTTTACGTGAGCCACATGTCCACCTTTGGTTCTTTGTGGGTTAATTGGAGGTAAGAGTCTTGATGATCCGTCTACCCTCACTGGTGGGTCTCATAGCTGAGTCGGCTGGGCAGCTAGGATATAGGTGTGAGCCACTGGCATGGGGCCTTGAGTGGGGTTTATTTTCTGCTCTTTAGCTCATGTGTCTTGCCAAGGTGGTAAGCTTAGCTGCTACCTTCTGCCCACCGAGGCCAGTCAACACGAGGTCACCAATGAAGTGGGTGACGTCTGTCTGGTGGAGAGAAAGGTGGCAAAGGTCCTCATGGACTAGGTGACTACACCAGAATGCAGTGCCCGTGTACCGGGGCTGGGCACAGGATGCAGGGCCCGTGTACCGGGGCTGGGCACCGGATGCAGTGCCCGTGTACCCCGGCTGGGCACCGGATGCAGTGCCCGTGTACCCCGGCTGGGCACAGGATGCAGTGCCCGTGTACCCCGGCTGGGCACAGGATGCAGTGCCCGTGTATTGGGGCTGGGCACTGGGATGCAGTGTCTGTGTATTGGGGCTGGGCACCGGATGCAGTGCCCGTGTACCCCGGCTGGGCACAGGATGCAGTGCCCGTGTACCCCGGCTGGGCACAGGATGCAGTGCCCGTGTACCCCGGCTGGGCACAGGATGCAGTGCCCGTGTACCCCGGCTGGGCACAGGATGCAGTGCCCGTGTACCCCGGCTGGGCACAGGATGCAGGGCCCGTGTACCCCGGCTGGGCACAGGATGCAGTGCCCGTGTACCCCGGCTGGGCACAGGATGCAGTGCCCGTGTACCCCAGCTGGGCACAGGATGCAGGGCCCGTGTACCCCGGCTGGGCACAGGATGCAGTGCCCGTGTACCCCGGCTGGGCACAGGATGCAGTGCCCGTGTACCCCGGCTTGGCACAGGATGCAGTGCCCGTGTACCGGGGCTGGGCACAGGATGCAGTGCCCGTGTACCGGGGCTGGGCACAGGATGCAGTGCCCGTGTACCGGGGCTGGGCAGCAGCTGCGGTGTTGACCTCAGCTGCTGGAAGCAGCCTCCTGAGTGCCCTTTCCCACTACCCCTTCCTCATTCCCGCAAGCTAGTGAGCGTCCTTTGGGCCTTGTGGGAAGGCCAGCAGTGTGTCTTACAGGAAATGTCCAGAGTGTGACCAGAGCCTTCCTCATGGACAATGGCCACGTCCCGTTCAGCGGGCTCTGGCTGGGTCAGGATCTGGCCAGGGGCCATGCTCTCCAGGTGACGGTTTCAGCAAAGGTTCTTGCTGTGGACTGAATGCTTGCCCTGCCCCATTCTGGCGTCTAAGTCTTTAGTGTGAGGAAGATTCTGGGAGGTAAGTGGAGTTCAGGCCTGTGGAGATGCTGGTCCAAGGGGACTGGTGCCCGGCTGGGGAGCTAGCGCGGCCCACACACACCACGGAGGCCACGTGAGCACGGCGTGGTTCTTCCCAGGCAGGAGGCCGTGGCGGGGTCTGGCGGCGCGGGCGCGTGGTCCTCATCCGGAGCGGTGGAAGGTCAGTATCCATGGCTGGAGACTGCCCGGGTCCCCTTCCCACGGGAGGAAGTCAGGCAGGCGCTCCGGGCGGGGGAGGGGACAGGGCCCACAGAGGCATCCGGGTCTCCGGCGGGACAGTGCCCCCCGCCCCCCCCCGCGGCCGTTTGATTATTTACATCGCGCTGGGTGTTTACAACATACTTTGGGGCACGGCATTGCTACTCTGCCTTGTTCTGCCTCTGGCTCTGGGAGCTGTCGGCCATCTCGGCCTTTGATGCACACGTCACGGAGTGCTGTTATTGCTGGTTTCTGTTTCTTTGAGCACCTTCTAGCACAGGATGCTAACGGCTCCTTTTGTACACTTTCTTCTTCGGTCCTGGAATCAGCCACAATCCAGGAAGCTTTGCTCCCTTTAGTGGAGACTGGGTCAGAAATGGAGCTCCAGGCGTGGGTGGGCCGCTGCTGCCACCACCGCGGTGTTATTTCTGGCACAGTTGCCTGGCGGGTAAAGCAAAGGCGTGTATGCGTGCGTGCAAGGCCACAGCCCCTCACCCTGGTCTCCCCTCCTTTACAGGGTGCCCACTGGGGTTGAACTCGGGGAGTCTCCCCTGTGAGCCTCCTACAGTGAAGCCCGTGTGCATCTCCTTAATTGTTCAGTGCCAGCGTGGGGGGAGGGGGGACGCAAGGTGTCAGCACTGACCCACGCGGCTCTGAAGAAACCATCTCTCCACGCAGCCCACGGTTTCCTCCCGAGACCTCGGCCTTAGCCTCACAGATGAACTTGTTTCCAGTGATCTAGCGCAGTTGTAATAGAATTACACTCTGTTGTCAGGCGCTGCGTTCCTTCCTGGGACCCCACCCCTAAACGTAGTTAAATTGGGGTCACCCTGCAGGCTGGGAATGGAAGCCAGGGCCTCGAGCATGCTGGGCCGGCTCTCACCACTGAGTCTCACCCAGCCCAAGGCCCACCCTGTTGTCAAGTTCTACAGGTTTTTTTTTTGTCGGTCATGGGACTTGAACTCTGGGCCTGGGCGCTGTCCCTCAGCTCTTCAGCTCAAGGCTAGTGCTCTACCACTTGAGCTACAGCGCCACTTCCGGTTTTCTGGTGGTTTTATTGGAGATAGGAGTCTCACGGTCTCTCCTGCCCGGGCTGGCTTTGAACCGCGATCCTCAGATCTCAGCCTCCTGAGTAGCTAGGATTACAGGCATGAGCCACCAGCACCCGGCAAGTTCTACAGGTTTTGAGACATAATATCATATATAATAGTTTACCAACCTGAAAAATGCTTTATCTGTGTCTCTGATCTTTTTACTCTCTGTGGTCTGGTCCCTTCCAGAATGTCCTGTAGTAAGGATTACATCATGCGCAGCTTTTCTACCCTGGCATCTCCACTTAAGGACTGCCATGCCCTCAGACCCGGCCTCTAGAGCGGCTGGAGTTACAGGTGTGAGCCACAGTAAGTGCTCATGACTCTTATCCAGTTGAGCAAATGCACTTTTCGCTAGTCCTCGAGAGTTTTAGTTATTTCTGAATGGGTATTGGATTTTGTCAAATCAACTGATACGTCAATGGATAAGTTAATGTGGCTTTTGTTCCTTAGCTCATCGATGGGACAGACTATATTAACAGCTTTTCAAAGTACCGAACAGGTCATGTACACCTGACATAAATCACATTTGATTATAGATTTGATTTGCTAATATTTTGTATTTTTTAGGAGAGATGTTGGTCTGTAGGTTTTTTTTTTTTTTTTGTCAGTTGTAGGGCTTGAACTCTGGGCCTGAGCACTGTCCCTCAGCTCTTCAGCTTAAGGCTAGTGCTCTACCACGGAGCCACCTTCCCAGCCCTGGTTATGGGTCTTGAACTCTGGACCTGGGCGCTGTCCCTCAGCTCTTCAGCTCAAGGCGAGCACTCTACCACTTGAGCCACAGCGCCACTTTCGTCTGTAGGGGTTTTGTTTTTTGTCTTGTGATATATTTGGCATGGGTATTAAGATATTACCAGCATCACTGAATGTTAGGAACTGCTCTATTTTCTGAGGAAACAGTAATTTCTTTAACTATTTGGTGGAAGTTGCCAGTAGAAGGCTGTGGAACAGTTTGGTGGTAGAGCGGCCCCGTACACGCAAGATTCTGAGTTTGTCTCAGCACAGGAGGTGAAAACGCACCACTGGTCTGGGTCTGGGGCTTTCTTCTTTGTTAGCTTATGCATTACTCTTTCAACTTCTTTGACAGACACAGGCCAGTCCGTTACCTTTTTCTTCTCGTGAGTCTGGTAGTTTGGGTTGTTCAAGGGATTAGTTCCTGGCATCTGGACTGTTAAAGTCAGGATGTTTCTGGACAGCCTTTTCTTGCCCTTGAGACCAGCGACGCAGCTCTTCTCCCAGCGGTGATTTCTGGCTCCAGGTCAATCAATTCACTGACGTTTTTCTAGGTAACAAGCGTTTGGTTTCACTGATTGCTCTCCTTGTTTTCAGTGTCACAGGTGTCAGTGCTGCACCTGGCCTGTCCGTGTAACTCACACGGTTTCCCCAGGTCGCGTCTCCGGACAGGACAGGGTTGCTCCGGGTGTCGGCCAAAAACAGGCCTCGGTAGCCCATTCTGTGTCGGTTCCTGCCTAACCGGGTCCCTTTTCAGACCCAGTGACTGACTCCTTGCCGCTTTACTGATAAGCCCCAGACTCTGTGATGACTCTGGACAAAACCGTACCAGAGCGAGGGCACACAGCACACCTGTGTCACACACACAACCACTGCCATCTTCCCACCCCAGAGCGAGGACACAGCACACCTGTGTCACACACAACCACTGCCATCTTCCCACCCCAGAGCAAGAGCACACAGCACACCTGTGTCACACACAACCACTGCCATCTTCCCACCCCAGAGCGAGGACACAGCACACCTGTGTCACACACACAACCACTGCCATCTTCCCTCCCCAGAGCGAGGACACAGCACACCTGTGTCACACACACAACCACTGCCATCTTCCCTCCCCAGAGCGAGGACACAGCACACCTGTGTCACACACACAACCACTGCCATCTTCCTGCCCCAGAGCGAGAGCACACAGCACACCTGTGTCACACACAACCACTGCCATCTTCCCTCCCCAGAGCAAGAGCACACAGCACACCTGTGTCACACACAACCACTGCCATCTTCCCTCCCCAGAGCGAGGACACAGCACACCTGTGTCACACACAACCACTGCCATCTTCCTGCCCCAGAGCGAGGACACAGCACACCTGTGTCACACACACAACCACTGCCATCTTCCTGCCCCAGAGCGAGAGCACACAGCACACCTGTGTCACACACAACCACTGCCATCTTCCCTCCCCAGAGCAAGAGCACACAGCACACCTGTGTCACACACAACCACTGCCATCTTCCTGCCCCAGAGTGAGGACACAGCACACCTGTGTCACACACAACCACTGCCATCTTCCCTCCCCAGAGCGAGGACACAGCACACCTGTGTCACACACACAACCACTGCCATCTTCCTGCCCCTCCCCTGCTCAGCTTCCAACAACCCTCCGCTTATACAAAGCCCCTAGAAGTTCTCCTGCTCTCCCGTGGGTGATGGCGGCCTGTGTCTGGCCTGGAAAATGGGAAACCTTTACTTGATTGCTTGCCACTGACTCTTCGTAAACTCTTTCATACCCTGCCCACTGCCAGAGTCCCCAGATGCAACCATGGGGGTGGAGGGTAAATCTGGGCTCCAGGCTCCTGGCAGAGGACAGAAGTCGGCACCTTGTAAAGCAATGAAGAGACCTAAGGAACTCCATTGTCTCTGAGCTCCATTTTGTGAAGGTTTCCCCAAGCGAATCATTTTCCCCTTCCTTCCCTTCTCCCCTCCCTCCTTTCCTTTCCTTTTGCACAAATTAGCTATACAGGGGAGTATTCAGCATAGCATTTGCACCAATGTATACAATGTATTCCCACCAAGCTCATCCTTATCACTCTCCCTTATTCCTAAAAGCAATTTGGGGAAGGTGACTCAGTGGTGGATTGCTTGACTCACATGCATCAGGCCCTGGGTTCGATTCCTCAGCACCACATACACAGAAAAAGCCAGAAGTGGCGCTGTGGCTCAGGTGGTAGAGCGCTCGCCTTGAGCTGAAGAGCTGAGGGACAGCGCCCAGGCCCTGAGTTCAGGCCCACGACGGACCAAAACAACCCAAACAAACCCCAAAATCCATTTAGCAGGTGTCACAGTTCTGGCTGCACACTGCCGTGCCGAACCTGGGCCGTGTCCCCCAGCCCCGCTTCCCCGTCCGGGACTGAACCTCGCGCGGTCACACGCGGATCCATCTGATCCGGATGAACCGGTTTTAGACCCAGGCCCACAGCTCTAGAGTCTGGCCGGGGCGCTTCGCGCCGGGGGTGGTGCCCGGCGCCGTGGGGAGGGGCGGTCTCGTCCATCCGTCCGCTCCATCCGTCCACTTTTTCCGGCACACCCGTTCGCGGCGGAGAGGGTGGCCGCCCGAGCGCCCCCTTCTCCGTCTTCCTCTCCGAGACACGTCGGCTAGACCAGTTGCGGGAGCTCCGGGGGCTGGGGCCGGGCCGACCGGGACCCGAGGCTCCTCCCCACGTTTCCGTCGAAGTAGAGATGGAGGCGCGGGCAGGGCAGGGCTCGGGACAGCGCGCCCGGGGTCGGGTCCGGGGCGGGCGGAGACGAGGACGGCCTCCCGCCGGAGCTTCAGTTCTAATCGTGTTGGTGTTCGCCAGTCCTGGGTCTGAACTCGGGGCCTGGGCGCCGAGCCCCAGCTCCGGCTCCAGGCGAGCGCTGCACCGAGCCACGGCGCCCGCGCCTCCCCGCTCAGCGGGCCCCGCGCCCGCCCTCCACACCGCTGCTGCGCCGCGGGCCGCGCTGCCCGGGACGGCCGCCGGGGGCCTCGAGGGCCGCGCTCCCCGGGACGGCCGCAGGGGGACGGGGCTGAGCTGCTCAGGCTCGCGAGATGTGCGGCGAGAGTTGGGCGCGTCCCCGGACCCGTGGGGGCCGCGATCGCAGACCCGGGCTCGGGACTCCAGCGCGCCCAGCCGAGCCGAGCCGAGCCGAGCAGGGCCGAGCCGAGCCGAGCGGGGCCGAGCGGGGCCGAGCGGGGCCGAGCGGGGCCGAGCCGAGCCGAGCCGAGCCGAGCCGAGCCGAGCCGAGCCGAGCGGGGCCGAGCCGAGCCGAGCCGAGCGGGGCCGAGCCGAGCCGAGCCGAGCGGGGCCGAGCCGAGCGGGGCCGAGCCGAGCCGAGCCGAGCGGGGCCGAGCGGGGCCGAGCCGAGCCGAGCCGAGCGGGGCCGAGCCGAGCCGAGCGGGGCCGAGCCGAGCCGAGCCGAGCCGAGCGGGGCCGAGCCGAGCCGAGCCGAGCCGAGCGGGGCCGAGCCGAGCCGAGCGGGGCCGAGCCGAGCCGAGCGGGGCCGAGCCGAGCCGAGCGGGGCCGAGCCGAGCGGGGCCGAGCCGAGCGGGGGCCGAGCCGAGCGGGGCCGAGCCGAGCCGAGCCGAGCCGAGCCGAGCCGAGCGGGGCCGAGCCGAGCCGAGCCGAGCCGAGCGGGGCCGAGCCGAGCCGAGCGGGGCCGAGCCGAGCCGAGCCGAGCGGGGCCGAGCCGAGCCGAGCCGAGCGGGGCCGAGCCGAGCCGAGCGGGGCCGAGCCGAGCGGGGCCGAGCCGAGCCGAGCGGGGCCGAGCCGAGCCGAGCCGAGCGGGGCCGAGCCGAGCCGAGCCGAGCGGGGCCGAGCCGAGCCGAGCGGGACCGAGCCGAGCGGGGCCGAGCCGAGCCGAGCGGGGCCGAGCGGGGCCGAGCGGGGCCGAGCCGAGCCGAGCGGGGCCGAGCCGAGCCGAGCGGGGCCGAGCCGAGCCGAGCGGGGCCGAGCCGAGCGGGGCCGAGCGGGGCCGAGCGGGGCCGAGCCGAGCCGAGCGGGGCCGAGCGGGGCCGAGCGGGGCCGAGCGGGGCCGAGCGGGGCCGAGCGGGGCCGAGCGGGGCTGAGGGACCCCAGGGAGGGACGGGGCGGGCGGAAGGAGGAGGGAGGAGGCCCCGCCCCTCCTCGGGGCGGGGGGAGAATTGGGAGGGGGAGGGGGAGGGGGAGGGGGAGGATGGGGAGGGGAGGGGGAGAATGGGGAGGGGAGGGGGAGGTTGGGGAGGGGGAGGAGGCCCCGGCCCCGGGAGGGGGCGCAGCTCAGCACTTTAGGAGCCAGGAGGCGTTCCCCCCTCCCCATCCCGTCTGACACTGGGTCCCCCTCCCTCCCTCCCCCGCATCTTCCCTTGTGTTGCGCGTGGCCGCAGGGAGGAAGGGAGGAGGGGAGTGGAGGGAGGGGAGGGGGGAGGGGAGGGAGGGGGGGAGGGGGAGGGGAGGGAGGGGGAGGGGGGAGGGGGAGGGGAGGGAGGGGACGGGAGAGGAGAGGGAGGGGAGGGAGGGGGAGGGGGGAGGGGGAGGGGAGGGAGGGGACGGGAGAGGAGAGGGAGGGGAGGGAGAGGAGGGGGGAGGGGAGAGAGGGGAGTGGAGGGAGGGGAGGGGGGAAGGGAGGGGGGAGGGGAGGGGGGAGGGGAGGGGGGAGAGGAGAGAAGGGAGAGAGGAGGGGAGGGGAGGGAGGGGAGTGAGGGAGGGGAGGGGAGGGAGGGGAGCAGAGGGAGGAGGGATGGAAAGTCGGCGGCGCCCCGAACTCGAGCCACAGCGCCGGCCAGGCCTCCAGGTTTCAGGGCTGCCCTGCCCGGGCTGGCTTCGAACCGGGATCCTCAGGTCTCAGCCTTCCGAGTGGGTACCGGCTCTGCTGGACGTGATCACTGGAACCCAGAGCCGTTTGGCTGGGACAAGGGCTGCGCCCGGCCCGGCCTGGCCACCTGCACCTGCGCCTCAGCCGCTGCATCCGGCCCGGCCTGGCCGCCTGCACCTGCGCCTCAGCTGCTGCGTCCCGTCCCGTCCCGGCCTGGCCACCTGCACCTGCGCCTCAGCCGCTGCGTCCGGCCCGGCCTGGCCACCTGCACCTGCGCCTCAGCCGCTGCGTCCCTGGCCACCTGCACCTGCACCTCAGCCGCTGCGTCCCTGGCCACCTGCACCTGCGCCTCAGCCGCTGCGTCCGGCCCGGCCTGGCCACCTGCACCTGCGCCTCAGCCGCTGCGTCCCTGGCCACCTGCACCTGCGCCTCAGCCGCTGCGTCCGGCTTGGCCTGGCCACCTGCACCTGCACCTGCGCCTCAGCCGCTGCGCCCGGCCCGGCCCGGCCTGGCCACCTGCACCTGCGCCTCAGCCGCTGCGTCCGGCTTGGCCTGGCCACCTGCACCTGCACCTGCGCCTCAGCCGCTGCGCCCGGCCCGGCCCGGCCTGGCCACCTGCACCTGCGCCTCAGCCCCTGCGCCCGGCCCGGCCCGGCCACCTGCACCTGCGCCTCAGCCGCTGTGTCCCGGCCCGGCCCGGCCACCTGCACCTGCGCCTCAGCCGCTGCGTCCCGGCCCGGCCTGGCCTGGCCACCTGCACCTGCGCCTCAGCCTCTGCATCCCGGCCCGGCCTGGCCACCTGCACCTGCGCCTCAGCTGCTGCGTCCCGGCCCGGCCTGGCCACCTGCACCTGCGCCTCAGCTGCTGCGTCCCGGCCCGGCCCGGCCACCTGCACCTGCGCCTCAGCCGCTGCGTCTGGCCTGGCCCGGCCTGACCACCTGCACCTGCGCCTCAGTCGCTGCATCCCGGCCTGGCCACCTGCACCTGCACCTCAGCCGCTGCGTCCGGCCCGGCCTGGCCACCTGCACCTGCGCCTCAGCCTCTGTGTCTGGCCCGGCCTGGCCACCTGCACCTGCGCCTCAGCCGCTGCGTCCGGCTTGGCCCGGCCACCTGCACCTGCGCCTCAGCTGCTGCATCCCGGCCTGGCCACCTGCACCTGCGCCTCAGCCGCTGCGTCCGGCCTGGCCTGGCCACCTGCACCTGCGCCTCAGCCTCTGCGTCCGGCTTGGCCTGGCCACCTGCACCTGCGCCTCAGCCGCTGCGGCTGGCTCGGTCGCCCAGCCAGCTCAGCGTCCAGCTTCCTGTGTTAGTCGGAGAGAAGAGGCTCAAGGAGGCTCCTGCCCAGCCGGCTTTGAGTGGCCGAGCTTGGAACTCAGCCTCCTGAGTAGCTGGGAGGACAGGCCACCAGCCCCCGGGGGCGTCCCCTCCCACACCCACAACCTGGGAAGACAGGCCACCAGCCCCCGGGGGCGTCCCCTCCTATACCAACAACCTGGGAGGACAGGCCACCAGCGCCCCGGGGGCGTCCCCTCCCACACCCACAACCTGGGAGGACAGGCCACCAGCGCCCCTGGGATGTCCCCTCCTACACCAACAGCCTTCAGCCGTTGTAAGACACAGTAGGAAGCAGAAAATCACTGCTAGACAAAAAGACCACTGATGGGTCTCACTTTATTTAAAAATAATTAGCTAAGTTAATTTCCTGGACTGACCCTTATGTTCCAGTATGTTTCCACATGGGGCAGCTGGGTGGGTTTTTATGTTTGCAATCTCCGTGTCTTTTTTATATGTACACACACCACATTTTCTGTATTCTACTCGTTCTTGGGCACCTTTTACTTTAGCTGATTCCATAGTGTGGCAAAAATGTAAGAGAACCTGGGTCATGAGCAGTGCACTAGAGAGAGATGAGTTGGGATTGCTTTCTCCTTAAGTACAGTGGCTGGATCCTGCCGCCCCCGCTTCCTGAGATCGGAAATGGATATCCAGTATGTATCCAGTATATAGTATAGATACAGTATATATGCCCTCGGCATACATTTGAGATCCTATTTGAAAAATAGCAGAAGCAAATAGAGCTGGAGGTTGTTCAAGTGGTAGAGTGCTTTCCTGACAAGCACAATGCCCTGAGTTTAAACCCCAAGTATCCCCTCCACAGACTTCAAAAACAAACAAAAACATAAAATTCTCACGGGCATTATGTATCTCAGCTGATGGCTTTCAGTCAGTCCTGAGTTACCAGCTGTGTTCAACTCCATGTGTGATCTTCTGAATACTCCTTGTCCTTAATTTTATGAGAATTCTGTTTCCCAAAAGGCCTATGGGGCCTAAAACTAAAGTAAAAGCTGATGTGCTTAGTGGCAGCGATAAAGTGGAAATAGGAGATTCACTGAGAAGCAGTGTGTCTTTAGCAGAAACTGGTGGTGGTGTAGGAACAACGGACCACGCGTCCACAGTACGGTACTCGGCTCCTTTCTTCCTGAGTGCGTGGCACACTCTCTCAGGAGCTGCTGTACTGCCGTCCCCCCGTTCGACTGTCGCCAGTGCAGGGACACAGGCCGTGAGGGCAGCAGGCATGAGGTGCAGACTTCATGGGCAAGGTTCTAGAAGACACATTATTTATTTAGTGCTGGTGCCAGGGCTTCAGCTCTTACAGAAGCGGTTTCCGTCACTACAGCGCTCCACCACTTGTGCCACGCCCCCAGCTTAGCCTTTTCACTGATTAATTAGAGATTCAGTTTTCCTGACTTTTCTGCTAGTCTGGTTTTGAATCGCAGTGCCCAGATTTCAGCCTCCTAAGTAGCTAGAAATATAGGCGTGAGACACTGGTTCAGTAGCCATAAGTTGAAAGAAGGGAATAAAAAGGGAAGATTATTTTAATAATCTTTTAAGCCAATATATTTAAGATATTAGGCCAATATATGATAAAAAAAATTATTGATGAAGCTAGTAGCTGGTGGCTCACGCCTGTCATGCTAGCTACTCAGGAGGCTGAGATCTGAGGATCTCGGTTCAAAGCCAGCCTGGGCAGGGAAGTCCGTGAGACTCTTACCTCCAAAAATAAAACTCACCAGAAAACCAGAAGTGGCGTAGTGGCTCAAAGTGATAGAGCGCTCGCCTTGAGCAAGCTCAGGGACAGCGTCCAGGCCCAGAGTTCAAGCTCCACAACCTACAAAGAAATAAAAAAGCCGTTGAGGAAATGGTCACAGTTTACCTTTTTTTTTTTTTTCTCACCAACTCTTCAGCATTCGATGTTTTCCACGCTTCTGGTGCATGCGGTTGGAACCTGCCACAATCACGGCTCCTTTGCTACGGTGGCGGCCTTGGCGCAGGGCCGGAGCAGAGGTCTGGAGAGGATGCCAAGTCCAGCCGGGCAGGGCAGGGCCGAGGAGCCGGCAGGGGGCAGGGCGCTCCCCGCATCGCTGAGCACAGCCGGGGCACAGGCAGCCCTGCCACTGCCCAGTGAGGAGAGGGGTTGTTCCGGAGCCACCGTCCGGAGGGACTTGGTGTCTGTGGTTTGGGGAAATGCTGTCACGGAAACTGCTTTCCCGCCCGTGATGTGCTCTGTGCTCTGGTCTCCTCAGCCTTGGGGACGTGGGAAGGGGGAAGAGCAAAGAATTGCAATTTTAGGAGGACCTTGGCCAATTTTAGGAGGGGTCTGGCACCCTTCCCAGGCCCCACTGGGTGTGGCTATGGGACCCTGCTGTCCCCTGCACTTCAAGAGTGAAATGTTGGGGAATGGGATGGGGGAGAGGTGAGCCGCCCAGGGCTGGCCCTGGGCACTGGGGCTGCTGCCACGTAACCAAGATTTATCCTTGTCTCTTCGCAACGCCCCTCAGGCGGGGGGTTGGCCCCTGGGGGGTTGTGTGTGTGCACTTGGGTGTGTGCGTTGCATGTGTGTGCACACAGTGGGGAACATACAGGGGCAGGTACTGGTGGAGCTGCCCAGTGACTGGCATTGACTTTGTGCCACCTTGCCTGGAGGAATTCTTGGTCCAGCCCAGTTCTAGAAATGGCTCCTTCTCCCTGCAGAGGGCAGTGCTGGGAAGTGCTAGGGGCTCCCTGGGGATCCGCTCCTCGGAGGTTGAGTGGCCAGCACTGGGCTGCATTTGGAGGGATGGCCCTGGTCTGAGTGAGGGCGGTGGGCAGGGAGGACTCGGGGCGGGCGACGGCACCGGCCTGCTCTATCTGCTTTCCTCCAGCCCAGGGGCAGGGCCAGGATGGGCAAGGACGGGGCCTGGACCGCAGGCATCGTCCAGTCATTGTGCCGCCGGCACCGTTGTACACAGCTCTGCTCAGGCCAGGCAGGTCAGGCAAAATGAGGCCGGGAGCAGCAGCCAGGCACCCGGGGAGCCGCCTGCATTCGTGAGTCGTCTCTTGAAAGCATGCAGGCACTGCTGCTCTGCGATGAGCTGCGAAATGTGGTAAAAAGGAACAAGGAAAGAAAGAGGTGCCCTGTCTCCCCAACACCACTGGTGTGGCCAGCTGGTCCGAGTTAGAGACATCCCCGCTGGGTGCGACCGCGCGGGCTCTACGAGAATGACTCTCTGGGCCCAGAAAGGGTTTGCAAGGAAAGGACAACTTGGGGTGCCCAGCTATCTTGAAGGGAGGGTCTGGCCGAACTTGTCTTGTGAAAGGAGGCTCAGACAGAAACCCTCTTCACTAAGGAGCCCAGCCTTGACACCTCTGGGCTCCATAGATAGAGCAGCCTCACGGCAAGAAAGACAGGTGCTCCAGCTGTCAGACAGAGGGGAATCGGAGCCAGACCCCACCTCGTTTCTCGCCGTAAACCTCCTTGATGTTTGTCAGAGCACCTGCAGGGCTGGGGTCAGGTGTCCTGATCGGGGCTGGGGACATTCCTCCTGGGCTTTGTGTATTAAAAGACTTTCTCGTGTCCTAACGTTCCTTTTTGTGGAAACATCACAAACTCAGTACCTAAAAGGAAGGGCGGCTCAAGAACTCAGAACCCAGGGGACAAGGTGTCTCAAGAACTACCCCCTCCACCCTGGAGCCCAAGGACTCTGTTAAGCCTACATCAATGCTGGCACAGTTCCGTGGTATAAGTGGCAGGTTACCGGAAGTGGCGCTATAGCTCAAGTGGTAGAGCGCTCGCCTTGAGCTGAAGAGCCAAGGGACAGTGCCCAGGCCCAGAGTTCAAGCCCCACGACCGACCAAAAAAAAAAAAAAAAAAAAAGTGGCAGGTTACGTCTTCAGAGAGAGAAAGAGATACAAATGTGAACCCTTCCATGTCCTCTGCCTCCAGCAAGCTGAGGATGCCAGGCTGCCCCGCTGGTCCCCACCCTGCTTCATGCAGCCATTGATGCTCACAGCAGGGTCCTGACGGTGTGACTGCCTGGGGACGGGGCACTGCTGAGAGTGCCCAGCCTGTCCGGGGGCAGCCCATCCTCACCCAGCCTGTCCGGGGGCAGCCCATCCTCACCCACCCCTGGCTGAGAGGGTGGATGGGCAGCAGTGGCCACCCCAGCTGGAGCCCTCCTTTCCGGTGTCAGGCTGGTCCCAGCGCTGCCCCATGCCCTCTGCCCCCAGACGCCCTAACGGGATGCACAGGACCTTGACGCAGAGCCCCAGCCCAGGGTGTCTGGGGCCCAGGCCTACGGGCCTCTCAGGGAGAAACCCTTTTGACCCAGACAGTACTGTTTCCCAGGAGCTCTGTGGAGCCGCGGCCTGGGGCTCTGGGCTTCCTGGGACTGGAGGAGCCATGGCCCACAGAGGGACGGCAGCAGAACCAATTCCCACCAGACTTCTTTTTGGAAGCAGCTGCGACTGTGTTTTCCCCCTGTTACCCGCCCACTCCCATCCCCGCAGCCCCTCGAGTTATTCCAAGGCTAGCCCAATCGGCAGTGGGTCTCAGACTGCCCCCTGCCCTGGCCTGTTCTTGAGCTGCCTGCAGCTCTGGCCTGGCGCCCCGACGACCTCTAAGGCCTGTGCTGTGAGGGCGCCGTGGCTGGGGTCCCAGCAGGCCGGCTCTCAGCAGGCAGACCCAGGGCAGCACCTGACCCTCCGACCCTCACTGACCTCCGACCCTCACTGACCTCCGACCCTCACTGACTGGTCGCCGTGGCTCTCCACACCATGATTCCACGGGGGTGTGGTTGTGGGCACCTCTGCCTGCTCTCCAAGTCCAGCTGGACGTGTGTTCATGAATTACCGAGGCCTTCCCCTCTTTAGTCTCCGGCTTCTCCCCGGTGTGCAGTTCCTTGCGTCCCGAAGCTCTGTGAAGGTTTTTACCGTTACCAGAGATTCCTGGGGTGCTCGGGTTGCTAGGTGTGTGTGTGTGGGGAAGTATCGTGGCTTCAGCCAGGGCAGGACTGGCTCCTGACAGGAGCAGGCCTAAGAGGAAGGAGACGAGGAAGCTCTTAGTAGGAAAGGCACGCCTGCAGACTCAGGACTGGCGTGTGAGCAGAACTCCAGCCTTTGCCTCCAGCCTGGATTCTGGCAAATACGTCTAGGCCGGGAGTTTCGCCACCAGAAATGAACCAATCAAGCGATATTCAGCATTAATGCCCAGCTTGGATGCGAGTACAGCCGGTGTCTCCTTACCTGACTCCCTCCACGGGGACAGACGGTGCTGGTGGAGGACAGTGCCGAGGTTTGGGGAGCAGCGTCCACTGCTTCCGCCGCAGCCAGCCGCCATGTTCTGTGGCTAAGCCTTTCCCTAGCAGCTTTGTTTCCTTTTCCTGAGTTGGTGATGTGAGAGTTGACTGTGTGTGAGACATGTGGAGTTACACCCTGAAGAACAAATTACTCCAGGATGGGAAGGGAGGGAGGCCGTGCAGGGTCTCCTGAAATCCAACTAGACTTGCCTTGAGTTACTGCCCCTCCCTGCCTGCGACAGGGTCCCCAGGGCTTGGCCCAGGCCTGGGGCTCCGGGGCCAGGCCCACAGCCCCACCCCCTCCTCACCGTCCACTTCAGAGCTGCAGTCGGGCCTCACACAACCTCCACTCTCCAACACCCAGCCGGAGCCTCGCGCCCCGCGGCTGGCTGCGGGGACCCCTCTGCTGACACCCGCCGCTCGCTGCCGGGACCCCTCTGCTGACACCCGCGGCTCGCTGCCGGGACCCCTCTGCTGACACCCGCGGCTGGCTGCGGGGACCCCTCTGCTGACACCCGCGGCTGGCTGCGGGGACCCCTCTGCTGATACCCGCCGCTCGCTGCCGGGACCCCTCTGCTGACACCCGCGGCTGGCTGCGGGGACCCCTCTGCTGACACCCGCCGCTCGCTGCCGGGACCCCTCTGCTGACACCCGCGGCTGGCTGCGGGGACCCCTCTGCTGACACCCGCCGCTCGCTGCGGGGACCCCTCTGCTGACACCCGCGGCTGGCTGCGGGGACCCCTCTGCTGACACCCGCGGCTGGCTGCGGGGACCCCTCTGCTGACACCCGCGGCTGGCTGCGGGGACCCCTCTGCTGACACCCGCCGCTCGCTGCCGGGACCCCTCTGCTGACACCTGCCGCTGGCTGCGGGGACCCCTCTGCTGACACCCGCGGCTGGCTGCGGGGACCCCTCTGCTGACACCCGCGGCTGGCTGCGGGGACCCCTCTGCTGACACCCGCCGCTGGCTGCGGGGACCCCTCTGCTGACACCCGCGGCTGGCTGCGGGGACCCCACTGCTGACACCCGCGGCTGGCTGCGGGGACCCCACTGCTGACACCCGCGGCTGGCTGCGGGGACCCCTCTGCTGACACCCGCGGCTGGCTGCGGGGACCCCACTGCTGACACCCGCGGCTGGCTGCGGGGACCCCTCTGCTGACACCCGCGGCTGGCTGCGGGGACCCCTCTGCTGACACCCGCGGCTGGCTGCGGGGACCCCTCTGCTGACACCCGCGCTCTTCCCTGCTGCTGGGGTCTGTGCACGCTCCCCTCCCCCCCCCCCGCGCGTGTCCTGCTGGCAGAGGGGGGACCTGTGCCCCTCCCCGTGGCACCTTCCAGGCCATGCGGGGGGGGGGGGGGGGCTCTGGTGCTCACTGGTGGCAAAGGGGGCCATGATAGGAGAGGGGATGAGCTCAGGTTGGAGGGCAGCGACTTTGGTACCCAGAACAAACAGACGTTTCCACACCCTGGAGACACGGAGCTGTTGACAAGGAGCCCTGCAGCAGAATTGCTTTCAGGAACTCCAGAGCCCACCCTCTAAGGCGGAGAAGGCGCCGGCGCTGCTGTCAGATCCACCACTCAGGCTCCTCCAGCACATTTGCCGTCTCAAGCTTGTTTCTATGACCAGCGCAGCAGCGGCCCAGCGCAGCTGACTTCGGATCATTTCAGTGTGTGGGAGGAGGTCAAGGCCAAGGTCAACCACAGAGACACGGCCCTTCCCTCACGCTGTGGACTCTGGAAAGCGAGAGTCCCAGGGCAGTCCCTGTCTCCACACCGGCATTGGGGCCTTCAGCCCTCCTCAGCGCAGGGTCGGGGTGGCGCCAGCTCTGGTTGCTCAACCAGAGGGGCACACGCTGTTCAGCCACCTTCCAGGGCACGTGGAATCACCCCAAGTAGAGGCCCAGGCAGGACGCACAGAAGACAGCCAGGAAGACAACGTCATGAGCAGACCCACCGGGATTCCAGAAACATCCCAGATGTGAACGTCAGGTCCTGCCCAGAGTTGCGGTAGGCACTCTGAGAAGTGTGACCTGAGCCGCTGCTCTGCTCCGGGTGAGGAGCCTGAAGCTCTTCCTGTTGGGCACCCGGTCTTAACGGGGCCCTTGAAGGCTGGGCTCAGCGAAGGCTGTCTGTCTCTCTGTGCCCTCTGACATTAGCCAGTGTGTAAAATACCGGGGCGTGGCCATCTGGTGTTGAACCCCCCCAGCCCGGTTGGGGCAGGCCCCCAGCCCTCCACCTGGGACCTCGGGGAATACCGGGAGCCCCCAGCCCTGGGCAGCTTCCAGATGGTGCTGATGGTGGTGCTCTGGACTTCTTGGGCCCATGGGATCTTATCTAAGCCTCAGAGAATTCCTCCAGCCCCCGCCCTGTGTTGGGTTTGTCTGTGTGGAAATCCTGCCTTCCCCACACCACCTCTCAGTCCCCCCCACCCCAGCCTGAGCCTCTATCCCACACAGACCCTGTCCCACACGGAATCTCCCGCCACCGGCAGTACTGATGTGCAGAGAAGGAAAGCTCCCCAACCAACACACAGGCCAGTAGCCCCAAGGTTGTGCCACACAGTCAGTCTTTACAAGGACCCTCTCTGTCCCCATCCAAGGCTTTATTTCTGATTGATTATCAACCACAGTTCCAGAAATGTAGGTCCAGGCTAGCTGACAGATAGGGCCCAGAAATGTCTATTGCTAACCAGGTTCACCTGAGCTTGTGCAGGGGGGTGGGGTGGGGGGAAGGTGGGGGGGCGGGGGGGGGCGGGGAGGGGCTCTGCAGGAAACAGGAAGCCTGTGCTCACCACACGGTGTGGGGCACCCAGGATCCACCCCCAGGCGACATTGTCTGGTGCCCAGGAACCAAGGGAGCTGAGTGGGTCTCAGAGAGCACAGGCCTGCAGAGGGTGGGCGGCCAGGCTGAGCGGCTCTGTGGAGCTCAGGCCAGATGGCTTAGGGACATTGCCATATCAGAACCAAAAGCCAGGAGGTAAGAATAAACACTGTAGTCATATGTAACCTGAAGTTTCTCATTTCCCATTTGGTTATAACCAAGCAGCTAGACATGTTTTTAAACGTACTATCATGGTTTGCCCAAAGCTGTGGGGAAGCATGACTTGGGCAAATACTTCAAGGAAAACACCTGGAAAAACTCATCTTTGAACTAACAGGACCTTGTTAAAACAAGGAAAATAAGATCTCTTAACAGTGGGCTTTTCTACTCTAAAGAAGTGTCTCCTAAATGAAGGCACCGGGCTGCTTCTCAAGCCTATACCATCTGTGTCAATTAAGGAGACCGAATCAAACGCATCATTTCCAAGAGCACGATGAGCCCAGGGAGTGCTGTCTGTCCCAGCAGAGCGCGGACGTGCCAGGCGGCTAAGGGAAGATGCCTGAGCAGAGATGAGGACAGCTGGCCTGCGCTGAGCCTTGAGCGTCGGCTCCCGGGAAGAGGGCGTGTGGCCCTGGGCCTCCGCTGAAGCCTGTTGGCATGTGCTGTGGCCTGCTTGTTTCTTGTTTCTTTTTGGGTCACTCCTGGGCTTGAACTCAGGGCTTGTGTGCTCAAGGCAAGCTCTCTACCACTGGAGCCACAGGGCCACTTCTGGCTTTCTGGTGGTTAACTGGAGATAAGAGTCTCAAGCCTTTCCTGCCGGGCTGGCTTTGAACTCTGATCCTCCAATCTCAGTCTCCTGAGTAGCCAGGGTGACAGGTGTGAGCCACTGGCACCTGGCTGCTTTTCTGTTTTGCTAAATAAAATTTTGATAAACTTCCCACTTAAATAGACTAATTCTTTTTTTTTTTATTGTGAAAATACTGTACAGAGGGGTTACAATTACATGGGCAAGATAATGAGTACATTTCTTTTTTTTTTTAATTTTATTTTATTTGTGAACATACTGTACAGAGGAGTTACAATTACGTGGGCTGGATAATGCGTACATTTCTTACCAAGCATTGCAGCCTCCTCCTTTGTTTACCCTTCACATCCCTTCCCAGCCTCCCCCCTAGACTAATTCTTAAATTCTGTTCTGTGATGATGAAAAACACCCAAATGCTAGCAACAAATAAAACCTCAGGAACATAGCAACGTAGCATGCAAGTCACAAGCTTTGTACCCTGGGTTGAAATCCATGCTCTCTGGGCTGAGAGGCATTTGGGGCAGGGTCTCTGCAGGGGCCAGCTCCAGGAGAAGGAGGAGGCGGAGGACATGGCCCCTTCACCACAGCCTGGGGCAGAGCAAGGGCCGCCAGCAGGCCGAGGTTGCTGGGCCCATAGCTTCTGCTCCAAGGCCCTGCCTGGGAAGGATGATTGCAACAGCCAGCTAGAACAAGCTTAAGAAATAGAGGCCAGATTATGCAATCTTGTGCCAGATATGGAGCAATCCTTCCTTCCGTCAACTTTCCCCATCAACCTGGATTGCCTCATTCAGGACTATTCAACCAACCCAAATCATAAGGTCCTAAAAGTGGCATCATACACTGTTTAGAATGCTCTTCTCTGTCCCTGCAAGAGACTTTGTTTACTTTGACTGATCATCCATCACACTTCTAGAAATGCCAGTCGAGATAAACCAAGAAAAGGTAGAACATGATCCAAAAGTAGCCATGATCATATTAACTGTAAACGCATGGAGCACTCACTCCCCTTAAAAGTCTAAGGCCACTTACACTAAAGAAGAACCGAAACACACAGACAAAGCCACAGGGACAATTGCATAAGAACAACACTAAAAGTGAAACAGTAAAATCTGTCTGCCTCTCTCAAGCATGCTGTTTGTCATAATTATGCCACATAAGGATATATTTTATATGAAAAATAAAGGGGTCCATATAATATCATGGGGTGTGTTTTAGGGTTACAGCTGTGCATTGGCTCCCTTTAAGTTCAAGGTTTTGACATCATCGCAGCACGTTCTCTGATCAGAGTGGGAAGGAGGGTGTCAGACGCAGGAGGTCAGATCCGTAGGGACAGGCAGGTGTGCAGCAATACGGCGATACAGGCTGGGCAATGCAGCGGTGAGGAGCAGGCTTCTGATAGAGCTGCATGAACAGCGGGTTCGTAGAATTAACACCCTGAGAAAATAAAGCCAAGCTGGAACCACCTTCCCAATACAAGGTGGACTTGAATAAACCGGAATTGCCTGGTTTAATCTGTAGGCGAGGCACAGAAAGGCATATAAATCCTTGTGCTTGTCAGTGTCATGTTATAACAAATATTGGAATCGGTTGCCTTGGTGTTTGGTTCTGGAGTTTCCTGGCAGGGGTCTGGTGGCTCCATTCCTGCAGGGCCTGGGAGGGACACCTGGCAGAGCCTTCACAGCTGAGAGGCAGGAAGAGGAGGAGAGGCTGGGCTCCCAGTGACCGGCGAGGTGAAGGTCCTGCGGAGCTCAGGCCAGGCCGGCGGTAAGCGAAGGACATCCTGTCTGCTGGAAGGTGCCAGCGAGCGGAGGCCTCTCACGGGGTGGCCCTGAGAGGACGATTGTTACTTGCTTCGTCTGGGCTCTGAGCCTCAGTTTGCTGTCAGGTGTCCGGCACAATTACTTCTCTCTAACAGCGGACCAGGCTGAACTGAGGCCTGAACTCTGGGCACTGTGCCTGGCCTTTTTTTTGCTCAAAGATCGCACTCTATCACTTGAGCCGCAGCTCTGCTTCCAACATTCTGGTAGTTAATTGGAGATGACTTTCCTGCCTGGGCTGGCTTTGAACCACGATCCTTAGATCTCAGCCTCCTGAGTTTCTAGGATTACAGGCGTGAGCCACCAGTGTCCAGCTTTATTTACACAATTTTTATATCCTGATGGAGATACTAAGTTAGTTTATAATAATGCTGAATAAGTGAAGGGAACAGAATCAGCTTCCTGATCCCACCATTGTGTAATGATTACACACGTGAGCCGACCAGACTTGCAGAGTGGAGCTTCCTTCAGGCAGCAATGAATCCATCAGTGCAGAAGCCTTCCGGAACAGTCTGCTCCCTCCACCCAGGGCTGCTGCCCAGTGAGAATCCCACCCAGTTGCAGCCCTTCGGACTCTGGCTCCTGAGGAGTCTGAGAAGGACATTCGAAGGTCACAGGTTCCTGAGCGCCAGCCAAACCCTGCATCACCTCCTCTGCCCACACCTCACCATCAAGAGCACACTGCCCCCACGGGGGTAGAGAAATTACTAATTTATTAATTTTTATGTTTGTCAGTCGTGGGTCTTGAACCCTGGGCCTGGGCGCTGTCCCTCAACTCTTCAGCTCAAAGCTGGCGCTCTACCATTTGAGCCACAGCACCACTTCTGGCCTTTTCTGTGTATGTGGTGCTGAGGAATAGAACCCAGGGCCTCATGCATGCGAGGCAAGTGCTCTACCACCTCTCCAGCCCTGGCAAGTCTTATGCTAAAAGGAACTCTGTGGGAAAACTCAAAATAAGAGGGAGAGAAGGCTCTTCAAGGAAATTTCAACCTCTGACACTGAGAACACAGCCCCCTGGCCGTCACAAGCATGGAGCAGCTGGGCTCCAGTGGCTCACCCCTGTAACTCTAGCTATGTAGGAGGCTGCAGTCAAGCCCCAGTACCAGCACACATACACAAAGAGAGTGCTCAAAAGAACAAACCACGGTCACAGCAGTGTTCTGTAACAAATATGAAGAGAAGACATTCCCGCCTGGCCTCTGGTTGCGGCTGTGAGCCAGAGTGGCCAGTGGGTCAGACAGGGTCAGGGCTGTGAGCCAGAGTGGCCAGTGGGTCAGACAGGGTCAGGGCTGTGAGCCGGAGAGGCCAGTGGGTCAGACAGGGTCAGGGCTGTGAGCCAGAGTGGCCAGTGGGTCAGACAGGGTCAGGGCTGTGAGCCAGAGTGGCCAGTGGGTCAGACAGGGTCAGGGCTGTGAGCCACAGTGGCCAGTGGGTCAGACAGGGTCAGGGCTGTGAGCCAGAGAGGCCAGTGGGTCAGACAGGGTCAGGGCTGTGAGCCGGGGTAGCCGGCGGGTCAGACAGGGTCAGGGCTGTTAAAGCTCCTCATGTCTGGTAGGTGTAACAAGACTGTGTGGAAGATGCCGCTGACACATCTGCAAAAACTACGTGTGTTCGATGAGCCGAGTATTTTGGGGGCTGCCAGAAGTTCAAACTCCAGGTGAAAGGCTGCCTGCTGCTGTCTTTTCCTGCTGGGTGGCCTGAGCATTGTGCTGCCCTAAATAGTGCATTTCTTCCAAAATGGAAATGGGATCTTTGTGTAGATATCTGCTAGCCCATTTCTTCTTCTTCTATATTTATCTATCTCTATCTCTCTCTATATATTTTCTAGAAGTTGATATTAAACACTAATCTAGTTGTCCTTTTCATTTGAGCTACAAATTATAAATTACGTGCTAATGATTCTTAAAAATTAAATCATATAAACTGATTTAAACAAATTTATATTAAAACAGAAGTTATCCACTCTCAAAGCCCAAGGTGTTGCAACCACATCACTACACTTACTGTCATTTGTGCAGTGGGTTTCTCTTGCTATTTAATCTCTTGGGTGACTAAAGCCCATCTTTGCAAACTCCACCCTCACATCAGTGAGCTTGAATGGACTTCCCTGTTGCAACGTACAGCCCTGTGATTTGTCTTAAGTTCACCAATGTGCGTACAGGAAGCAGAACTATCAGAAGCCACTGAGCCAAGGGAGGGCCGTCCTAGCCCAGCATCCATCCTGTTCTCGCCTGCCCGTCGCCACGCACACTTGTGCACTCTTCTTCCTCTCGACACAGCGCGCTTCGCACAGCCAGGAGATGCAGAAGGGTCAGAAAGAGCTCTCGGAGCTGGGCGTCCCCCCCAGCTCTGCCCCCACGGTGACTACAGCCACCGTGATCAAGATGCCCCACGATGTCTCCACGCCCGATCACGTGGTCTGGTCCTTCTTCAACACGCTCTTCATGAACACCTGCTGCCTGGGCTTCATCGCCTACATCTACTCTGTGAAGGTATGTGTGGTGCTCGGTGTGGGAAAGAGCAGTGGTGCAAAGAGCACCAGGGGCCAAGAAGTACCACGTGCTGGGCACCGCTTGCGGTGTGTGTGGCTGAGTGTGTGTGTGTGCGTGTGCACGCGCGCGCGTGCGTGCTGACTCTTCACAGGCAGGAACAGGATGAGGCTGTCTACGGACCCTTAGGCTCAATGTTGGTGCCTGCTTTCAGCCTAGACAAATTCTCCATGAAGCCCAGTTCAGTCTGCAGATAGTGGCACTGGGCTGTGTGGGCTCACGGGCTTGGCCTTTGGGTGTGTGGGCAGCTGGCACTGGGGTCTCTAGGACAGCTGGGTGCGTGGAGGGGGTGCCGGACGGAGGGATGGAGCTGCAGTGGCAGGAGCGCTGGGCGCCTGGCTTCCGCCTGCCGCTCTAGGGGTCGTAACCATCCACTCTCTTCCAGTCTAGAGACAGGAAGATGGTGGGCGATACAGTGGGGGCCCAGGCCTACGCCTCTACTGCCAGAATCCTGAACATCTGCGCCCTCATCATCAACATCATCGCCGCTCTCATCGTCATCATTACGTTGGCCGTTAACATTGGAGCAGTCCTGAGAGGAATGGGCGTCTAGTCCATCCCCGCCCTTTCCTCTCCTTGGCCGGCCCCTCACCTAGCCCCCCATCTGCCACCCCCCACGGCCGCTGCCATGTCCGCTTGCACCCCACCTGCGGGGGGAGGGCGGTGTTTCAATAAAGCACACGTTTCTGAGTTGGTGTGACTTCTCTGGGGCGCCTGTGTGAGGGGGCAGCATCCGGCCACGGAGGCCGCCGCTGACCAGGGTTCTCTCCGGTGCTTTGCGGCTCTGAGCGGAGGTTCTGTGGCTGCCCTCCTGCCCCCTGCCCTCAGGTACCCTCAAGGGCTCAGAGGACCGCACCTCCAGGAGCCACCAGCCTGGGGTGGGCACACTCAGCACCATCCTGCCTAGAGTGGTGAAATCTCACTCCTTGCTTCTCCTGTGCCCAGGCAGAGCTGGATTCCTGGGGCTCTGCAGGCCTGGCCTGTGCATCTGGGGTCTCCCTGGATTCCTGGGACTCTGCAGGCCTCGTCTGTGGATCTGGGGTCTCCGTGGATTCCTGGGGCTCTGCAGGCCTGGCCTTGGATCTGGGGTCTCCCTGGATTCCTGGGACTCTGCAGGCCTCGTCTGTGGATCTGGGGTCTCCGTGGATTCCTGGGGCTCTGCAGGCCTGGCCTTGGATCTGGGGTCTCCCTGGATTCCTGGGACTCTGCAGGCCTGGCCTGTGCATCTGGGGTCTCCCTGGATTCCTGGGACTCTGCAGGCCTCGTCTGTGGATCTGGGGTCTCCGTGGATTCCTGGGGCTCTGCAGGCCTGGCCTGTGCATCTGGGGTCTCCGTGGATTCCTGGGGCTCTGCAGGCCTGGCCTTGGATCTGGGGTCTCCCTGGATTCCTGGGGCTCTGCAGGCCTGGCCTGTGGATCTGGGGTCTCGTGGATTCCTGGGGCTCTGCAGGCCTTGTCTGTGCATCTGGGGTCTCGTGGATTCCTGGGGCTCTGCAGGCCTGGCCTTGGATCTGGGGTCTCTGTGGATTCCTGGGGCTCTGCAGGCCTTGCCTGTGCATCTGGGGTTTCAAGGATGGACCCCGAGCTCCAGGTGGTGCCGCCTTCCACGCCGGCAATGTCTGATGCGTGTCGGGGGCCTGGGGTGGGCAGGCCCTGTGTGCAGTGGTGGCAGGGAGTCCCTGGCTCTGTGGCCGGACTGCAGCAGACTCTCGATGACATATGCCGGGTGCAGCTGAGGATTGCCGGCTGACGACTACCCCTGGGCTGGGGTCCTGGCACAGACCCCCCTTCCCCCCTGCACTGCGCCCGCCTCTCTCCTGTTGTGCCCAGATAAGGGTCCCTGAAGACCACCAAGTTGCCAATTCCAATGCAACCGTCACCGATGCAGTGGCTCAGAGCTGAGAGCCCTGACTTCCAGTTTAGCAGGGTTTTTACTGTGGTTACTGCAAGGGTAGAGGATTTCCAACTTAGCAGTTACCTGATTAGTTAACATTTCGTGAGTGAATCTTGTAAAATCTCATTGGCGAAAATGTACAGACTAAGCCGTTAAGCAGCAAAATATGTTAACCATGCTATCTAAGACACATCTGGAGCTTTACTCTCCTGCTGTTACTGGTTGACTGCTGCTCGGGAGTTACTGGTCAATGTGGTTGCAGTCATGTGGTTTTTCCAGGAACCTGAGCTCATATGGCAGTAAAAAGTCTTTTTACAAAATGGTCTTAATATCCAGTATGGTTGCACTTTGGCCAGGCCAGGCTTCTCAAGACCAGGCCTGCAAGACCCTGGCTGTGTGAGTCAGGACCCCAAACCTTCCCGCCAGCCTGTCTCTGGCAGAGCAAATACACCCAGGTTGGGAGTACAGCCATCAGGACAGCAACAAGAGTCTTTCCACTCAACACCCGGTATGAACCACTCTGTCCTACCCCTGTCTGAAGCCACTCTGAGGTCGGATGACACCACATGTTCAGATTCTTGAAATCTGCAAGCATCCTGAGTAGGGAGACCGAGTCTGGCCCACACCATATTGGCCACTTGGTATATAGTAGGGTCTAGTATCCTGTCTTCTTGGTGGGGGAAGGGGAAGTCCCACCTCCCAGGTGATGGGCATGCCTGAATTCCTGGAGGCAGGGCGGGCATCTGGCTGATCTAGCCCTGTCAGTCCAGTGCCCGGGACTGGGAATTTCCTGTGACCCTGCCCCCGGCCCTGGCCCTGTTTAGGCCCAGCCCAGCCCAGACATCGTGATGCCATGACCCGTGTCTCTGTGTTCCTGTCCTGTCTCCTGGCTGCTGGTCACCATGGCATTCCAGTCCAGCTCTGCAGTTGGAGCTGAATTGGTTTGCTGGTATTGTTTTGTTCGTTCTTCTCTCTCTGGCCTTCATGGATCTGTTTCCTAACTGGGTTAAGTTTACTTGCTGCCTATAGGTCTTTGTAGTTGGTCACCTGCAGACAGACCACTAGTGTTCCAAAAAAGACTCCAAATCTGACCTCTCAAAATGTGGCTTCTCTATTTTCTCGTGGCTGGATTTATGACTGATTTAAGCTACAACAATCTCTCTGAGCAAATTCTGTCTGTACAGTTTTGAAAATACATGCCTGTAGCCCCCACACACAATAGCGATCGGGAATTCTCCATCCCTAGCCAGTCACTCAAATGGCAGTTTTTCTTTCTTTTCTTTTCTTTTCTTTTCTTTTCTTTTTGGTTGGTCGTGGAACTTGAACGCTGGGCCTGGGCGCTGTCCCTCAGCTCTTCAGCTCAAGGCAAGAGCTCTCTACTCCTTGAGCTACAGTGTCACCTCCGGTTTTTGAGTGGTTTATTGGAGATAAGAGTCTCATGGACTTTCCTGCCTGGGCTGGCTTTGAACTGTGATCCTCAGATATCAGCCTCCCGAGTAGCTAGGATTATAGGTGTGAGTCACTGGCGCCCGGCCAGTTTTTCTTAATACAAGAATTACAAGCCCACCAGCATGATGCCAAGAATCCAGATTTAACAAAATTAAGGAATTTCAGTACCCTTTTGTTTTTTCCAAATATGCATCTAATTGAAAAATAGCACTGAAACCAAATTATATCACAAATTAACTTTTTTTTAACCTTCCTTCAAAGCTTTCCCAGTAGGGGCAGTTTTAGGATTACTAACCCTATCACCCACATTACTATCAGGTTTCCAATGTCCAGAAAAGAGACAGAGTGAAGCCAGGCCTCCTGCCCATCCTATAGGGCATCATCCATCCGATTCCTTAGGGTTGGGTGCTGCACCTTGGTGCCAGCTGACCACCCTCCCCACGAATGGACCTCTGTGTGGGCCTCGCCTACCATGTGTGGGCTGGCTAAGATGCACTTTTGCCAGGTCAACCTTCACCCCTTGAAGACAGGCCCACTGGCTCATCCTGTTTTCCATGTCCCCTTTTTTTTTTTTCTTGATTCTGACTGAGATAAAATCCAAAACAGTTCTAGACAAACAAAATGACAATGTCTTTTACAGTGATAAACAAACCTTCATACTCAAATATCTGATACTTATCCCCAAATTTTAACAGTGGAGGGAAATAAATCCTAGTCTTCAAGATATTTAAATTTTGCTAAGCCAGATAGCTCTTGATAACAGTGTTAACAGATACATGCATACCAGATTTTCTTGAACATGTTCACACACACATTTTTGCACAAAAATCTTATAGCGCACAAAATGAATATGGGCTGTACATTTTCTGGAATTTCAGTGGCAAGGGATTTTTTTTTTTTTTTTTGCCAAGAACAAGTAGAATCTCTTACAGATGACCAAGATTTAAAACAAAACTTTGCTAACAAATTACCAAATCACCTTAGCATCCCCCAGCCCCATTTTTCCAGGGCTTGCTTGTGTTAGCAAGGTATGTTAGCATACCAATGGACCTTTGAATATCTTCAGATGGAGGAAGGGAGGGGTTACCTGAAGCTCATCTCTTAGCCTACCTGGTTGGCTGACTATTTTTTTTTAAAATACAATTTTAAACAAGAGCACTGTACAATTCCAATTCTAAGAACCAGGACTGAGGCCTCCCATACTCTACCTCCAACATCCAACTGTGATACTGAGCAGGCTGCAGCTTTAGCCAGATGCTAAATGGCTAAATGAAGAGCCAAGACACAGAAAGCAAGAATCCGTATTACCAAGACAGACAAAACCGAAGGCTGAGTTGGGGCCTAGTGGGCCCTCGGCTCAGGCCTAACCAGAACTCTCTACAGCGTAGTATGAGAGTGGGTCCTTCCTACTCAACAAACCAGCACCCCACCTCATCAGCATGGGGGCGGGGACAGAGGGTGGGTCTTGAGCATGTACGCTTCCCTTACCTCTCCATTTTCAGATAGATCAATCCCCAGAATACAGAAAAACATACTAACAGACAACAGACAGACACTTACTCTGGAGGTCTCCTGAGTGACTCCAAACTCCAAAAAGAGTTAGTGGCATGTCTGGTGTCCATGAGCCTGTCTGTTGAAGTGGTGGAAGATCAAGCGGTGTTTGCCCTACAGAGTCTCCTGTACTCCGGCAGCCTGGATCCCTGAGGCCATTTGCCTGTGACTCAAGGAGCCCAGATGCTCTCCTTGGCACTGGGATGACTCAAGGAGCCCAGATGCTCTCCTTGGCACTGGGATCCTGCTGGCCTCCAAATGTCGTAAGGTAACTTGATTGTGAGAAACAGAGAAGCTACATTGGGAGAGGCTGAATTGGGAGTCTTTAGTGGAAAGCTGGAGAATGCAGATAGACGCCTGTCACAAAGGCCTACAGCCCCTCAAATACACTTAACACTGTTAGAAAACTGAGCCATGAGAGCAGGAGAGAAAAGTAAGAGCAGAAAAACAATGCCAACAACCCAGATCCACCCCAGCGGAGAGCTGAAGGGGGACGCCATGCTGACTGAGGAGAGCCAGGAGACACGGAAGCTCGTGAGCATGAAGCATGGCGTCCTGGTGGCTGAGCCGGTTTGGGCCTAACGAGGGGCAGGGGCAGGGGGCAGGGTCACAGGAAACCCGGGAGTCTCCCAAGTTCAAGGCACAGGACTGACAGGTCCAGTAACCTATTGTCCAAGTCCCTCACCTGCCTCCAGGAATTCAGGCACACCGTGGGAATCTAGAAACCGAACTGTGAGGTCTGACAGGGAAAGAGAATGGGAATGCCATTCTCTGACAAGACTCTCAGAATGCTGGAGGTTGCCCTGGAAAGATCAAACAATCCTGGCTTAGCAGAGATTCAGATTTCTACCTGAAATGTGAGCTGTCTGGGAGCCTGATGTCAGATAAAAGCTTGTGAAAACTGCCACTTCCTAAGATAAGGAAGTCAGTTATCACTTGTACACAAAATCAAGTCACATGTGGTGTTTGTATCTGCAGAGACATGGTACCATACTTCCTTCACATACTCCCCTGTACTAAACTCAATAAATACACTTGTTAGCGGGACCTCCAGTATCTGAAGCTGGTGGAACACTTCAGATCCCCTGGTGCCCCCCACACCACAGTCCACAGCCAGTTCCCGTCTCCGATACTACCTGGTCACGGTGGATTACCACACATCCCCACACCCTGGGAGGTGGGGCTTCCCCTTTCTCCACCATAAAGACAAGATGGCACCTGTTAAATCCAATTCCTTATCCACCATGTAGCCAAGATGGTGCTAGTTAGACCCAGCGTCTGTCACAACCCATGCAACTGGGGCTAAGGCATTAACAGATCCCGGACCATGGAACTGAGGTTTGGGGAGCCAGGGGACCGAAGCCGCTGCCAGCTTCAGGCGGCCTGCACCCAGTTTACAGGGCACTTATTGAGTAGGGTAGAGGGGCACACGTGCAGAAAATGAGATCACAGTATCCCTGAAGTCACAGGCAGGGTCACGCGGTATAATCTTATTCAAGTGATAAATAGCTTTTTTATCTTAAGAAGAAAGTGTCAGCAGCAAATGGCTTACAATTCACATAGCTTTTTGTCTATCCCAAAGTTCTCAGAAAGCTTGGTATGAGATTAGCCTATACCCAGGATAGAACTCTGAATTCCCATCCAGCCAGGACTGATCCAACCTTCCCAGGAAACTCTCAGTGTTCTGAGAGTTCCACTTCCCAACCCTTCCCGGTCTCACAGCTTGGCTTTTGGGGGCTCTCACACGCATCCCTTCTTCCCTGGGATGTGCATTGGAGGGTACGTGACCCCCAGCCTCTCCCTCTTCCTGCCTCCCAGTTTGAGGCTGCTCTGCCAGGTACCTGACCTGTGTGCCCACTCACAAACTGAGGATGATCTGGGAGAAGTCCTCAGCGGCTGCCCCCTTGCCATCAGCCTTCTATGTGTGGGGGGTCCCCTGGCCAGGTCAGGGGGCTTTAGTGGGTGGTCTGAGGCCGCCGTGCATGGGCCACGGCTTCTTTTGATGGGGTCTCCCCAGGGAGGGGTGGGGGACACTGGTTTTTGAGGGCGGGCCGCATTGGTCCGCTCACTCCAGGCTGTAATTTGTGTTATATATAGCAGGCGGAGCTGGCCTGCCAGGGAAGGAGGCTGTGAGGCTATAAGCAGGCCTGATGTCTCCCCTGGACTGGGAGTTTGCGTGAGGAAGAGACGGCACTGGAACCCATGGACACAGCATACCCTCGTGAGGACCCCCGGCCCCCAGCTTCCCGCAAGGCTGATGGTGCTGCCGACGTGTCCCTCACGCTGGCAGCGTCCTGTCCCCCACCTCGAGACCATCTGATCTGGTCAGTCTTCAGCACACTCTACCTGAACCTGTGCTGCCTTGGTTTCCTGGCACTTGTGCACTCTGTCAAGGTGGGTGAGGGTCGTGGGGGGCTCCCTGGGGCCACCGGGGAAGGGGACCCTATTGGCATGGCCAGAGACAGGGTTCCTCACAAAACTGGAGGCCACGAGGTTTGTTCATAGAACAGAAAGGCCTGAGCATGAGGAGGTGTGCTTGTTGGGTGTGTGTAATGTCAGAGGGTGGAGTCCGCAGCGTCTGCTCACGGGGCCTTCTTCACACACTGTGACGGCTCACCTGGGCTGCTGGTCCTGAGTGGAGCTGGGGTCCTCTCCCCAGAGGGCTCCCCCCCACAGAGGGCTGGGGTCCTCTCCTCAGAGGGCTCTCCCCCACAGAGGGCTGGGGTCCTCTCCCCGGAGGGCTGGGGTCCTCTCCCCAGAGGGCTCCCCCACACAGAGGGCTGGGGTACTCTCCTCAGAGGGCTCCCCCCCACAGAGGGCTGGGGTCCTCTCCCCAGAGGGCTCCCCCCCACAGAGGGCTGGGGTCCTCTCCTCAGAGGGCTCTCCCCCACAGAGGGCTGGGGTCCTCTCCCCAGAGGGCTCCCCCCCACAGAGGGCTGGGGTCCTCTCCTCAGAGGGCTCCCCCCCACAGAGGGCTGGGGTCCTCTCCCCGGAGGGCTGGGGTCCTCTCCCCAGAGGGCTCCCCCCCACAGAGGGCTGGGGTCCTCTCCCCGGAGGGCTGGGGTCCTCTCCCCGGAGGGCTCCCCCCTACAGAGGGCTGGGGTCCTCTCCCCGGAGGGCTCCCCCCCACAGAGGGCTGGGCCTTATGCTAAGCCGGGATGGCCGTGGGTGACTGCCAGGCCCGAGGCACAGCACCCTGCAGCCTCCATGTGGGCCGGCGGCTGCTCGCCTCAAGGCACCATCCAGGACTTTGTGTGGCTGGAGACAGTGGAAGAGGCGCTCACAGTGCCGTCCAGGCTCTGGGTGCAGTCGGGATCTTTCGTGTGCCGGGGGGTCCTGCCTCCTCAGATGCGGTGGGCGTGTGAACATCTGGTCCCACTGGTGCTCGCAGGCCCGAGACCAGAAGGTGGCGGGGAACCTGGAGGCTGCACAGCGCTACGGCTCCAAAGCCAAATGCTACAACATCCTGGCTGCCATGTGGTCCCTGGTGCCCCCTCTTCTGCTCCTGGGGCTGGTGGTGACCGGCGCCCTACACCTGTCCCAGCTGGCCAAGGACTCTGCAGCCTTCTTCAGCACCAAGTTCGACGATGGAGACTATGACTGACAGGATGAGCCTCTCCTGTCCTACTTGAGGATGCTGACCCCAGGGGCTCAGCACCAGCTCCCTGGACCCTACTATACAGCCTTGATTCCCTCCTCCCTGTGACCACAGGGCCCCCTTGTCCAACCACAGCATCCAATGCCTACCCGTTCAGACCCTGCTCTCCTTCCCCGGTACCTAACTCTGCCCCTTTCTTCCTACTCACCAGGCTTACCCTCTGTTCACCATTAAATATTCCCGGTTCCAGAAGTACCTCGAGTCTCCTTCGTGGCTGCAATGGTGGGGAGGAGGGGGAGAGAGACCACAGCCAAATACTTTAACCAACCCTCTGCTCTGTATTTGCTGCCCCCAACTGTCGCCTTTCCTGGGCTCCAGGGCAGCCTGTGGTTCTAGGGTGGAGGCATCTGGGTATTTTAGGATGATGCTTTGGAATGCTGGCCTTTGATCCCTGCCGCCCTGCGGTTTGGTGGCCTGTGTTCCCGAACATGGGAGGGTGTGGCCCAGGCCACATCTGTACATGTTGCTGTGTGTCCTGTCCCTCACAAGTCGAGTGCTGTCCTCCTCCTCAGCTGTCAGAACGTAAGCCCCTGAATTTTGAGAAATCGGTTCTGTGGGAGTCTTTTTTCATTCCCAACCCAGAGAAGGCCAAGAGGAAGGTAGGTGAGGGCTGTTTGCTGCCAGGGCCTGGCTCTGGACACGTGGTCACACCGTCCTCCATGTCACTGACCCCATACACAGCCTGCCTCTCTCCCACAGCTGTGCAGAGGCCATCAGTGGGTAAGGTGACAGGTGAGCCACCAGTGCAGGATGCGCTTGTGCTAGGTCACGTCCTGTGCATCACATAGCTCCCTTGGCCCGGAACCAAAGCCCTGCAACTGGAGGAGGGAGCAGCAGGGGTCTGCCTCCGCCCTGCCCCCACCGTGGGGCTGGGCCAATGACAGGGAAGGCTAACTGCAGGGCCCTAACCAAGAGATGGATCAAGGGTTTGAGCACTCTACCTAGGGTCCCTCCCCCATTCCTGGGGCGCCTTTGCGTGCCACCCCTCTCTGCGCTGGTGCAAGGGTCTTGCGTGGTTACTGTGCTTGGAGACCTCTCATCACCCATCCTGTGAAATGCCTGCAGCCATCGGTTGAGCCCCATGCTGAAGATTCTGAGCCGAGGCAGCCACTGCAGATACAGGTGTCGCGGGTCTGTGCTGGGCCTGGGATGGTCCAGGGAGGGGGCAGGGGGTGGCTGCATGTGGATCAGTGTGCGGACTCTGAGCCATATGGTGCTGGGTACACCTTCCCCCAACGGGGCAGGATTGTTGGGTCTGTGGTTAGATACGGAAGACAGAGTGTGTGGTCACCAGGAGGAAGTATTACCCAAAATCCCCTCGGCTCCTGGGTGGAGAAGTGTTTCCCATAATCCCTCAGCTCCTGGGTGCAGAAGTGTTTCCCATAATCCCCTCTGCTCCTATGTGGAGAGTGTTACAAATAATCCCTCAGCTCCTATGTGGAGAGTGTTACCCATAATCCCTCAGCTCCTATGTGGAGAGTGTTACCCATAATCCCCTGAGCTCCTGTGTGGAGAGTGTTTCCCATAATCCCCTGAGCTCCTGTGTGGAGAGTGTTTCCCATAATCCCCTCTGCTCCTGTGTGGAGAGTGTTTCCCATAATCCCTCAGCTCCTGTGTGGAGAGTGTTTCCCATAATCCCTCAGCTCCTGGGTGGAGAAGTGTTTCCCATAATCCCCTGAGCTCCTGTGTGGAGAGTGTTTCCATAATCCCTCAGCTCCTGGGTGGAGAAGTGTTACCCATAATCCCTCTGCTCCTGTGTGGAGAGTGTTACCCATAATCCCCTGAGCTCCTGTGTGGAGAGTGTTACCCATAATCCCCTGAGCTCCTGTGTGGAGAGTGTTTCCCATAATCCCCTGAGCTCCTGTGTGGAGAGTGTTTCCATAATCCCCTGAGCTCCTGTGTGGAGAGTGTTTCCCATAATCCCCTCAGCTCCTGTGTGGAGAGTGTTTCCTATGAACCTCAGCTCCTGGGATGCTGTCTGGTGGTTCCTATACTCTATCCCTGACACTCTTCATAGGGTTTCACAAGAACTCTCCTCTTAGATCTCTGATGGCAGGCCCTACACATTCTCCTACGGAAAAAAGCAGAGGGAGACAGGTCTTGGGAGATACGGATGCTTAGATCCCTAGCTCCAGTGCTGCCCACAGACTAATACGTCTTTCCTGTATGTGTGTGAAAGATTAAAAATTAGAGTTACATTTTACAATTGCTAACTGCTGATTTTGCTTCTGTAAACTTGCTTGCACTAGCACTGACCCTTCCCCTCCCTGAAAATAAGTAAAAAGTTTCAGAGTCCAGACGCCAGCCCTGGGACAAGGTCTGTAGTCGTAGATAAAGAACAAACAAGTATGTAAATTTAAATGTAAAGGTTAGTTTAACACTGTCAAAGACAGTACCTGTTTTGTTTACAACTGTGTATTTCATTCAAGAACCAAGAGAAGAGACAGGGGGAAAAACTTAGAAACCAACAGAAGACCTGTCTTTAGGGGTATACAGGCAGAAGTACACTTCAGCTGGTCATGCATGATGGGACAGGCCCTGGGAGGAGTCCACACAGGGTGAAAGGGGGCAAGCTGGCACAAACGCAGTTCATCTAACCCTAAAGAGTCAGATTGGGTGTGTGCCCATTCCATAGAAGGGGCTGAGTGGCCCATCTTTGTTCTCTCTTTTCCCTGCAGATAGACACTAAAAACATGATGGTTAAAATGAGTGATGTGATGATCTGATTAATATTGCTAAAACTTCCCCTTGGATGTGTTAACATTAAAATTAAAAAGGCCTTAAAAAGAGGGTTAAAAAGTTATTTGTATAATGTGACTTGCTTTTAATGTTTTACAATTAGAATGTTTTTAAAAGTCATAAAGATGCTAAGTCTAACTTTTTGGTTCAGTTATGATGATTGTTATTTTTGCATTAAAAAATTGTCATTTGAGTTTAAAAATCTTAATGTGTGTCTGTTTTAAAACAAGCAGCCAAGAGGCAATGAGTGACACTTGGCCTCAAGATTTCAAGGGATCTTTTCAAAATGCAAATAAAAACTAAGGTATACAATTAAAAAAAAAGATTAATAGGAGACTTAAAAAATAAAAAATGGGGGGCTGGGAAGGTGGCTCAGTGGTAGAGCACTTGCCTTACATGCATGAGGCCCTGGGTTCGATTCCTCAGCACCACATAAAGAAAAAAGCCGGAAGTGGCACTGTGGCTCAAGCGCTAGAGCGTTAGCCTTGAGCTGAAGAGCTGAGGGACAGCACTCAGGCCCAGAGTTCAGGCCTCATGACCGGACCCAAAAATAAATAAATAAATAAATAAAATAAAATAAAAAATGGATTTTTGGATATAAAGTTTAAAGGTAAAGTTGTTTTTAACATTGGCTTCAATGTGCACAGAGAAAAATTAGGATTTCCAAAATAATTGCTATTCCAGTTTGCTCTTATAGGTTTTTTTTTTAAGTTTCCAGCAAAGTCCAGAGCAAAGCATAGAAAATTCTTACAAGTTTGTCAGATGTAACTTTGACTCTTAATAAGTTTCAGGTAAGAGCATGCTTAAGAGCTACTTCTATGTTGACCACCTTGTTGCTTTTAATTGGAGTAAGGTGGCCTTTTATAAGACTCATTGATCTGCAAACTGATTCAAAGCCAGCCCAGGGAAGAAAAAGGTCCTTGTGAGACTGTCACCTCTACTCAGCCAGCAGAGTGCTGAAAGAGCAAACAGAGATGCTTTGGGACTCAAAGTGGCAGAGTGCTAGCCGTGAGCTGTAGAGCTGAGGGACAGTGCTCAGGCCCCGAGTTCAAGTCCAGCGACCAGCTAAAGGGAAATACCAATGAGGCATTTATCCCAATGTGGAGAAGACACTCCTGGGACAAAAGCAATGGAGGAGCATCCAGAGGCAGTAAGCCACTGCTTGGATGGCAGAAATGTCAGATCCTAGAGTCATTTGTGCATGGCCCTTCAAAACTGGTCAGAGCCGGGAGGTCATGGGAAGATAGTTTGGAAGCATGCCTAATGTCCATGACTATCTACCTTGTAAGGGACAGGAACTTGCCAGTCCTCTGTGATAGTAAAAAGCTAATGTTATAAAATGTGGGGGATAGTTTAAATCTCAACCCCTTTATGTGCCAAAAGCTCAAATTGGCAGCTGTAATTGAACTGACACTAGTTACATAAAGTTCATCTGCTCAAAAAAAAAGTTTGTAAACCTGAAAATGTGTTTCTATTGATATCTGTCTAAAGGCCTGCAAAGGTAACTTAGGCATTGTTGGGATCATTAGAGATCACATTCCTAAGCCATCTAAGAAGATGCTTTTACAAACCAGAGTGCTAAATGAAAGATTAAAATTGGGGCTATGTCCATTTTACAATATGCTAACTGCTAATTCTGCTTCTGTAAACCTGCTTACGCTAACACTGACCCTTCCCCTCCCAGAAATAAGTTAAAAAGTTTCAGAGTCCAGATGCAGGCCCTGGGACAAGGTCTGCAGACATAGATAAAGAACAAAACAGTATGTTCTTCTAAGTTCCTGTTAAAAAAATTCCCCAAATGGGACCAAAGATAAGGACCATCCGGTGAGTCCAGCAAACTAGGTCAAACGTCAACCCATCACAAGCCTGTAACTATGTGAACTCCCCTCCAGGGTGACCGCTCCCCCTAGATTCGCCCTGAGCCAACCAGTTTACAACGAGTGTTACAGTTTCCCGCTTAGCAAAATGATTGCTGGAGTACACAGTGACTTGTAAATGGACCAATCCTGGGGTACCTGGTGTCATATGCTAATCCTGTGGTTTTTGTCTGTGGGGAGCCGGGGCGAACGCAATTAGACTCCGCCCACCGCCCACTCCCTTCCAGCATTGAGGTAAACAACTCCATATTAGGCAGTGCTTGGCGGGATGGTGGGTCCTGGGCTTTGCGCATGCGCGAGCCACGTAGAGTCCCCAGCCAATCCCGTGGCACCTGGTGACGGTGAAAGGCAGACGACCAATGATAGGACGACACGTGTCCCTATTCCCTACATAAGGGCCATGTTTTCTGTGCACGCTCTCTCGCGCTCAAGCTCTCCTACAACTAAGAAGGCTCTCCAATAAAGTGTGATCTGAGAAGACTCCTGGTGTGGTGGTCGTTCTTCCTCGCTGGTCGAGAAGGCGTTCCCCACAAGTGGTGCCGAAACCCGGGAACGAACCAGGGACGGGACCCGCGCGAGAGGCTGAACAGGAGCCAGAACTCAACACACGGAGAGGGTGGTGCACCGGTAAATTCCCAGGAAAAGGGGGAATCCGCGACAAGAGCGGGGGTAAGTTCCCAGGTAAGAGGGGATCCGCGATAAAAGCGGGAGGGATTTTTTGCTCATCTCGGTAGATAAAAGAGAGAGCGGAAACCCGGGAAGAAATAAAACACAGGCCTAAAGTGAAAGTAACAAAAAAATAGAACTTTTAGAACTAAGATGGGCGCCGCCACGTCACATCCAATTTTTCTGGCCCTGGAAGAGCTGCTTCGCTCAAAAGGACTAAAGTTAAAAAAGGACACTTTACGGAGGTTCCTTGAGGAATGCAACATTGTAGCTCCTTGGTTCATAGTCTCCCGGAGCCCTACCTCAAAGGAAATGATGTTACAAATGGGCTACTGCCCAGGGCAAGGACTGGGAAAAAACTTGCAAGGCTGTAAAGAGCCTATTGATGCCCACCGAAAACTTGATAGACATGGGCTGGGTTTTTCATAGGGGCCGCTGAGAATCATATTTGAAAGAGTTATATTTTACTGCTCGTCATTGTCATACCTTGTAACTAGCATTTAGATATTGAAAGGATCTATTAAATTAGCATTGTATTTGGACAAAACATAACCAAACTGCAGGCCTATTTTCTTTCATACCTAATTAGAAATAAAAGCTAGAAGTTCTTTAAATTCAGTAGGCCAGTAATAGCTTATAATTCCCTTTCTTAAATTGACTCTTCTGCTGTGAGCTTTCTAATGACTTTATTTTCGAAGTTCCTGCTCAGGAACTTGAGGAAAAAATGCTTGGATTCAGGTTGATTTTGAATGTAAGTTTCCTATAACTCAAACACAAATTTTGATTAGTTTTAATTGGATCCTAAGTGTTTTGAATTTCTTGATTGATATAGTAAGATAGTAGAAAGATTCAAGTTTCATAGACTCACGAACAAAAGTTAGACAAACAGGGACTGGGTTTTTCATAGCGGCCACTGGGGCGGGCATTCCCATAGTTTGGAAGACGGGGGATCCAGTATGGGTGCCTCAGTGGCCACTGCCCTCAGAAAAGCTTGCTGCTGCTCAAACTCTAGTACAAGAACAGGTAGAACTGGGGCACCTTAAGCCTTCTGTTTCTCCTTGGAATACTCCTATTTTTGTAATAAAAAGGAAATCCGGAAAGTGGAGATTGCTACATGACTTGTGTGCAATCAATGGACAAATGCAAATTATGGGTCCAGTTCAGAGGGCATTAATTCTCAGTTGCGAGGAGGGTTAATGGTGGTCAACCAAAGGATTGATCTCGTCCAGGAACAAGTGGACACCCTTTGGCAAATTGCTCAGCTTGGCTGTCAGTGGAAGTATGAGGGGTTATGTGTGACAAGCATTCAGTATGATAACCTTACCCGAGCTGCAAACTTATCTAAACAGTTGTCGAGTTATTTTCTAGGTAACTGGACTGGTGAGTTTGATGAAATGCTGGATCAGCTGCGGATTGCCATTGTGACCGTGAATTCAACGCGAGTGGACCCTGGATTCGTGGAGGGACTCCAGTCTTGGATCTCCTCTGCAGTCTCTTGGTTTAAAGAGTGGGTGGGAGTCGGAATGTTTTTAGCCTGCTGCCTGGGAGGATGCGTGGTCTGCCTATGGTTGGTCTGTCGCCTTCGAGCCCAAACCAGAAGGGACAAAGTTGTTATCTTGCAAGCATTAGCCGCTTTGGAGAGTGGATCCTCACCCCAGACCTGGCTGTCGGCCCTGAGAGGCAATTAAGCCTTACCATCCTGCATAGCCTTAGCACCCCGAGGGATCAGGGGATCCCATTGCACCGGGACAGGTATGCAACTTGTAATTTGGGACAGGGTGCGAGGCAAGTGCACTGCACTTGAGGAGGACCATCTCCTCAAGAAGAGCATGCTGGGTTGCAAGTGGGTTGATGCCCAAGATCCCACCTCTGCAAAAAAGGCATCGGACGGGCCTGGTCATCACTGGGGAAGGCGCCCCTCAGGCGAAGACCAGTGCAAGGTCCTCTCATTAATGTTTTAGACAGAGGCCCAACCTCTACTCTTACCTGTCGCCAAAAAACAAAAAGGGGGAACTGTGGGGAGCCGGGGCGAACGCAATTAGACTCCGCCCGCCGCCCACTCCCTTCCAGCATTGAGGTAAACAACTCCATATTAGGCAGTGCTTGGCGGGATGGTGGGTCCTGGGCTTTGCGCATGCGCGAGCCACGTAGAGTCCCCAGCCAATCCCGTGGCACCTGGTGACGGTGAAAGGCAGACGACCAATGATAGGACGACACGTGTCCCTATTCCCTACATAAGGGCCATGTTTTCTGTGCACGCTCTCTCGCGCTCAAGCTCTCCTACAACTAAGAAGGCTCTCCAATAAAGTGTGATCTGAGAAGACTCCTGGTGTGGTGGTCGTTCTTCCTCGCTGGTCGAGAAGGCGTTCCCCACATTTGTCTTTAAAAATGCCTGTAACCTCTGCTCAGGGCTCTCTCCCTTGCCGAGGCAGAGAGCCCGTTTGGGCAAACGCTGAATAAACTCCTCTTGCTTGTTGCATCTGCTGGTTTGGAGTCTTGGTCCTTGGGGTGCCCTCCCGTTGAAGAAAGTATCCCAGTGAGTCTGGGGTCTTTCACTAAACAAGCTACACTGCTGTAGCTGGAGAAAAGGTCTGTGAAGTTGTCAAAAGTTAAATATTGTTCTTAATGACATCTAACCCTGATGGCCTCTTTGTAAAATAGGCTAAGGTTATAGATTCCTGGCTAGGTAAGATCAACGCCCCTAAAGTCAGCCTGAAAAAGTTACAGAAGATGGACCTTCACCCTTCTACCCCCTTTTTAAGATCAAGGGTCCAGAGTCAGTTTTGAAAAAATGAGACAAAATAGATAAAAAAAAAAAAAAAGGCATAAAGAATAGTGTTAACTGTTGTAGGTGTTCAAGGTGTGGAGACTGCATCTGTCAGAGATGGCTACAAGACTAAGCCTTCTGAGCCTTCTGTGTCTATTTACAAAAATATCTGGTTAGTAAAAAAAAAAAAAAAAGAGTTGTGATTTTGGTAAATTGTCCTGGGCTATTGTTTAAAGATCTTAAAAACCAGCAGGATCAAAGCCTGCCAAGCCTATGCAATGTATCCTTAACCAGTCTGTGTAGGAATTTACAGCCCAGCATGAGGTGTGACAGTCCCTTGGAGCCACTGAGAGACCCTGCTGCTGCTGCTGCTGCTGCTGCATACCCTAATGGGTAAAGTTCAACGACGGCCTGACAGCCACCTGGAGAAACTCCTGCTTGATTCCATCCCCTGAGTCTGATTCCTGGTTGACTGCTGCTAAATCTAAGATCTTGTGGGACATTCTTTTGGGTGATATCCAAAAACTCTCTCTTCCCACAGTGGATATTGGGGACAAGGATATCAGTGGCTTGCTTGTCTTAGGCACTTCAGTGCATAGTGACTGGAAATCCACTCTATGGTCACAGCCTAGTTTGGCTCTGGTATGGTAATAACCTGAGTGTGTTATCAATGGAGGTAATACTCTTAGCCTTAAAATCTAGCAAGCTTCTGCATCACAGTGGTGCCTTAAGGCTGTTCTAAGATAAAGGTTCCACAAGCAAAAAAAAAAAAAAAATTGGGCAGTTTTAAACTCCAGCCACACGGGCTGGGAAGGTGGCTCAGTGGTAGAGCACTTGCCTTGCATGCCAGAGGCCCTGGGTTCAATTCCTCAGCACCACATAAGCAAAAAGAAAAAAGCCGGAAGTGGCGCTGTGGCTCAAGTGGTAGAGCGCTAGCCTTGAGCTGAAGAGTTGAGGGACAGCGCCCAGGCCCAGAGTACAGGCCCCATGACCGGACCCCCCCAAAAAAAATTAGACAATAAACTCCAGCCACAAAGATGCTCAAAAAATTATAAAGAAAAAAAGGTAGTAAAAAAAGCCTTGGGAAAAAAATTTAAAAAGTAAAAAAATGTCTTTAAGACAAACCTCAAAAAGTTTAAGTATATAGCAAATGGTATGAGTATGTCTTAAAATTGGAGCTTACAAGTACAGCTGGTATAAAATTAAGTTAACTGTGATACACGGAGTCAGGACTGGTAAAAAAAAAATGTAAGGGGCTCTGGTACTGTTAATTTTGTTACAATCGGACCTTGTATACTCAACAGACTGGTGTTTTTTGTAAAAGAAAAAGATCAGCACAGTCCGTCTATTAGTTCTGAGATCCCAATACCAAGCATTGAGAACTGACACCCCACAAGATAATATAGAGACACCCTAAATTTTAAGATTAAAATTAGTCCAAAGAAAAAGGAGGGAATGAAAGATTAAAAATTAGAGTTACATTTTACAATTGCTAACTGCTGCTTTTGCTTCTGTAAACTTGCTTGCACTAGCACTAGCACTAGCTAGTGCTAGCACTAGCACTGACCCTTCCTCTCCCTGAAAATAAGTAAAAAGTTTCAGAGTCCAGATGCAGGCCCTGGAACAAGGTCTGTAGTCGTAGATAAAGAACAAATGAGTAAGTTCTTCTAAGTTCCTGTTTGGAAATTCCCCAAATGGGACCCGAGATAAGGACCATCTGGCGAGTCCAGCAAACTAGGTCAAATGTCAACCCATCACAAGCCTGTAACTATGTGAACTCCCCTCCAGGGTGACCGCTCCCCCTAGATTTGCCCTGAGCCAACCAGTTTACCACGAGTGTTACAAAATTTCCCGTGTAGCAAAATGATTGCTGGAGTACATGGTGATTTTTAAATTGGGCCAATCCCGGAGCACCTGGTGTCTTATGCTAATCCTGTGGTTTTTGCCTTTAAAAATGCTTGTAACGGCTGCCCGGGGCTCTCTGACTGACCGGGGCAGAGAGACCATTTGCGCAAACGCTGAATAAATTCCTCTTGCTTGTTGCATCTGCTGGTTTGGAGTCTTGGTTTCTGGGGCGCCTTCCCACAGACGAAAGTATCCCAGAAGTCTGGGGTCTTTCATGTGAAGCTCTCTCCCATATCTGCTCCCCAATGAATTTAGGTTGGCTCATCGCTGAAAACAGGGAGTAGCAACAACATGAAGTAAAGGCAACAAGGGAGACACAGGGCCTGCCTGGCTCCTTGAGCTTGGAAGCTACTGCACGTCCTGTCCCGAGTTGCAGAAAGAAGTCAGGATAAGATGCTTTTTTCCAGCATCAAGTGTAATTCCTCAAGCTGATTTGGCACAGGGGCTCTGGCTTTACCAGAATCTCAGGCCCAGATAGTAAGGCAATCATTCTGGGGATACCCTGATAAACTAAGTCAGGGGCTTAGGCCCAAGGTACAGAGGCTGGGCAGACCCTCTGGCAACGGACAGCTTTCCTAGCATAGCTGGCCAGAACCCTGGTCTTCCATCCCACACATTTGGCTCTGGCCCCACTGACCAGTGAGGGGCTTCAGGGTCTTTCTCTGAAGTCCATGTGACTTGTCCTGTGGTGAAGACAATACTTCCTTCCTTTCTCATAGGCTGGAGGTTGAGGATGGCTGCCCATCCCATGGGCCAGGGGCTTCTGACTCAAGAGTCTAGAAGAGTCAAAGAACATTGAGGCTCAGGGGCTCACCCCTGTCATCCTAGCTACTTGGGAGACTGAGATCTGAGGATCACAGTTCAAAGCCAGCCCGGCAGGAAAGTCTGTGAGACTCATGTCCAATTAACCACCAAAGAAACTGGAAGTGGAGCTTGGATCAAGTGGTAGAGTGCCAGCTTTAAGAAAAAAAAATGCCAGGGGCAGTGCTCAGGCTCTGAGTTCAAGCCCCAGGACTAGTAGATAAAAGAGTCAAAGAGCTCCCACAAGCCCTGTACCAGCCCCGCCTGACCCCAATGACAGGCTAGGAGAAGCTCCTGTTTATTAAAGTTGCAGAATTTGCTAGACCTGAGAAATTCTGCAGGTGACTAATCCCCTTCACCCATGCCCTTCCTCACTGGCCACTTTCTCTGCGGGCCACTCCCTACCACCCCGTGACGAGAACAGCCCAGGAACCAGAAGCATGGGGGTCAAAGCCTGGGTCTGCACAGGGGGCAAGGTGGCATGCCAAGGAGCAGAAGTGCTGGGTCAGCCTGAGGGCAGGTGGATGGTGGCCTGGGGGGCACCTGCCGGCCCACAGGGAAGGGCTCAGCTGCCGGCAGACAGCCTTGCACTGGGGCGGAGCTGGGGGATACACAGAAGGTGTGGGTGTGGAGGACCTGTATGCCTGGTGCTCAGGGAATGGCCACAGGTGGCGGGGAATGGTGTCCCGGCGGCTCTGCAGGAGTCTGGTATCTTCTAAGGATTCTCTTGGACAATTCTCAGAGCTGGGATTTCTGGGCAGCTACTGGGATGACCTTTGAATTCGACCAGCAGAGGGCGGGAAGGAGACCTTGTGTCCTGCAGGGAGAGAGAGGTATCCTGGGGTGAGGCAGGACCAGGGCACCTGGGTCACACGCCGAGACCCTCACCTACCCAGTGGCAGGGGGAACACGGCCTGCGAGGGCCACAGGTTGGCCTCCAAAGGTGGGGCCCGGGGCCCTGCTTGGGCTGTGACTTCAACTGTCACGTGGTCCTTGGAGAAGGCGAAGTTGAGTTTGTTCCCCAGGTAGGAGAGGCCAGTGAGATGCACTCCAGAGACACCGGCTGGGCACAGGGGGTCAAAGGTCACGCCTGCCTCGGTGACCCTGCGGGGAGAGCTGGGTGAGGACGTGCACGTGGGAGCAGGTGGTCACCCTGCTGGCCGCTGTACTCACCTAAACCCCGTGCATCCGAAAAGCACTGCCTGCAGGAAGCCCCCCATGCCCGTCAGGAAGTTCACGGCGCCCGACCCGTCCGCATTCTCTGTCCACACCTGGAAAAGCCAAGGGTGGCAGGCAGGGACGCCCAGGCCAGTGGCCCTCCTAGGCCTGCCGTTCCAAGGTCAGGCAGGAGTGACCGGAGCTGAGACCCTGCTGAGACTCCCAGCAAGGGCTCAGGAGGGGTGAGCAGGGGGCGCGAGTTCTGCTGACCTTGAAGGGCTCAGTGATGTAGGCGAAGCTTCTGTCCAGAAAGTCCCGCACCCTAGCTGGGTCCTTCAGTTCCATCCATCCCACAGCAAACATGCTCTGAGGTCAGAGTTCAAAGACCATGTGAGGGTAAAACCCACTGTGTGGAAGGAAGAGAGCCGAGTGGGACAGCCGCTCACCCAGGTCATGGCAGGGCCCTGGGGAGATGTCACAGCCTCATAAATCTCCAGGTTCCTCCTGCGGACGTCGGGACGCAGCCGGAAGGGGACAGGGTATCCCAGGAGCACCACGTCTGCCTGCTTCACCTCCTCCCCTGGAGGAGACGTGGTAGTGGTGGGTGCCAGGACCGACGCAGAGTCTGGGGTCTCCACAGGGCAGAAGGCCACTTACCAGGCTCATACCCATCAAACTCAGGGTGGAAATTCCGCTCTGGGTCAAAGGGCACTTTGATCTTGTCAGCTACCACCAGCCACTGGTCTGGAACAGACAGTCCCAGATCCTGGGCCAAAGCAGCAGCAAAGCGCAGGCTAGGGGGAGAGCAAAAGCTGAAGCCTCGGCAGACTGGCAGGGCCTGCCTGAGGGGCGGCGTTGGGGCAGAAATGGGGGTGGGGTGCCTGACCTGTTCTGGACCAGGACATTGGTGTACACGGAGTTGTTGACTCCTGAGTGGTATTCGTCAGGCGGCATGACTCCTAGGCACACAAGGCCACCACCGCCTTCAGCGCAGCTCAGGAGTGAGGCCCTGCGTGAGACGGGAACCTACCCGCTCCCCCCGCCGACACCTCCCCGGGCCTTACCCTTCAGGTGGTATTCCTCATCCTCGGAGCTCCACTCCACACGGCTGCACCAGAACTCAGCCACAGCCCTGACTACATCCCAGCCACCAGCCTCTCGGAAGAGCTGCAGGTCCTGCGGGGTAGAGGAAGGACGAGGCCCAGGCCCAGAGTTGTTGTGCAGGCCCGGTGCCCACACCCCAAGCATCCAGAAAGAAAACCCTGTGCCCCATAGGCCTCTCCAGACGATCTCCCAGGACCAGCCCCACCTAGTTACAAGGTGGGCATGTCGTGGCTGCAGGGACACACCTGGGTGGTGAGGTAGTACAGCTGGAAGGCCAGCACCACAGCCCCGTTGACGTGGACCTCCTGGGTCCCATAGACCTCTTCCGGGCAGACCTCCAGACCAGAGCCTGCGCTCTCCCAGGCAAACTTGGCTCCCTGTGCGGGACAGGGGTGGAGATGAGTCAGCTTCAACCCTGATACCCCATACCCCAGTTTTACCCTTGCAGAGGTTCAGAGAGGGTGGCGCTCTAGTGCGCTCTGTATGCCCCACCGTAGGCCTGGCCAGCTGCCCACTGTGTGCTGATCCTGGGGTGTGGACCCTAGGGCGTACTGAGCCACACTCACCTGGTAGCCGAGGCTCCGCGCGTTCTCCAGGGCCCCACCCAGAGTTCTGATTCGGTACTCTAAGATGGCCCTGGCAGCCTCTGGGTGGAACGCCAGGATATTTGGGAACATCCAGAGATCCTGGGAGAACATGAGTTCTGGAGCTGAGCAGGTGCCCTCATCCTCCGTGATGCCACCCACCCACATCCAGCCCTGGTGGCTGCCGGCCAGCGCTCAGCATGCAGGGCAGTGGCCGGCGCTCAGCACGCAGGGCAGCGGCCAGCGCTCAGCACGCAGGGCAGCGGCCGGCGCTCAGCACGCAGGGCAGCGGCCAGCGCTCAGCACGCAGGCACTGGCCAGCACTCAGCACGCAGGGCAGCGGCCAGCGCTCAGCACCCAGGCACTGGCCAGCGCTCAGCACGCAGGGAAGCGGCCGGCACTCAGCACGCAGGGCAGCGGCCAGCGCTCAGCACGCAGGGCAGCGGCCAGCGCTCAGCACGCAGGGCAGCGGCCAGCACTCAGCACGCAGGCACCGACCAGCGCTCAGCATGCAGGGCAGCGGCCAGCGCTCAGCACCCAGTCACTGGCCAGCGCTCAGCACGCAGGGAAGCGGCCGGCGCTCAGCACGCAGGGCACTGGCCAGCACTCAGCACGCAGGCACTGGCCAGCGCTCAGCACGCAGGGCAGCGGCCAGCGCTCAGCACGCAGGGCAGCGGCTGGCGCTCAGCACGCAGGGCAGCGGCTGGCGCTCAGCACGCAGGCAGCAGCAGCCAGCGCTCAGCACGCAGGGCAGTGGCCAGCGCTCAGCACGCAGGGCAGCGGCCAGCGCTCAGCACGGCAGCGGCCGGCGCTCAGCACGCAGGGCAGCGGCCAGCGCTCAGCACGCAGGGCAGCGGCCAGCACTCAGCACGCAGGGCAGCGGCCAGCGCTCAGCACGCAGGCACTGGCCGGCACTCAGCACGCAGGGCAGCGGCCGGCGCTCAGCACGCAGGGCAGCGGCCAGCGCTCAGCACGCAGGGCACTGGCCAGCACTCAGCACGCAGGCACTGGCCAGTGCTCAGCACGCAGGGCAGCTGCCCTTTGGCAGGGTCTGTGCTGGTCTCTTCAGAAGGAGACTCTAGGGGCTGCTTCCAGGCCCACCCTGGGCCGTTCCTGCCTGCCTCCCTCTCCAGCCGGGCTTCACTCCCCTCTGACACACGGGTGTGCCCAGGGGCTCCAGTCAGGACCTGACACAGGCGTCCTGTGCCTGCCCGAGCTCAGCCTCCCGTGGCCTCATCCACAAATGGCCATATGCTGCTGGTAGGACGCACGGGAGGACATGGGGTGGCCCTGGGCCCCCTCACTCTCCTCCTCTGCCTCCAGGCCACCGACACCCACCTCCCACACGCTCGTTCCCCAGACCCCACTCCTCATGCGCTCCCCCTGTGCTCCAGCGGCGGAGTGTGGCTTCCTCGGGGAAACTCCAGGCCCACACCCCCGACTCTACCAGGCCTGATCTCCACGCTGCCGTGGTCCTACTCTGTCCTCATAGCCGCACACTTCGGCTCTGAGCCTGAGTACCTTCGGCGCTCTGGAGCTCTCACCTGGATCACTCTTCTCTACCAGAGTCCTGAACCTCCTTCTGAGATGCCACCGCCTCC